>NC_071998.2:107641505-107975672 GCF_028885655.2 Pongo abelii
TTAGTGTTTAGACCTTGCAACTATGGACAGTTTACATAATTCCACATGATTCTCTGTTGCTTAATCTTCAAAATCTATTGTTCAGGATATTAAATGAAATATAAATAACTGGGCCAATAACAGGTGCTCAACTAATATTTCCCACCTGCTTCTTGGACAGTGTAGGTTTCCTCTGGTGGCCAGCTCTTTACTGTGCAAGAATAATGAATTAATAAATGCAAACTGCTGGGCACAGTGTCTCATGCCTGTACTCCCAGCACTTTGGGAGGCTGAGGCAGGCGGATCACTTGTGGTCAGGAGTTCGAGACCAGCCTGGCCAACACGGTGAAGCCCCATCTCTACTAAAAATACAAAAATTGGCCAGGTGTGGTGGCGGGTGCCTGTAATCCCAGGTACTTGGGAGGCTGAGGCAGGAGAATTGCTTGAACCTGGGAGGCAGTGGTTGCAGTGAGCTGAGATTGCACCACTGCACTCCAGCCTGGGTGACAGAGCAAGACTCCATCTTGGGGAAGGAAGGAAGGAAGGAAGGAAGGAAATAAATGCAAAGTGACTTGAACTGAGAAAATTTTCAGTCCTTAGCTTTCAAAACACAGCAACTCTTCAGCAGGGGTCAATAAAGGGAATGAAATGGCATAAAAGCATCATGTGGACCTAAAGAAATAATCAGGCAAGTGGGCAAAAGGTTTATGTGGATTTGTTTATAATAACAAACTGTAAGAAATCTAGTTGGTTTTTAATACACAACAAGATTAATGTGTGATACATTCACATATTTGCATGACTAAAGGATGCTTCAAAAAGATAAAACATTTATATATGTATCTGTGGGTAAAAACTTGTACAGCATATTGTTAAACAGAAACAGGTAGACAACAGAACATAATTTACGTATTTGTTAAACATAGTAGAGATGATAGAGCTGTGGTTGTAGACATGAACATATTCTTAAGCCTGTATCTGTTTCCCCATCTCCATGCATATCCATATCTGTATACGGAAATACATGTGTACACTATTAACAATGTAATCTCTGGGGTAGGGTTGGGTTTATGTGGCCCAGAGGTGCACAGTTTTCATTATTTTATGTATTTCTGTATCATTTGGATTTTTATATAATGAACAATAATTATTTCAGAACAAAATAAAATAAAGGTATTTTCATTTTAAACTATGAATATATACACATATATTTTTAAGCTGGTGTGATGAACTTGTGCAATGAAGCCATGGTTTTACGACTTTCCAGTAGTTCATCAGGGTTACTTTCAAAATAAACCCATATCAAATTTAGCCTCAGCTTACTCCTATCCAACAGAAAGTCAGAAGCTCACATACTGACACTGGTTATATACCTTTAACAACACCAGGTTTGAAATGTGATTTGTAAGGTGCCCACTGAAAATGTTTGCATTTGCTTTTTCTTTTCATCCACTCAGAAGAAATCATAAGATTTTTTCAAAAATATGTTCTTTGATGACAGAAATGACTGAGTCTCAACTGGTTCAAAGCTATTTCAGTTGGAACTGATAGGAACTTCAAGACAATAACTAACCTTGCTATATACTGTCAGTGGGGAAAACAGATCCATGGGACGCTTGTTCAAAGTCCAAAGTCAGTGTGTTTTGTTAGTATTAGTTAGTTGGTATTAGTATGAGTATTTATTTGTTAATTGAAGGTATAATTGAAGATACCTTCAATTATAAGATATGCCAATGCTTTAATAACAGCCATTCAAGAAAAGAGGAATACAATGCTTAATGTACACATCCACTGTGCACAATCCTTCCTGATTTTAGAAATGCCAAAATATACAGAAAAAGGTTAAAAGTACCTCTGAGATTATAGGAATATGACCCTAGAAGCCTAAGTCTGCTTTTGTTCCCAATATCTTAAAAATTCTGAGAGTTAATTCAATATATCCAAAGAAGCAGCTAACACAATCTTGGAGGAATGTATAGTGACATCCCAGGTTTGTTTGTTTTCACTAAGAACACAGCAGTGGATGTGTAACTCTTTTCAAATCCCATGTCACGTTGAGAAAGATCCTGTGATGATTTCTGCGATCTATTCGTAATGTCTGCCATTGAGGCAAGAGGAGCTGACATCATAAATACACCATTCCTGGTCCAGATAGATCAATTTCACTGAAGCAAAATGTCCTCAAGAGCTTGCTGTGTCCTCTCTATCAATATGCTCAAACATAACTGAAAGTGTAGAGAAGCCCAAGAGTGGTCAAGGATGTTCTGACCCGGAAAATTCTGGTCTCTGGCCACCTATGAGTTCAGTTTTTCAAGTCTCCTAATAGGAACCTTATGGCTGAGAACAGCTGGGTGTCAGTGAGTCTTCTTTGAGCAGCTGTTTGCAGTAACCTGTGGTCATAAGAACCAGGCTCTGGGGGACACTGGCCTGATAGATTTATTAGGCAGAGGTAAGAGATGTCCTTTTGTCACTAAATCTTATGGGGATATATGACCACAGATTTAGGAAAGATTTGAAAACATTTTGGGGTTTAGTGATTACACAGTCCAAGATAATCCTAATAGAGCTCATCTTATGATATCAGTCCTCAAAGTACTCCTGGAAAAAACTCTTATCCCTCTAGTCAACCTGGGTCCCTGAGAAACAAGACGTGCAGCACTGGAGTGAAATGATACTAACAATGTGTCTGTTCTCTGGTCTCTATGACCTTCAGGGTTTTCTGGTTCCTTGGCTTCCCAGCTGGAAGAGACTTTGGAGTTCAGCCCTTTCATGTTACAAACAAGGTCCAGAATGGGGATGGCTTGTGTCCAAGGTCACACGACAAGTAGGTGACAAGGCTAGGACAGAACCCCAGGGCTCCTGGCTTTGGAGAAGCATCTTACCCTCTCTTATTTACACTGTGATGTTCTGCACACTTGCTAATCCTTGAAAGGCAGAGCAAATGTATCCAAATTGCTCCTCTGTTTAAAACATTTATATGGCTTCTGGGAGAAAGAATAAACTTGTGAACAGAACTCACAAGAGCCATCATGATCTGTCCTTTGCTAAACAATCCAGCCTTGTTGTTTTTGTTTGTTTGCTTTTCCTTTTCACTTTGAACTCTCCTCTTTCACTTCGAACTCTCTTCTCCAATAAGATTTATATTTTTAACTGAAGTATATTCTCTTACCCAACCTTCCCTCATCTTTGCATTGATAATTCCTTCTGATGAGAAGACTCGCTCCCTTCCACCTGGAGAACCCTTCTTCATTCTGTTTCTAAACTTAGAAACATTCTTTCTTCCACAAGGATTCTTCCTTGAGCTCCAGATCTGGATTAGCTGCTCCAGCTTTCTGCATCTGGAACCTTGTCACTCCAAGTGTGCTTTTGGGGCCAACAACATTAACATCACTAAGAGGGCTTGTTACATTGGATTTTTTGGAATGTTAGAAGACCTCAGAGTTCATGGAATTCAGTAAATGCAGAATCTCAGACCCAACCCAGACTACTGAGTCAATTTGGAATGTAACAAGTCCTCAGGTGATTCTCAGGCACGTTAAAGTTTGAGAAGCACTGCTCTAAAACGCTTGTCCATTCACATGCCAAATGCCACTGCAATTGCTGGCTGACCAGTCTTTTCCTCACTAGATGCTGAACCTTGTAAAGGCAGGATCTCTGTCATCTTCACTCTGTATTTTTAGCCCCCAGCACATGCTCTGACACATAGTTAGCACGTTAAATGAATCAATGAATCAATCAATCAATGAAATGAGATCTCTTCAAGTCTTTTAATATTTGCAAGGACATTTCATTTTTTGGAATGTTAGAAGACCTCAGAGTTCATGGAATTCAATTGTTTCCAACTGTGATCTAAAGATTCTTGAGGGCTTGGACAGACATAAGGGATGCTTGGGATTGGGTGGGGTGGAGGGGCATAGAAGAGGAGACCCAGCAGGTGGGACTCCAGGCCACCCACTCCAGTTTCTACCAGAACAAATCTTTAGTCATTTGGTCTACACATTTAATCATCTCATTACTCAATTACTCAACAACTAATTATTTAGCACCTACTTACAAATGTGAATACAACATAAGGGATCACTAACTATACATAGTTTACATTGTAGTAGGGAAGACAGATATGTAAGTAAACATACAAGCAATATAAGATTCTAAATCTAGTAAGTGCAGGAAAGATAGTTAAACCATGAGGGTGCGACAGAGGAAATGGGTGGACATTTTAGAGAATTCTCTGTGGAGGTGGGCTGTGATTCCATGTAAGATTTATTTAGAAAAAAAAAGCCACTGGTTAAAAAAAAATACCACTGTTCTAGTTCATCCTTATCATGTTATAGGTGAGGAGACTGAGGGCCAGAAAGCAGCAGAGCCCAGGGTTGCACAGTGAGCTTATTAGCAGCACCAGGATAGATTAGGAGGCAGTTTCCTTGATTCCTGCTGACATATCAGTGTGGGATGTTGGAGCAATCTCAGATATCCTCCAGGAGACTAGAAAGACCAGAGGAGGAGGAAGCTGGGTGACAGGGTGGGGAGGTTCGCAGACAGTGGCTGGTGACTGCCTGACTAGGGGTTAGCAGGTTATCACAAACCATTACTGAGTGGATTGCCTGGCCTCTGTGGGCGGCCCGGTGGCCTTTCCAGAAGATTTATGTCCTGGAGGCTCATAAAGGATTCCAGGAGGCTGTAAAGACAAAGTCAGAAGTGGAGCTCTGGTTTAGCTTCCACACAAACTCCCTGAGCCCTGTGGGAAAGCCCAAAAAACTGGAATGCCTTCCTCTGTCCACAGGCAAGATGGCAGCCGAGATGACTCACACAGCAGCTTTCATCTGGGGCTCTTCATTTCTGCCTGCCAGTCCGGCCCTCTTTTAGGTTTTATCTAAAGAACCTTCCTTTCATATGCAAGGGAGAAAGTTAAAGTCCAGGACCCAACATAACTGATAAGGCCTTGCGCTGGGTCCCTTTTATCCCTGGACCAAGCTCTCATCTCTGTCCCCGAGAGCCTCAAATTCTTGGAGGGCCATTGCAAATGTTCTAAGGGCTCAAGGTGAGAGCTCAAGGCAGAACTGGACTCCATGTCAAACTCTGCACAACTCTGGGCAGCTCATTTTGCCCCATGGGACCTCAATTTCCTTATCATCCAAAAAATGGCATGAATACCCTACATGGTCATTTCGAAGTTTTTAAAGCATGAAGTGCTGCCCACTAAGTATTTCAAGAAGTCATGTGATTCTCTCCAATGCACCAATGCCACCCTGGCCTAGAATGCTATGCTGTCTTCCTGGGACTATTATCACAACAGCCTCTAGAGCCTCACTGCCACTTTCTTACCTTGACCCCTATACTCAAGCCAGAGGGATCTTTCTCCTTGGATGGTCTGATAATATTACTCCTTTTTGTGAAAAACACTTCAAAAGCTTACCATTACCCTAAGGAGATAATCCCAACTTCTTAACCTAATTTAAAGGGCTTTCAGGATCTGGCTCCCACTGACCTCCCCCTTCTTATCTCTTACCACTCCTGCTGTCACACACTTTGCTGCAACTACACAGAAATTCTTCAGTTGCTCCAAAAACAGTGTTTACCAAAGTGTAGGCCGAGTTCCTCTAGGGTAGGGAAAAGATTTTAGGTGGTACTCAAGATGATCACAGACTCAATATTAAACAAAAATGAATCATGTTTGCAAAAGTGGTTAGATTAGCTCTTTCATTCTCTTACCCTCTTTCAGGTTACTTCAAAAAGAAAATCTTGGGCTGGGCGGTGGCTCACGCCTGTAATCCTAGCACTTTGGGAGGCTGAGATGGGCGGATCACTTGAGGTCAGGAGTTTGAAACCAGCCTGGCCAACTTGGTGAAACTCTCTCTCTACTAAAAATATTTTTTAAAAATTAGCTAGGCATGGTGGTGGGTGTCTATAATCCCAGCCACTTGGGAGGCTGAGGCAGGAGAATCGCTTGAACTCGGGAGGTGGAGGTTGCAGTGAGCCGAGATAGCACCATTGCTCTCCAGCCTGGGCAGTAAGAGCAAAACTCCATGTCAAAAAAAGAAAGCTAACATCATAATGACAGGATCAAATTCACACATAACAACATTAACTTTAAATGTAAATGGACTAAATGCTCCAATTAAAAGACACAGACTGGCAAATTGGATAAAGGGTCAAGACCCATCAGTGTGCTGTATTCAGGATACCCATCTCACGTGCAGACACACACATAGGCTCAAAATAAAAGGATGGAGGAAGATCTACCAAGCAAATGGAAAACAAAAAAAAGGCAGGGGTTGTAATCCTAGTCTCTGATAAAACAGACTTTAAACCAACAAAGATCAAAAGAGACAAAGAAGGCCATTACATAATGGTAAAGGGATCAATTCAACAAGAAGAGCTAACTATCCTAAATATATATGCACCCAATACAGGAGCACCCAGATTCATAAAGCAAGTCCTGAGTGACCCACAAAGAGACTTAGACTCCCACACAATAATAATGGGAGACTTTAACACCCCACTGTCAACATTAGACAGATCAACGAGACAGAAAGTTAACAAGGATACCCAGGAATTAAACCCAGCTCTGCACCAAGCAGACCTAATAGACATCTACACAACTCTCCACCCCAAATCAACAGAATATACATTTTTTTCAGCACCACACCACACTTATTCCAAAACTGACCACACAGTTGGAAGTAAAGCCCTCCTCAGCAAATGTAAAAGAACAGAAATTATAACAAACTGTCTCTCAGACCACAGTGCAATCAAACTAGAACTCAGGATTTAGAAACTCACTCAAAACCACTCAACTACATGGAAACTGAACAACCTGCTCCTGAACGACTACTGGGTACATAAAAAAATGAAGGCAGAAATAAAGATATTCTTTGAAACCAACGAAAACAAAGACACAACATACCAGAATCTCTGGGACACATTCAAAGCAGTGTGTAGAGGGAGATTTATAGCACTAAATGCCCACAAGAGAAAGCAGGAAAGATCCAAAATTGACATCCTAACATCACAATGAAAAGAACTAGAAAAGCAAGAGCAAACACATTCAAAAGCTAGCAGAAGGCAAGAAATAACTAAAATCAGAGTAGAACTGAAGGAAATAGAGACGCAAAAAACCCTTCAAAAAATTAATGAATCCAGGAGCTGGTTTTTTGAAAGGATCAACAAAATTGATAGACCGCTAGCAAGACTAATAAAGAAAAAAAGAGAGAAGAATCAAATAGACACAATAAAAAATGATAAAGGGGATATCACCACCGATCCCACAGAAATACAAACTACCATCAGAGAATACTACAAACACCTCTACACAAATAAACTAGAAAATCTAGAAGAAATGGATAAATTCCTTGACACATACACCCTTCCAAGACTAAACCAGGAAGAAGTTGAATCTCTGAATAGACCAATAACAGGATCTGAAATTGTGGCAATAATCAATAGCTTACCAACCAAAAAGAGTCCAGGACCAGATGGATTCACAGCCGAATTCTACCAGAGGTACAAGGAGGAACTGATACCATTCCTTCTGAAACTATTCCAATCAATAGAAAAAGAGGGAATCCTCCCTAACTCATTTTATGAGGCCAGCATCATCCTGATACCAAAGCCTGGCAGAGACACAACAAAAAAAGAGAATTTTAGACTAATGTCCTTGATGAACATTGATGCAAAAATCCTCAATAAAATACTTGCAAACCGAATCCAGCAGCACATCAAAAAGCTTATCCACCATGATCAAGTGGGCTTCATCCCTGGGACGCAAGGCTGGTTCAATATACACAAATCAATAAATGTAATCCAGCATATAAACAGAACCAAAGACAAAAACCACATGATTATCTCAATAGATGCAGAAAAGGCCTTTGACAAAATTCAACAACTCTTCATGCTAAAAACTCTCAATAAATTAGGTATTGATGGGACGTATCTCAAAATAATAAGAGCTATGTATGACAAACCCACAGCCAATATCATACTGAATGGGCAAAAACTGGAAGCATTCCCTTTGAAAACCGGCACAAGACAGGGATGCCCTCTCTCACCACTCCTATTCAACATAGTGTTGGAAGTTCTGGCCAGGGCAATTAGGCAGGAGAAGGAAATAAAGGGTATTCAATCAGAAAAAGAGGAAGTCAAATTGTCCCTGTTTGCAGACGACATGATTGTATATCTAGAAAACCCCATTGTCTCAGCCCAAAATCTCCTTAAGCTGATAAGCAACTTCAGCAAAGTCTCAGGATACAAAATCAATGTACAAAAATCACAAGCATTCTTATACACCAATAACAGACAAACAGAGAGTGAAATCATGAGTGAACTCCCACTCACAATTGCTTCAAAGAGAATAAAATACTTAGGAATCCAACTTACAAGGGACATGAAGGACCTCTTCAAGGAGAACTACAAACCACTGCTCAAAGAAATAAAAGAGGATACAAACGAATGGAAGAACATTCCATGCTCATGGGTAGGAAGAATCAGTATCGTGAAAATAGCCATACTGCCCAAGGTAATTTATAGATTCAATGCCATCCCCATCAAGCTACCAATGACTTTCTTCACAGAATTGGAAAAAACTACTTTAAAGTTCACATGGAACCAAAAAAGAGCCCACATCGCCAAGTCAATCCTAAGCCAAAAGAACAAAGCTGGAGGCATCACGCTACCCGACTTCAAACTATACTACAAGGCTACAGTAACCAAAACAGCATGGTATTGGTACCAAAACAGAGATATAGACCAACGGAACAGAACAGAGCCCTCAGAAATAACGCCGCATATCTACAACTATCTGATTTTTGACAAACCTGACAAAAACAAGAAATGGGGAAAGGATTCCCCATTTAATAAATGGTGCTGGGAAAACTGGCTAGCCATATGTAGAAAGCTGAAACTGTTCCCTTCCTTACACCTTATACAAAAATTAATTCAAGACAGATTAAAGACTTAAACGTTAGACCTAAAAACATAAAAACCCTAGAAGAAAACCTAGGCATTACCATTCAGGACATAGGCATGGGCAAGGACTTCATGACTAAAGCACCAAAAGCAATGGCAACAAAAGCCAAAATTGACAAATGGGATCTCATTAAACTAAAGAGCTTCTGTACAGCAAAAGAAACTACCATCAGAGTGAACAGGCAACCTACAAAACGGGAGAAAATTTTCACAACCTACTCATCTGACAAAGGGCTAATATCCAGAATCTACAATGAACTCAAACAAATTTACAAGAAAAAAACAAACAACTCCATCAAAAAGTGGGCAAAGGATATAAACAGACACTTCTCAAAAGAAGACATTTATGCAGCCAAAAGACATGTGAGAAAATGCTCATCGTCACTGGCCATCAGAGAAATGCAAATCAAAACCACAATGAGATACCATCTCACACCACTTAGAATGGCAATCATTAAAAAGTCAGGAAACAACAGGTGCTGGAGAGGATGTGGAGAAATAGGAATGCTTTTACACTGTTGGTGGGACAGTAAACTAGTTGTTCCATTGTGGCAGTCAGTGTGGCGATTCCTCAGGGATCTAGAACTAGAAATACCATTTGACCCAGCCATCCCATTACTGGGTATATACCCAAAGGACTATCAATCATGCTGCTATAAAGACACATGCACACGTATGTTTATTGTGGCACTATTCACAATAGCAAAGACTTGGAACCAACCCAAATGTCCAACAATGATAGACTGGATTAAGAAAATGTGGCACATATACACCATGGAATACTATGCAGCCATAAAAAATGATGAGTTCATGTCCTTTGTAGGGACATGGATGAAATTGGAAATCATCATTCTCAGCAAACTATCGCAAGGACAAAAAACCAAACACCGCATGTTCTCACTCATAGATGGGAATTGAACAATGAGAACACATGGACACAGGAAGGGGAACATCACACTCTGGGGACTGTTGTGGGGTGGGGGGAGGGGGGAGGGATAGCATTAGGAGATATACCTAATGCTAAATGACGGGTTACTGGGTGCAGCACACCAGCATGGCACATGTATACATATGTAACTAACCTGCACATTGTGCACATGTACCCTAAAACTTAAAGTATAATAATAATAAAAAATAAAATTAAATTAAATTAAAAAAAAAATCTTGGTTTGGGGCTGCATCTTTAACATTTCTGTAACTAATCTCCCTTTTGAAGGGACAGCTTCAGGCTCTGCTAGAATTGAACAACATTGTTTTCTGTTTTTTGTCTCGTTCCACTTTTGTTGCTTTTGTTCATTGTATTGAAGGGTTAGGTTTAATTTTCTATTAAGGGTAGATGATGTTGGTTTTCCCTTTACAAGATGATGTTGTGTTTTCTATTCAAATACATTTTTAATAAGAAGTGAATCTAACAAAGAAATACCAAATAAAGTACATATGGTGGTGAGATGACAGAAGTCATAAAAGTGGTAGGCAAATGATCAAAAGTTGAGAAGAAAACTTCCACTGTCATGTAACATTTTCTCCTCTGAGCATTCCGTCGGGTAGTCTCTCTGCTCCAAATACCTATCCTTTTTCCCCACAACCCTCATTTACCTTACCCCAACTCAAACCTTAGGCCTCAGGCTCTCAGCCCCAGTGCAGCTTCATTGGGTGACCTAGACCAGATGCCTATGTCTCATGTATGTTCCCGAAGAGTTCTGTTCTTCTGCTATCATGACACTTATTATTTCTGCTCTACATAACTGCCTGTTTATGCAACAGGAAGCTATGTATAGCTAGCAACCATTTCTACCTTTTTATCATTGCATTGTCAGCAGCCACTACATAAGAGGTGCTGTTAAGTATATGCCGAATGGATGAATGTTGCTAGATGCAAGACATAAAATGCAGCCACCATTGCATATACTGCTTTATGAAGCTTTAGAAAATAGTGACTGTGCCTTAGTTCTGTTTGAGTCATTCATGGTTCCTGGCATAGTGACTGGCATGCAGGACAAAAATAAAGCCTTCATATATGTTGAATTCATAAATTTATATAGTCATGTTCACTAATGGACTTTAGTCAAAATCATAGCTATTTACTGTAGAAAAACTCAGACTTCTTATGGAAGACTGAGAAAGGCCCTGGATTATGGGTCATGGCCCCGCTGCTGTTCCCCTCTGTGATCTTGGTTAGGACACAGGCCTTCAAAGAGCCTAAGTTTCCTATCTGTAAAACGAGGTGGGAGATGAGCAAGGAGAATGATTAATGCAAAGAGCATCAATGCCCTTTCCCCATTCAACATTCCAGGAGTGCAGGAATCTAAAGTTCCAAGATTCTTTCATTATCTCTGCCCATTTTCTATCTTTAGCCTCAACACGACTAAGGTGATAATCACCCTTATTTACTTGATAAAGCCTAGTCTCAGCCTATGGGGAAAGGGTCCAGAAAAGTCAACTGGAGACAAAAAGAATATGCCCCTCCAATCACACAAATACGCCCATACCTGGGCCCCAGCTCATCCTCACTTCTCCAGACGAAGTCGCCAAACTTTTCATAGTGAGAGTTGTAGTGGTGCTGGACTCGGAACAGCATCGAGGCTGAGACCTCCATCAGTGTGTTGTAGGCCATCTGCTGCTCCTTTCCACTTGTGTACCCATTGTACAGATTGTAGATCTTGTCAGCTATTTCTGAGAGGGCAGAAGGGCAGAAACAGATCACTGGGTGGTGAAAAAAAGTAAGGATATAAGCATGGGCTTCAATAAGAAAGGCACAGTGGTGAGAAAGTTTGCTTGCATAAGCTCTGGGAGCAGACAAACCTTAATTTCATCTTGAATATGTTATTGACTGGTTGTGTTTGGTTTTCTATCATCTGGAGGTAATGATGTCTATTCTGGAGGTGCATTGGAAGAACTAAATTAAAGAGTGGATACAAAGCACTCAACACAGGGTCTGGCACAAAGTTAGTGCTCATAATTGCAAGCTTAATTATCAATATAATTATTGTACCTGTGATTTTACATACAATTGGCTTAAATAAACTGTCTTGGATAATCTCAACACCCTCCTCCTACTTCCCCTTTGTTGTATTTCCAGCACATTTCTGTGATCAGGTCTGATAGGTCCCCATTTGAAACACCTTTCAAAGATAATCCAAATTCTTCTGCTTGTTGTTCATGGCTATTCCTACTGCTTCAGTTGTCCTACTAATCAAAATAACTTCAATTCATCATGAGTAGAAGGCATATTCTTTCAGCTTCAAAAACTCCGTCAAAATCTGTATGTGGTCCTAAATTATTACCAACAACAGTTGCTGCTAGGAGAATCTGGAAACTTAGAGTAGAAATGGGAGGAACACTATGCTCCTCCCATTATGTTACACTATTTTCTACTCTGATTTTTATTTGTACTTTTTTTTTGACAGTGGACGTGTTATTTAAAAATAATAATTTTTAAAATTTATCAGGAAAATATTTCAAACCCCCTCCCCTTTGGTAGCACATAAAACATTTATAATTGAGTTTATTATTGAGCCATCTGCAGAAATGTCTGTCTCACCACCCATAATGTGAATTCCTAAAAGGTGGAGACTATGTCTCTACTGTATTGCTCGGACTTTTGAGAAATAATTGTTCAACTTTAAGTAGACCACCAGGACTTATGAGCCACTGTCACATTTTGCTAGACTTGATGTAGAAACCGCATCTACACAATGCTCAAGAACTAAGTATATGGTGGATCTGATTGACTGATTACATTTTTTTCAGTTTTTTTTTGCCTGCTGTTTATGTCATGAACCAGGAGCGGCAAAAACGTTTAATCTTGCATGCTAACTGACTGATAATCACTGATGGTAGCTCTATACTAAGGATTCTGAGACCACCATGGGACTGGATGGAACAGCATGCTGTGATCTGCTAATGATGTCTGCTATGGACACTACAAGGTGAAATGGTCTTCTAGGTGACATCTCTTTGCTACTCTAGCAATGACAAGTGGGAGAAAATGATTGGTCCCTGAGAAATCTAGGCCAAGGGACAAGATACAGTCATGGGGCTCTGACTCCCTACCATTCATGGCCTGTAAGTCAGAACACAGATCAACTCTCTAAAAGAGGGGGCAAGTCTTTCCACTACCAAAGATATTGCTAGTCAATCTTAATTTTTCCCTTCATGACTTTGATCAATTTAGCTCCATGTTCCTCCTGTTCCCTTAGTGCCTTCAATTTCCTCTCCCTGTGCCAGTGTGTCGGGGTGTGCGTGTGTGTGTTTAATGATTAGTGACTGTTGGGTGCAGAACTTAGGGGAAATATGGGAGTTACCTTGGAGTTGAAAAACTGGGTTACCTACCTTCTGCCTTGTTGTCATCTACCAGTGGACAGGCCGTCCTCAGCGTCACCGTGCTCAGCTCTGAGTGCCTCCCTCGTGTATCCACAGCATACAGAGTGAACCTGCAGCACAGCAAGAAAACAGAGCACCAGGCTGTGACTTCACAGAAGGCCCTGGGAGTTGCAGGGAAGAACACAGAGTTGTGGCACATTAGGCTACAGGAAAAATGATTTAAAAAAAAGAATGATAATTATAAAGCATTTATTGAGCACTAACTGCCTGCTCAGCACTTTGCACTTCCTAAAAGGGAGGGATTTATTGTCACCCACATCTTGTCAATGAGGACACTGAGACTTAGATTGTGTATCTTTCCACAGTCTCAGTTACTAAGGAACAGAATGGGGGTATTGAACTCAAGCAGTCTGAGTCCAGGGTCTGAGAAGTGAGCCCCAATGCTATCCTTTATGGCTGGATATATCCTTTTATATATTCATTAATTTACTCATTTAAGAAGTATTTATTGAGTATTTACTCCACACCAGGAAGTACTTTAAGTGCTAAGGTTATAAAGATGAACAAGAGAGTCTAGGTCACAGATCAAAAAAATAAGTAAAAATCAAAAAGTAAACAAAAAATCAGATAATGGTTAAGTGTGAAAGAAAATATACCAGAATAATGCGAAAAAGACTAGTACGAGAGCATGGGGAGTATAGGCTTTGGAATGTAGCCCATGAAAGCCTTCCTGAAGAAGAAACTTCAGGACCTAAGACCTGAATAGTGAGGAAGAACCAGTTTGTGGAAGGAAGACCTGGGGAAAGAGCATTCTAGGTAGGATGCTCAGTAAGTACAAAGGTCGTGAGGAGAGGAGCCCAGACGGTTGAAGAAATGGGCAGCCAGTGTGGCTGGAACAAAGGGAGATGAGGTAGAAGGTCGGTGGGAACCTTGTAGGTCATGCCAGGGAGACTGGAGGTTAATCTGGCTATAAGGCATATCCCCACCTTTCTGTGATGTCATCTGAAGTTCCATGCTATATTAGTGGAAGCAGACATAGCCTGTGTGGCCTTAGAAGGGAAGAACAGGTAAAACGTACACCTGGTAGATTCTAGTCTAATCCAGAGCACATAATTCTTTCTAGAGCAGCCTCTGTCCTCTGTCCTATCTTGGGGAAGCTCTGTGACCCTTGTATTCCAAGATCTCCAAGTTCTACAGTTAAGCAAAGTCTAAGAAGGGAGCAGAAATGACTTTCTAGATGATGTGAGCCTTAGAGGCCAAGAACAGTCTGATAGAAGGGTTGAGCATCTGAGTGTTCTGTCTGCATCATGTCATCCTTTTTCACCGGCTTTTAAGGGTAGAGGCAGTAGTGTGAAATGGGTAGAGGGTTCCCTACATTAAGTAGAAGAGACTGGGGTCATAATGGCCCTATTTTCTTCCCTCCTCCCCTGCATCTCAAATTATCCCACGTTATAAAATAGGAAAAACACTATGATTACCAAGTTTCAGAATGCTGAGCCCTGATTGGCCATACATACTTGCACTTAATAAATATAAGTTGGTTATACAAATTAATTATTATGTGCTAAGACCCTAATATGTGTCAAGCACTGAGCTAAGAGTTACCTACATTAACACAATTAATTCTCCCACACAATCCTAAAAGACAGGTACTATTACTCTCTTTATTTTATTTGTGAGGCTCAGAGAGGGGAAGCAGCTTGCCCAGAACCACATGGTAATTACTAGGACTGGCAATTTAAACCTTGGTTTCTCAGACTGTAAAATTCATACATGCAACCACTGTAAGCTGTTGTCTTCTGATCACAGTTCTGTAGAAATCAACTCTGTAAAAATGTGATTCCATTAGCCACACTTGCTGAACCCCAACTATGTTGAAGCAGTGCCATCTCATAAGATTTTCTGATCTTATGAAAACATGCTAAAATAATCACCTTCATTATCTATACCTTTCAGAAGATAAAACTGAAGATTTAAAAAATTAAGCAATGTGTCCAAAGTCACAGGTTCAGAAAATTAAGGAGCCAAGACTGTCATCTGTCTTACTCTAAAACCCACACTCTTTGCTCTCAGCTGCCATTTTATTGCTCCCACTCGCAGGCTCGGAGGATCATATCTGGGTTACATACATGGGCCCTTCCAGCTTTGACTTCCCATGACCTGAGGCCTCAAAGGTTGTTTTATTAAAGGGTACCATAAGTCAAAACTTCTTGGTACAAAGGAAGCAGGGGGTGACACAGGAAGGGGCCCGATCTTGGAGATGGCCAGATGTGGGTTCATATTCCAGTTTTACTGTCTAGCATTGCGAACTTGGGCAAGTCGCTTCACCTCTCTGAGCTCACTGTATCTCTCTGCACCCAACAACTGTGATAGAGAGACTGCCACCCACCTCACAAGTGCAGTATGGATAGATGTGAAATGTAAGTGCACTGTGAGGTAAGTTATCATTGGAAAGCCATGCAGAAGGGTTGAGAACAAGATCATAAATAAATTCGAGGAGGTGAGAGTAAGCAAGTGGCAAGGTGGGAAGTGAGAATAGCATTAGGCAACATTATGTAAGCACTTATCATCCACATATGGACCCATCTAGAAAGTGGCAGAGGCAAGATGCAAATGCTAGCATGTGTGACTCAGAGTGCATACACTTCAGCTTGGGTACAGCTATATGTTAAATGACAACATGTCATTTAACACAGTACTAGGCACATAGTAGGCACTTGATAAATACTGATATAAATGAATGAATCAAAGCATACCACCTCTCATTTCTTAATTTTAGTTTCTCCATCAATAAAATGAGGTTAGTTTCACAGACAGTGCATGGCTGTCTCAAGGATTACATGGAGTGATGCATGAGAAAGTGGCTTGTAAGAGGATTTTTATAAAAGCACTTATTTGTGCAAGACAACACATTTTAAAAAATGCTTTCTTGGAGTTAGAAGATGTATTTCAACTGAGGGAAACATGGAAGGCTTGTAGTGAATAGAATATATGAATGAAAGTTCAAAATACGAAAAGTAGGAATATGTTTTAACACAGCTTTTTCATAGGCCACTTATGTTCCTGTGGTGCTTCTGCAATCCATTTCCTTCACCCAAGAGGGCCCAGGGTCATCTCGCTGCTTAGCCAAGCAGCATGAATAAGATAGCCCCCAGCATACTGGGGAAGAAGTGGTCTTAGGTATTCATGTCATAAACACTGGGTAGAATCCTTGCTTTCTCCAATTGCTGGCTGAACATTCTTTGGGAAGTCACTTCACCTTCTTTGAGCCTCAGTCTCCTCACCTGTAAAATAGGGTGAAATTATCCATATCTCACAAGTTGGGGGTCAAGACTCAGTAATACAATGATAATAATAGGCCCAGTTCAATCTTTGCTCCCTAAAAGGTAGCTTCTATTTTTGTTATTATAGTAACCAAACATGCCAGTGGGGGCCTCGGAATGGAGGAGGCCTCAGGCAACCCTGCTGGGGGTGGAGAAAGAGGAAGACGTCAACCTCACAGTGCTGGGTCAAAAGTCACAAGGCCATGCGCTTTCTGCCTGTCTCAGCTGTAATTGTAGAACTGTTCCAGAGGCACATCTGAAAGCTGTTAGGGGACCAGGCAGGGCCTGAAGGGGTTACTTGTGAAGGGGAGAAAGTGGCACTCCTGATATGAAGGAGAGAGGGAGAAAGAGACAGAGAGAGTGAGAAGTTGGGGGGGACAGAGACCAAGAAACAGATACAAATATATACCACAAGCAAATCCATACAGCAGGAGAGTGAAAGAGGGAGAGCCAGGGACAGAGAGTGACAGAGACAGAGACAGAGGGGAGAGGGAGAGAGAGAGAGAGAATAATCAGACCTCTGAGTTTCTTGGGCTCAGAAAGGGTGTCAGCCTCTCTCTGCTCAGTTTTGTCATCATCTCTCTGAAGCAGGCTGAGGTTCACTGATAATTTGAACTAAAACTCCTGTACCATCAACTCCTAATCTTGATTTTACAAGTGGAGAAACCAAAGCCCAGAAGGAAAACGACTTGCACAAAGTCCCACTTGCCAATAAATTAACACAAAGACTCTGGCATTCCTGACTCCTTCTCCTCCAGTGCTCTCTCCTACAATTCCATGTCCTAGCTGATCAAGGTCCAAGTCTACTTATGGGATGCTTTCATTATGAAAGAGGTGGCTCATGGATAACATTGGATGAGCTATATAGGAACCTGCAGCTCCAGGCCCAAACCATTGCTATTCCTTTCCTTGGCCTTATTTCAGGGGAAGGAACACTGGCCAAGGTGGCTGAAACCTGAATTTGAGTCCCAGCTTGTCCACAGACTGTGTGGTATGAGATCTTGCATACCTACAGTAATACAGGCTTAGTGTATTGGGAGGTTGAAATCCAAACAAACACAGTGTTTGGAAAATGCCTTGGGATAACTACTCCAAAGTATTTTTCAATGTTTCTTCATCATTATCAGGACATTGTCATCCTCAGGACATCATCTTCATCATCCTTAGGACAAAGTCCATCACTCTCAGGACAAATTCCTCAACTTGGAACCCCCTCATTTGAGCTCTGGTCAAAGGTCTAGGTGTGCTTGCTGACCTTCCTCCCTACTCTGCTTCACAGCAGAGGCATCTCCAGCTGCTGATGGTTCCAGAACACGGATCCCACCTCTGAACCTTCCCACCAGTGGCACTCTCTGGCTGAGTCATCCATCCCCTTCTTCACTTGACCCCTCTCCACCTTGTCCTTGAAGCATCGCTCAAACCTTACCTCCTCTGGAAAGCCTGCTTTGACCCATCTGAAGAGCTGCTTAGCCCTCCTTTTCCCCTGCACGGTGCCCATGCCACATGGTGCACTTGTCACACAGCTAGGTCAGCACCCCTTCACTTCTTTCTTGCCCCCATGAGTATGTGATTGTCTTCAGGATCAGAATATGTTTCTGCTCATCTCTAAACACCTACACCTGGTGCACCAACGCTCAGCACACACAGGTCAGAATGAATGAGGCTCATTTCCCTTTCCTGGAAATCAGTCTTTCCATCTGTAAAATGAACAGAAGATGACTAGATTGAAGGGTTACTAAAATGAGTGGAATAACAAGAGGGCTAAAGGCATGGCTTTGGAATCAGCCAATTTGTTGTTAAATTCTGGCTTCTCGTACATTGGCTGTGTGTAGCCTTGTCTCAAGGTACTCACCTGTACAACGGGAATCATAATATTAAAACTCCCACCATGAAGGGTTCTTGTTAGAATAAAAGAGAGTGCAGCATGAAAGTGCTCAGCACAATGCCCGACATGTGCTATGCAATAACCAATAAGCAATCAATCGCTGTTGGCATCATCATTAGAGTTAGTACTAAGCCACTGCCCAAGGCTCTGACTTCACCCCCAACTGGAGTAAGTGGTCCCAGTGGAGATCAGAGGAGGGTGGGTAGAAAGGAAGCTGCTATTGGTCCCATCCAAGACCCCAGACCTCCTCACAGCAGGGGTGAGAGAATGAAACCAAGAAGTTAATTGGCGGTGAGAGCTTCTCACAGATCTGACAGGGGGTAAGAGCAGGGACAGAGCCCTAGAGGCCCACGTCAGGCCTAGGTCCCCGAGAGTACAGGAGAATGCGTTTGAAGTCTCCAGGCCAATGCCTGCTCTTCCCCAGCCGCAACATGATTTAGGCATTCTGGGGAGGCAAAAGTCTCCTCGCTGATTTGAAGGGAAACAGATGTTTCCAGGCCAGAGGCCCCAGTCTTATAAAATGCTCCTTCCCCCCACACAGCTTTGGCAAACAACTTCCCCTTAGCTCACGCCCACCCCTCCCACCCCCACTGCCATGGCTCCCCTCCCTGCCATTTCCAGCACAATGTGGCAGACAGGGGCAGTAGGAAAAGCACCTAGTCCCAGCTTAAGCTTTGGGTCTGGGAAGCTGGATGGCCAGGGACACCTCAATGCCCATCTCTATGCTTCAGCCTCCCATCTCCTGCAGTGAGGGAACAGGACCAAGCTCACTGCTGAGGGATAGGTTAGATCTAATATTCTAGGAACTGAGAGCTGTTTGTTCTTCAATAGAGCTGGTGTTACACGTTCCAGACTTTTCTCCACTGGATTCTGTGGCAAACAGCATGGACTTACAAAAAAGACTGTTCTGGATTTGAATCTGGATTCCACCTGGGCAGTAGCAAGAAGCTACTGAGCAAGTAGAAATTTTACCATTGAGCCTCAGTTTCCTTATCTGTAAAATGGGGACGAGAGTTTTATCTTGTGGGATTGTGAGAATGAAATCAGAATGCAATCTCCCTACCCATAGTTTAGGTTTCTTGTGAACAAAATCAAGTACTATATCTTTTCCCTTGTACTATTCATGATGCCCAGACAGTCTGGATGTAGAGAAAATGTGTAATAGTGTTCGTGATTGATTTTTGATGGGAAAACTGCTAGACACTCTGAAGTCCAAAGCCTCTCGTTCTACTCAACCCAGCTCTACTCAAGTAGTAGAAAGAGTGTTTCTGCTTTTATGATCACAATGAGGCAGGGTGTGTAGGGGTTAGAATAGATACTGGAGCCCTGCTACCTGAGTTCCAATGTTTGTTCTACAACCTACTATCTTTATGACCTTAGGCAAGTTAATCGACCTTCTCTGTTCTATAATGTTTCTTGTCTTTAAAGTGTGTGGCCGGGTGTGGTGGCTCACAACTGTAGTCCCAGCACTTTGGGAGACCGAGGCAGGTGGATTGCTTGAGCCCAGGAGTTCAAAACCAGTCTAGGCAACATGGTGAAACCCTGTCTCTATAAAAAATACAAAAATTAGCTGTGCATGGTTGTACACACTGGTAGTCCCAGCTACTAGGGAGGCTGAGGTGGGAGGATCATTTGAGCCTGGGAGGTCAAGGCTACAGTGAGCCAAGATGGCACCACTGCAGTCCAGCCTGGCCAAGAGAGCGAGACCCTGTCTCTAAATAAATAAATTAGTAAAAATAAAATGTGTATGATAATATTATCTATCTCAAAGGGATGTTAGAGGAATAAATTTTATGAAATGATGCTTGGCACATGGTAAGTGGTAAGTTAGCATAATTGTTATTCAATGTGCATGTGTTTAAATAATTCATCTCTTCCATAATGGCTTTAAAACAAGACCCCTACCCCAGTTCTTTAACATTTCACCTTGAATACAGGCAGGCTCATGAGTGCTTTGACCAGTAGAGCAAAATGGAAGGGATGCTGTGTGACTTCTGAGTCTGGGTCATAAAAGGGAATGCAGCTTCCACCTTGCTTACTGAACCATTCTCACTAGGAACCGTGAGCCTCCGTATGAGAAATCTGAGTGCCCTGAGGCCACTGTGGCGGGAGGAAGACAAGCCACAAGGAGAGGCCATGTGTGGTTGCTTCAGCAGCCCTGGTACCTAGGCTCCAGATGGATGAGTAAAGGAGCCTTCAGATAATTCTCACCCAAGCAGTCAAGTTACTCCCAGCTTTTGAATTCTTGCAGTTGAGGCCCCATACTTCGTGGAGCAAAGACAGCCCAATCTACTATGTACTGTCTGAATTTCCAACCCACAGATCCATGAGCAAAATCAAATGGTCATTTTAAGCTGCTAAGTTTTGGGGTCATTTGTTGTGTCATCAGTAGTAACTGCAACAACTAACAAGCATTGCAAGCAGGATCAGCAAACTACAGCCCACAGTCCAAATCTGGCCCACTGCCTATTTTTGTAAATAAACCTTTTACAACCACACTCTTTTTTGGTTTGCTTTGAATGCATTTTCTATGGCTGCTTTCACACTACAATGGCAGAATCATGTGATTGTGACAGAAATCACAGCATCGTCAAGGCCTAAAATATTTACTATCTGGACCTCCAGAGGAAAGCTTACTGACTCCAATGTAGAGCTTTGAAAGTACTGAATGTAGTATCATTTGCTTACATTATTTCATTTAATCCCAAGGTTAGAAATCATTCCTATTTTACAGTTAGGATCAGAGAGTTCAAGTGACTGGTCCAAGGTCACACAGCTCTCTAACTGCAGGTCTAATGCCTCCATGGCCTGTTGAAGACCTAGACTCCAGTTTGAGTAATAATAGCTTTGGGTAAGTCCCACCATGCTCTGCTCTCACTTTCCCAGCCTGGGACATGAGGGTATTGGGCAAGTTGGTCTGGAGAGGCTGCCAAAAGTCAGATGTCCAAACTTCCCCCCAGCTGAGTGCTAGCTACCAAGCAAAGTATTTCTGTTCCCCTTTAGTCTAGGAGTATCAAAGTGAAGCTTGAGAATGAGTCACCAGGGGCTGCTATGCATCCCTGCTCACTCTCACATGCAGCCACCCACCCTCGAGCACCAGAACCCAACTTTCCTATCTCCCAACTCAAGCTGACAACCCATGCTTTCTGCCAACATAAATATTTAATTCTAGTGCCCGGAACAGAGAGACCATCTTGGTATTAAGGACTCCCATCCCAGTTTCTACTTTCAAAACAACTCAGTCTGAGGCATGATTAGGAGGTCCCGGCTTAGAACAAAGGTAAAGCAGTTTGTGGTTGGGCTCTAAACACCAGCTCCCCACACTTGCACTCCCTTCAACCCCTCAAGCTGTATGAGCTACCAGGCAAAGAATCAGGGGAGTGGGGAGCTGGCAGGGAGAGCTCTGTAGGAAGGCCAAGTCTGGAAACCAGTGTTGGTTCTAAGCTCAGGCAGAGGAGACAGCAACCTGGAAATAGTGCTAGGCATCCACTGTTCTGACTGCTAAATCCCCTGAAATTCACTGGTATGTGAACATCTCCCTAAAATTCACAGTGCAGTGAACATCAGAACTCAGAAATAATTGTAGTATTAACACTTAAAATTAAATACATATAAATTGATTTACAATTAAAGTGTGTTGAGTGTATCTCCAATACCTGAGGAGTGAGTAATTATCACAGCAGCTCCACTCTGTGTGGCTTGCCATAAGTGAATGCCTACTAGGTGCTGGGTATTCTGCTAAGCAGGGAAGAAACACCCACAAAAAAAAAAGAGGGGTTTTTGCTGTCATGGAGCTCACAGAAGAGCAGAGAGATGGTCAAATGAACAAGAAATGGGACACAGTACTATAAGCTCTTCAATAAAAATGTATTCTTGCCCCTATGTTAGTTTCAGGTGTGTCTGTTCTTCCTTCTTTCAAAACAGCGGACTAAGCCTTAGATATGAGTTTAAAAGCTACTGTGAACTAGACCTTATCTTGCTGGATCTTCTGTCTGCTGCAAACTGGGATTGTCAACCACCTACAGGACTCTCATTTTTTTTGTACGAAAAAAATGATGACAATTCTTGCCCTCTCCATTCTGAAAGCCTTTGAGGAGCGAATAAGACAGTGGATTTAAATATATAAATACTATGCAAATGATCTGTCTGAGTATATTCATGCACTCATCAAATATGAGTGACCTGACCCCTCTTGAGAAAAAAAATGCAGGTTGGCATGTTGCTTGGCTTTAACAACAGTGACTGTGTTTGCCTTTCTTTTCTTGGTCTTCTCCTGTCCCTTCCTCTCCCCATCCCCCCTCTTTTCCTCCTCCTTCTCTTTATTCAGGGTGTGGACTAAATGATAACACATAATTGTACTAGCTATAGTACTTAATTGGAAGATGTTCATATTTTAATAGGCTGTTTTAGGGTAAAGCAGACACAGACTAATCTTATGGTCTCAAGTTAAGGAATGAATTGAACACAGAATGCCCAATTATTCTACTCCAACTTGCATTCCTGGGATCTCTGAAGCAAATTGTAGGCTTTTAAAAATATCTTTATTGTATATTGGACAGTATCTCTGAACTCAGATGTAAACAATAATTTTTAAAGTGACTTCAGTTATAGAAATGACTTTTTCAGAAGGCATAACTTGGAAGTATGTTGAATTGAGAGGCAGAGGATATGATGTGTAGGTTTCACCTTGTCATTAACTAGCTATGTGGCTTTGGTGGGATTATTTGCCCTCTCTGCACCTCAGTGGCCTGTCAATAACCCCATGGTGATGGTGTGAGGACTAAATGGTGATTATGGATGTAAAAGTGACTTAGAGATTCCACATACATTTCCTGGGCACATACTCTGTATCAGACACAGTGCTAGAAGCTTTTACACCGTTGTCTTCTGTTTCCTTTACAACTGCCTAAGGGATGTGTATTATTAAATCCATTTTACAAGGAGGCAAGTAAGCCTTGGAAATTTGGATTGACTTTCCCAAGGCTACAGACATAGTAGTAGTAGTAGTTTAGCCAGGCCCCAACATAGGTCTACTCTCTCAAAGTCCACTGCTCTTTCCAAATGGATAAAATTATTAGGCATTCATTGGTCCCAAGTGGGTCTTGAGTCACAGTTCGGGCCAAGTTAAAGTTTATTAGGAGGATGAACTCCATGTTCCCAACTTTTGACAAGGAAGAGATCTTACAACAGGAACACACTACTGCTCCTTTCAACACTGACATCACTTCTCTTCCCACATCTGACCCTAAAGCCCTTCTCTTCTTCCATGGTGCCTTTAAGATTGAATTTTGCCAAAGCCAAGCTCAGAGGAGGAGAGGCCAAGCAGAGGCCACCAACTTGGATTTACTCGTGGCTATTAAGTTAGGGAACACTATAGGCAGAATGGTTCTTATCTACTCAGTTCTGAGCTGAGCTCAGTTCCCATCTCATATGCGAGTTCTGCTTTCCATGGGTGGAGGGGTGGGAGTGGGACGAAGAAACAAGCCCTGTGCTTGGAGTCTAAAAGACTGAGTTTGCATCCTGACTTTCTCCATTTCCTGTTTCTGTCATCTCTGAGAGTCTTAGTTTCCCTATCTGTAAAATGCAGTCAACAATACTTGCCTCACAAGATTGTTGTAAGAATGAATAGCGCTGGGCGCGGTGGCTCACGCCTGTAATCCTAGCACTTTGGGAGGCAAAGGCGGGTGGATCACAAGGTCAGGAGATCGAGACCATCCTGGCTGACACGGTGAAACCCTGTCTTTACTAAAAATACAAAAAATTAGCCGGGCATGGTGGCGGGCGCCTGTAGTCCCAGCTACTTGGGAGGCTGAGGTGAGAGAATGGCATGAACCGGGGAGGTGGAGCTTGCAGTGAGCTGAGATCGTGCCACTGCACTCCAGCCTGGGCAAAAGTGTGAGACTCCGTCTCAAAAAAAAAAAAAAAAAAAGAAAAAGAAAAAGAATGAATAGCATGAGAAACACCCAGAACAGTGCTTGGTACAATAAATGTTATCTTGCTTGTCTTGCTTACTTATGATACTCAAGTAAGATAAAATGGAAACAGTGCATCTTTAAAATCAATTCCCTGCACAAAGGCAATGGTTCTGGAGGGTGTTGTTTTTCATAAGGTTTCGTTAGAGCTCCTTCAGCCACAACATGTATAGGCAAATCATGCCATGTTTGTGAGCTTCAGTTTCCTCATCAGTTACCCCATGACAGCAATATCCAGTTTTGATCATAGTTGAGAAAACTAAAAACAACTTACACACTAGGCACTGGCTCAGCTGGAGCCTGAACTCAGGGCTGCCTGTTGTGACCTTGGGTGAATTTCTGCCCCATGGACTTTGCTTTCTTTTCCTATTTCACAATGGGTCACTAGATGTCTTCACTGGTGAATGATAGCAAATGTTAACTCCAGCTAGTGCCAATCTTCTGTAAGCTCTTCCAACAAGACAAAGGAAGAGGGAACACTGACAACGAATTCTATAAGGTGGTGTTATCATGATAGAATTTGTCTGATTAAAACCAGATGAAATCCAATATCCCTTATATAGATACAACAGAATACTAAACTAACCAAACTGAACAACTATAAAAAAGACTATACCCTATGACAAAGTAGAATTTGATAACAGAGATATCAAAGTAGAAATAGATAATAGAGATATCTATTTTTACCCTTGCTATTCCGTATTGTACTGAAGGTTCTAGACAAGACAATTCATCAAGGAAAAAAAAAGCATCCAGATAATGTGGAGAAATAGGAACACTTTTACACTGTTGGTGGGACTGTAAACTAGTTCAACCATTGTGGAAGACAGTGTGGTGATTCCTCAAGGATCTAGAACTAGAAATACCATTTGACCCAGCCATCCCATTACTGGGTACATACCCAAATGATTATAAATCATGCTGCTATAAAGACACATGCACACATATCTTTATTGTGGCACTATTCATGATAGCAAAGACTTGGAACCAACCCAAATGTCCATCAATGATAGACTGGATTAAGAAAATGTGGCACATATATGCCATGGAATACTATGCAGCCATAAAAAAGGATGAGTTCATGTCCTTTGCAGGGACATGGACAAAGCTGGAAACCATCATTCTGAGCAAACTATCGCAAAGACAGAAAACCAAACACCGCATGTTCTCACTCATAGGTGGGAATTGAACAATAAGAACACTTGGACACAAGGTGGGGAACATCACGCACTGGGGCCTGTCGTGGGGTTGGGGGAGAGGGAGGGATAGCATTAGGAGATATACCTAATGTAAATGACAAGTTAATGGGTGCAGCACACCAACATGGCACATGTATACATATGTAACAAACCTGCACATTGTGCACATGTACCCTAGAAATTAAAGTATAATAATAAAAAAAAAAGGTTTATGGCAGGAGGCCGGATGCAGTGGCTCACACCCATAATCCCAGCACTTTGGGAGGCCAAGGGAGGTGGATCGCCTGAGGTCAGGAGTTCGAGACCAGCCTGGCCAACATGGTGAAACCCTGTCTCTACTAAAAATACAAAAATTAGCTGGGTGTGGTGACGCATGTCTGTAATCCCAGCTACTCAGGAGGCTGAGGCAGGAGAATTGCTTGAACCTGGGAGGTGGAGGTTGCAGTGAGCTGAGATTGTGCCACTGCATTCCAGCCTGGGTGACAGAGTGAGATTCTGTCTCAAAAAAAAAAAAAAAAAGAAAGAAAGAAAAAAAAAGAAAAGAAAAACAGTTTATAGTAGGAAGTAATAGTTAATTGCTCATTTAAAACCCATGTGACATTTTCTTTACTACAAATTATTTAAGTTGTAAGATTATTAAATTTTCAGTTTAATACTAGTGTCCAAAAAGAAACAAGAAAATCAACAATATAAACATAAGACTATTCTCATGTCACTTCCAAAAGATATTATTTAGGCAAAATGATCAATGACTACATAATTTTGAAAAGGTGTCAATAACCTTTTCTTAGATTGAAAAAAAAAGGTAATTTGGAAAATTCCCTAAAAGTACTACTGCTGGTAAACTCTGAGTTTACTTTAACAGCGACAATAAAAAAGGCCCAAGCCATCCTTAAAATCTAAAAAAAAAAAAAAAAAAAAAAGCATCCAGTTAAGAAAAAAAAAAAAAAGTAATACAATCTATTTTTGTAGAGACATAATCTTATATATGGAAAATAAAAAGGAGTCCATAAAATATTAGATATAAAAAAAGTTCATAGTTCAACACAATAAAACTACATACAATAGACCCACAGCTAGTATTATACCAAATGTGGAAAAACAAAAAGCCTTTCCTTTAAGATCTGGAACAAAAGTGATGCCCACTTTCATCACTGTTACTCAACATAGTACTAGAAGTCTAGCTAGAGAAATCAGATAAGAGAAAGAAATAATGGGCATCTAAACTAGAAAAAATGAAGTCAAGTTATCCTTATTTGCAGATGATATGATCTTATATTTGAAGACACCTAAGATTCCACCAAGAAAAAAACTATTAGAACTGACAAAATCAGCAAAGTTGTAGGATACAAAATCAACATATAAAATAAGAAGCATTTCTACATGCCAATAATGAACAATCTGAAAAAGAAACGAAGAAAGGAATCCCATTTACAATAGCTACAAATAAAATGGAATAAATTTAACTGAAGAAGTGAAATATTTCTACAAAAAAATATAAAACATTGAGGCAAGAAATTGAAGAGGACACACAAAAATAGGAAAGATAATCCATGTTCATGGATTGAAAGAATAAATAAAATATCCATACTACCCAAAGCGATCTATAGATTCAATGCAATCCCTATCAAAATACCAATGACATTTGTATTAGTCCATTTTCATGCTGCTGATAAGGACATACCTGAGACTGGGAAGAAAAAGAGGTTTAATGGACTTACAGTTCCACATGTCTGGGGAGGCTTCACAATCATGGTGGAAAGTAAGGAGGAGCAAGTCACATCTTACACGGATGGCAGCAGGCAAAGAGAGAGGTGAACTCGTGCAGGGAAATCTGTCTTCATAAAATGATCAAATCTTGTGAGACTTATTCACTATCATGAAAACAGCACACGAAAGAATTTTCCCCATGATTCAATTACCTCCCACTGGTTCCCTCCTACAATACATGGAAATTCAAGATGAGATTTGGGTGGGGACATGGCCAAACCATATCAACATTCTTCAGATAAATAGAAAAAAAATCCTAAAATTCCTGTGAAACCACAAAAGACACAAAATAGCCAAAGCTATCCTGAGCAGAGAGAAGAAAACTGGAGGAATCACATTACCTAACTTCAAATTATACTACAGAGCTATAGTAACCAGAACTGCATGGTACTGTCATAAAAACAGATACATATACCAACAGAATAGAATACAGAACTCAGAAATAAATCCACACATCCACAGTTAACTCATTTTCAACAAAGGTGCCAAGAACACACATTGGGGAAGGAACAGTCTCTTCAGTAAATGGTGCTGAGAAAACTGGGTATCCATATATCAAAGAAAGAAACTAGAGTGCTATCTTTTACCATACGCAAAAATCAAATCAAAATAATTTAAAAAGTTACATCTAAGACCTCATATTATGAAACTACTACAAGAAAACATTGGGGAAACTCTCCAGGACATTGGTCTGAGCAAAGATTTCTTGAGTAATAGCCCAAAAGTATAGGCAACTAAAGAAAAAAATGAACAAATGGGATGATATCAAGTGAAAACTGCACAGCAAAGGAAACAATCAATAAGGTGAAAGACAGCCCACAGAATGGGAGAAAATATTTGCAAGCTACCCATCTGACAAGGGATTAATAACCAGAATATATAAGGAGCTCAAACAACTAAATAGGAAAAAGATTCTAACATCCCCATTTAAAAATGGGCAAAAGATCTGAATAGACATTTCTCAAAAGAAGACATACAAATGGCAAACAGGTATATAAGTAAGTGCTCAACATCATCGATCATCAGAGAAATGCAAATCAAAACTACAATGAGATGTCATCTCACCCCAGTTAAAATGGCTTTTATCCAAAAGTCAGGCAATAACAAATGCTGGCAAAGATGTGGAGAAAGGGAAACCCTCGTATGTTACAGGTGGAAATGTAAATTAATATGACCACTATGGAGAACAATATGGAGATTCCTCAAAACACTAAAGATAGAACTACCATATGATCCAGCTATCCAAGGAAAGGTATACACCCAAAAGAAAGGAAATCAGTACATTGAAGAGGCAGCTGTACTCCCATGTTTATTTCAGCACTATTCACAATAGCCAATATGTGGAAACAACCTGTGTCCATCAACAGACTAATGGATAAAGAAAATGTGGTACATATACACAATGGAGTAGTATTCAGCCATTAAAAAAAATGAGATCTTACCATTAGAAACAACATGGATGGAACTGGAGGACATTATGTTAAGTGAAATAAGCCAGGCACAGAAAGACAAACTTTGCATGTTCCCACTCATTTGTGAGAACTACAATTAAAAACAAAAAAAATTGAACTCATGGAGCTAGAGGATGGAATGATAGTTGTTACCAGAGGCTAGGAAGGGCAGTGGAGAAGAAGGGGAAAAGAGGGGTTGGTTAATAGGCACAAAAATATAATTAGATAAAATGAATAACATCTAGTATTTGATAGCAAAAGAGAGTGACTACAGTCAACAATTTATTGTATATTTAAAAATAACTAAAAGAGCATAATTGAAAAGTTCATAACACAGAGAAATAATAAATGCTTGAGGTGATGGATTCCTCATTTACCCTGATGTGATTATTACACATTGTATACTTGTATCAAAATATCTCATGTACCTCATAAATATATACATCTACTATGCACCCATAAAAATTCAAAATAAAAAAAATTAAAAAATAAGTTCAGTCAAGCAGGTTACAAGATTAATATATAAAAATCAATTGTATTTCTATTAATAGCAATGAACAATCAGAAAATAAAATTTGAAAACCATTCCTTTGTGCAGTATTAAAAACTGTATTTACAGAATAAAAAAAAAACACTTAGGAATAAATTTAACAAAAGAAGCATAAGAATTGAATGCTAAAAACTACAGAATATCGTTCAAAGAAATTAAAGAAGGCCTGTGTAAATGTGAAGACATCCTGTATTCATGGATTGGAAGGCTTAACACTGTTAAACTGGAAATATTCCCAAATTTATCTGTAGATTCAAAATCTCTATTAAAATATCCGATGATTTGTTTTACAGAAATTGACAAGCTGCTCCTAAAATTCACATGGAAATGAAAGGCATCCAGAATAGCCAAAACAATATTTAAAAAGAAAACAAAGCTGGAGTACTTATACATTCTGATTTCAAAATTTATTACAGAGCTATGGTAATCAAGACTGTCAGACACTAGTATGAGGACAGATGTAGATCAATGAAATAAAATTGACAGCCCAGAAATAAACTCATATGTTTATGGTCAGTTGTTTTTCAAGGAGGGTGCCAAGAAAATACAATGGGGACAGAATACTCTCTGTAACAAGACTCTTTATCAAATGGAACACTTGGGTAGCCTCGTCAAGTGAATAAAGTGGGACCCCTATATCACACCATGTACAAAAATTAAAATAGGTCATTAAAGATCTAAATGTAAAGGCTAAAACTATAAAACTGTAAGAAGAAGACATAACAGAAAATCTTTAAGACCTTGGATTAGGCAGTAGTTTTCTTGGATATTACATTAAAAGCATAAGCAAACAAAAAACATACATAAATTGGACTTTATCAAAATTTAAAACTTTTGTGCCTCAAAGAACGCTATCAAGAAAGTCAAAAGACAACTCATAAAATTAGATAAAATGTTTACAGATTTCATATCTCATAAAGGTGTAATGTCTAGAATATATAAAGCAGCATTACAACTGAACAATTTACAAAGCGCAATTTAAAAATGGACAAAAGATGTGGACATTTCTCTACAAAAAGATATTCAAATGGCTAATAAGCACATGAAAATATGCTTGACATCATGTCATTAGGAGAATGCAAATAAAAACCACAACGAGACACACCACTGCATACCCACTAATATAGCGATAGTCAAAAAGATACAAAACAACAAGTGTTAGCAAGGATATGGAGAAATTGGAATCCTCATATATTGGTGGTGGAAATGCAGAATGGTGCAGCCATATTGGAAAACAGTTTGGTAATTCCTCTCAAAGTTACACACAGAGTTATCATATGACCCAGCAATTCCATTCCAAGCTATCTAACCAAGAGAACTGAAAACGTATCTCCACAGAAAGACTTGCATAAAAATTTTCATAGCAACATTATTCATAACAGCCAAAAAGTGAAAAATGACCCAATATCCATCAACTGATGGATGAATAAACAAAAGGTGGTATATCTAAATAACTGAATATTACTTGCCATAAAAAGGAATGAAGTCTTTATTCAAGCTACAATATTCACTGAACCTTGAAAACATGCTAAGTGAAAGAACCCAGACACAAAGGACATATATTGTATGATTCCATTTATATGAAATGTCCACAATAGGCAAATTCCTAGAGATAAAAAATAGATTAGTGGTTGCCAGGGGTTGGGAGGAGGGGGCAATGGAAATGACTGTTAATGGGTTACGGAGTTTCTTTTTCGGGTGATGAAAATGTTCTGGAATTACTTGTGATGGTTGCACAACTTTGTTAATATCTATAAGATAAAATCCACTGAATTGTAGCCTTAAAAAGGTGAATTTCATGGTATGTGAATTATATGTCAAACAAACAGAAAAACCAAAACCAATGGAGTCAGAAGGATCCTGCCTTGTTAATGATGGCATGGTTCTCCTTTATCTTTAGCTTTTTTATTTTTGAGTTTGAGCAACATCTCCCACCCCAACCCTTCACGCATATTTCCTCATTTAAGTAGAAAGTGTTACTTATAGAGGAAATATGGATCCTTCAATGAAATCTTAAGTGAATAGCTATTGCTTTTTAAAATTTGTAAATGTAGGATCCGAGGATTGCAAAGGAACTATATGGTGCAGAGTTTAGGGTCATGGACGTATAAGTGGGGAAAGTTCTTTGTTTAAAGATTGTCTCTGCTGCTTGCAGGCTTGTGACACTGGGTGAGTACTTGGTCTCCTCCAGCCTTAGTTTCTTTGTCAGTAAAATAAACATAGTTCCATCTGCCACACTGGGCTGTTAGGAGGATTCTGTAGCATAGATAAGATGCCCTTAGCCCATTTCTTAACAAATGGTAACAGCACAATACATAGTTATTATAGAACAACCATTCTTAATGATCCTCATCAGCATTTCCTATTTTTTGGCTAAACAGAAATAATTGTATTCAATCTAGTGGGGGAATTCACCTTGAACCTCTGGCATGTTCCCAATAATGTGTACATCCTCCTCTCTCTGCCTGGAATAATTTCTCCCCAGTTCCTTCCCTCACCTCCTTTTCCATGAAGTTCCCTTTTTAAATTTTGACCATACCCCAAATGGTACATCTCAAATACCATTTGCCCAGCTTTATTTTTCCTTCACAAGATTTATAATCTTCTAATATATTATATAATTTACTTATTTATTATATTTATTGATTTTCTTTTTCACTCCCAGTTGAATACAAAATTCATGAGAACAGGATTTAGTCTGTTTTATTCACTAATATATCCCCAGTGCCAAAAATTGTGCCAGACCACATAGTAGGACCTCAAAAACTGTTCTTTGAATGTATGTGTGTGTGTGTAAAATACACACATTTATATACATGTATACACATATATATGTACACATACATATGTGTATACTTGTTTATATGTACACACATGCACACACACATATAAAATCTGTGCACCTAGATTGTGGTCTCTCCTACATAAAAACTATCCATGGCATCTCACTCCTAGAATATGATTTCTTCCCTCTTCATCTGGGGCCATGTGATTTTTTTCCGTCCAGTGAACTGTGGGTTAAGATTTGGTATGCCTTCTCCAGCCTTCTCTTCCCCTTCCTTGGGGATCTCATAGGCCAATGTATTCATGATTCAGTAGAGCCTCCATCAGTGTGGATCCCTGAGTGACTGTTGGAATAGAGCTTCTTGCCAACCTGTAGTAGATATGTCCAGTGAGTGACAATTAAGGCTTTTTTATGTTATGCACTAAAGTTTTTGTGTTAACTCAGCATAGCTTAGCCTATCCTGACTTACACATGCCTCATTCACAGGTGGAAGACAACAGGGAGAAACCCATTCTAGAACTATTGATCACACAACCATGTATTTTGCACACATTTTAGGTCAGGCATCTTGCTAGGAGCTTTATATGAATTGCCTCTGATCTTCATGTTGCCCTGTTAAATAATGGTTATTATCACCATTTTATAATTGAAGAAACTAAAGCTCTGGTTTGGCATGATTTGCCCAAGCTCATCCAACCGGTAATTGGCAAGCCAGGGTTTAAACCCAAGCCTGATTCTAAAGACCACTCTCTTTCTGCTACAATTTGAGCCCCCATTGGACATTTTTAAAATGTCCTCATATGTAAAACCTTTGAACTGATGAGGCACATATAATGTGCTAGGAGGCCATCTAACTTCACCACAATCCCATGAAGTAGGTTTTATCATTGTCTTCTTTTTACACAGGAAGAAATGGGAGCACAGTGAGCTTCAGTAACTTGCCTAGTATATCCTGGCTAGAATATACAGAGCAATAATTCAAACCCAAACAGCTTGGCTTCAGAGCCAGGGCTCTTAACCTTCTGCCATGCCACATCTCAATTCTTTGGGAATCCCTGTCTTAACCCATGCCATGCAATAATAATTCTGTATTCTTCTTGAAAAGTACAGAGAAAGGAGAATTTCTTGCCTTACAAGGGGCAGGTGTAGAAAAATCACCAGGATTATACTGTGGAATAAAGAATGCCTGAAATGAAAGTTCAATGCTTTACTCTAAACTCACTGTTGACTCCCTGACTCTTCAAGCCGATAAGCTCAAAGAGGTCGGTAGGTTTGGTGATAATATAGGAACGATGGGATAATATTCTTTTCCTTGGGTTACAGGGAAGTTCTACCTTTTTACCTCAACAGGCCTTATCCTCCTAGGATTGCTCGTTAAGGGTAAGTGTTGAGTGAGCGTGTGTGTGTGTGTGTGTGTGTGTGTGTTTGTGTCTGCCCATATATACAATTTGCATATGGCACTCTGAAGTGAATTTCTAACTCATACTACCTGCTAGTCACTGGATATCTCCTTTGGATGTCCAAAGACATCTTAATCTCCTGCCTTCGCACTCCTCACATCCCCCAAAACTGTTCCTCCTGTCATCCTCCTCATCATGGTGAATGGCAGCAGCATCCATTTAGTCACTCAGTCATGCCCCGGGTATCATCCCCAACCCTTCCCTCTGTCTCACTCCCATATTCAATCAGTTTCCAAGTTCTGTTAAGTCTATACTTCAACAATTTCTCAAATGTACCCACCTTTTTCTCCATTGCAACTGCTCTAGTTCAGGCTGCAACCATTTCTCACCTGGCCAATTAGAATCATCTCCCAACCAGTCTCTCAGGCTTCTCCCTTACATCCCATACCACCCTAATCTGTTCATCACACTTCTCCAAGGGTCTTTTTCTGAAATGGTTATCCAGTGCTGTCCTACCTCTGCTCAAAGCTCTTCAATCTCTCCCCACCATCCATAACATAAAAACTATTCTCCCTAAGCTGGTTCACAAAGGGATTTGACATCAGGACTTTATCTCCTAACTCCTGCCATCCTCCTCTCAACTTCTCAGCCTTCATTATATGCTTCAGCAATACCAAACAACATATTGTTTCTCAAGCATGCCATTGTCCCTCAGCCTATGGGCTTTTGCTGTGTCCCTGCTGAATGTTCTCTCTGCCTGTAATGCCTGTCACCTCTCTGGGGAACTTCCACTCCTTCACATGTCCCTCCATCTGGGAAGCCTTCTCCGACAGTTGAATTAAACTAATGTAAGGGGTATAGTTTTAGTATGGAGAAGAAGACGGCTCCCTCTTCTGTGCTTTTCTGAGTGTCTTGCAAATAACTTCATTATAGCTACATTGTGTTTCCTACCCTATCTTCTCCACTACGCTGTGAGCTCCTGAAAGGCCAGGGCTGCATTTTATCTGTCTGTTTGTTTCTTGAGACAGGGCCTCAGGGTCTTGCAATCCTGCTACCTCAACCCCTGAGTAGCTGGGATCACAGATGCATGCCACCATGAACAGAGTTTTTTTTTTTTTTTTTTTTTTGAGAGAGACAGGGTTTCATTATGTTGTCCAGGCTGGCCTTGAACTCCTGGCCTCAAGTGATCTTCCCACCTCGGCCTCCCAAAGTGCTGAGATTAAAGGTGCCAGCCACCATTCTCAGCCATTTCTGTCTCTATATAGCCAGAATCTGACACATAGCTGAGGAATATTAAAGATATGTTGAATAAGTAAAGAAATTAATGGTTGAATGTATATTTGTCAGTGTGTGGACATTATGACAAATGTCATAATGTATATCTATATAAACAAATATATATATATCTGTATGTCTGAGGCTGTGTATCCCTAAGCCTGGTAATAATATAGGAGGATGGGTAAGTGTGGCACGCATGTATGTGAAGCGGCAATGGAGCACAGAGTTATGCATTTGGTTTTCTAAGTCATATAGATTTTTGTGAGAATTATATGTTTGCTATTCACTAATTGTGATTTGAACACAATAGCATCATCTCTCTAGGACTCACTTCCATCAATTGTAATGTATAGATATTGATGTTACTAGTGTCCTGCAATCATTGTAAAATACTAGTAAAGGCTTAGCAGAGTGACTGGCCCACAGCATTCAATATGTTGGTTATAATTATCTTCCTTGAGAGCAGTTATGTGGTCCATTCATGTATGGATGTTTGTGCCGAAGCATATCCCTGAGTATTGAGTATTCATGTAGCTGTGTGCATGTTGCGTATATGGGAGTGGGGGTAGAATATGAGAAATTGTATGACTAACATATTGAGTGCTGTGTGCCAGTTGAGTCTCCAGAGAGCCTTTGTACTGGGCAATTTTGTTTCTGTTTTGTTGTTTGTTTCCCATCTCTTACTGCTTTGATGCTTGCTCTCTGGGACACACCGCTGGGGTCTCTGCTTGCCTATAGGGATCAACTTACTATTTCTTCCCATCAACCACTTACTGATAAGTAAGTGTGAGGCACAATGGGTGCGATATGCCTGATGTCTATTTTCCCAAGAAGCTTGCAAAGAAGGTGCCTCTTCAACCCAACTGTTGCAGACTACATGAAGAGGCTCAGAGCAGATCACTGCAGGTCTTTCCCTGCAGTCGCTATGGAGGGAATGACCTAGATATGGACTCGGCTCTGTGCTTCTGCCTAATGTTAATAGTGAGGATGTCACATTTGAGCATACCCTTAGTACACCTGACTGAGATGTGGCAGAGCACAAGTTTAAAATCCAAGTCTGTCTACCTCCACCACGAAGGCTGCATACTCTCTATCATGCTGTCCCTTTTTACTAGAGCCAGCAGGTTTGATTGCTGCTTTGAACTCAGGCAACCCTGTACAGCCTTTGTCTAATATCTCAGAGCCCCAGCCACCAACCGGCTCCCTTTGCCCCATGAAGATAAGACTTTCTGGTCGACTGGACACATCAGCCTTAGAAACCTTGAGTTACCAGAATAGGAGCAACTGGCTGCCTGGGTACGGTTGGGGCATCCGGCCCTGATAAGACCTCGCCATGGCTGGACAAGCTCTCAGAGACGTAAGGCTTTGCGTAAGCACAAGATTAGAAGAACACATTATTAAAATATTTATTTTCTTACAGGTATTGACATAAAAGGGGGGAAGAGTTCCCAGGAGAGAGATAACATCCAGTGGTACTTTTTGTGACTTGGTTTTGAATACATCGTTATACAGAAATTAAATTACTATTAATAATAAATAATAACAATACAAGCTGCAAGTTGTCAGCTGGAAGCAGCTGCAGTTTCCATTTGCTCACGTACGGAACTAAGGATGATGGCGCAAATTTAAAAGTAAGCAAGCAAACAAACAAACCCACTTTGCTCTGTGGATTAGACTAATGCAGATTCAGGAGAGTGGTTGTGTTTTAGGAGAGATGGGAGGGGCAGAATGGGGCTGAGAAGGCTACTTGATGAGTTGTCTTCAAGTGTGCCTTTAATTTCTTTTAGGAGGAAATAAAGAGCTCTGAAGCAAATGTGACAGTACTGACATGCAGTAATCCTGCATAATGACACGTGGTGGCTTATTGTACTTTCTCTATACTTTATTTTCAGTATTCATGATTAAAACAAATGAACACATCCCTGACACCTATCAATTTATACTTTGCAAAGCGTATTGCGCAAATAACCTTGAAAGCAAGACAAAGCAGGATTTATTGCCCACATTTTACATTCAGAGAACTTGATGTTTGCGGGGAGGGTGGGAAGTGGGCTTTTGAATCAAGGACGCATAGTGGAAGAGTGATAGAGCTGGCACTTAATCAACTGCTGGTCCAGGGCTCCTTATGCTGCATTCACCTTGACTTTGAAGACAAAACTGTTCCCCCTCTTGCAGAAAAATCTCTGTGAGGTTTGCATTGGTCCAAGGACTAAGACGGCATTAAGGCACTTCAGATCTCTAGCTTCTTGGCCAGTCCAGCCACCTTCACTTATCTCTGCTCTGCAACAATGAGTCTTGACGTCATTGGCTCAGCAAACGTTCCTCAAAGGCTAGATATGAGGCTGGGACTTCTAGGCAGTTCCTTACAGCAGCCTGCTTCACAATTCCTACCAGCCCATTCCCTCTGTGACCTTCCTCACCTATTCTCTTTTCATAAATTTGGTTGCTGCCTCCAAGTAGGGTTTTCCACCTTCCCACACCTTTCTCAGACAGAACATCCAGTATAAGGTGAGGCAATGCAGGGCAGAAGTTCAGGTACAGAGTGTTGGCATCAGAAAGACCTAGATATGGACCCGGCTCTGTGCTTCTGCCCAATGTTAATAGGGAGGATGTCACATTTGAGCGTACCCTTAGAGAATAAATGTGTGTTAGGTAAATAAAGGCACGAGGAGGTCATGCCTGGTGCTAAAAACTTCCTTGTTCTCCCAAGCTTTTTTTTCTCCATAGCCCATGATTTGTGGGGCTTCTGTTTTCTCATCTGTAAAATGGGGATAATAAGACTCTGAGAATAACATTTTTTGCTATCAGTTTTGTTTGTTTTCCTTACCCAGACATTATTACTCCTTCTTTTGGAAGCATGGTACCTATAGCCACTGACAAACTATTTCTCCAGTTCTCAATGTGGTTTGGGTGGGACTGTTCCTCTCATGTTCCTGCCTCTCACCAGAGGAGTGGTGACATCAGCCAAGCAAGGCAGCAAGAGTCCCTTCTTGAGGATTGATAGAGGTGCTGGAAAAGGGGTTTGGTGTGTTTCTTTCTTTCTGAGATTAAAAGCATGAAGGACTATCAAAGTCTATAGTTGCTAGGTTCCATCTTCATACCCCTCATAAGGAAAACTCACTTTAGAATGCAGCCAGCATGCAGCAAACTTGAGGAAAGAGATAGAGAGACAGAGTCCTTTTTTTTTTTCTTTTGAGATAGAGTCTCACTCTGTCACTAGGCTGGAGTGCAGTGTGCGATCTTGGCTCACTGCAACCACCCCCTCCCGGGTTCAAGCAATTCTCCTGCTTCAGCCTCCCAAGTAGCTGGGACTACAGGCGCACGCCACCATGCCCAGCTAATTTTTGTATTTTTAATAGAGACGAGGTTTCACCATGTTGGGAGGATGGTCTCAATCTCTTGGCCTCGTGATCCGCCTGCCTCAGCCTCCCAAAGTGCTGGGATTACAGGCATAAACCACTGCACCCGGCCGAGAGACAGAATCTTATGACATCATTTGAACTCCTGGATTCAGCTGGGGCTGAAGTCAGCACACCTGCTAGACCTCCCAGTTATATAAGCAGATACATTCTATTTTCCCTAACAACTTTGATTTGAGTTTCTGTCAGTTGCATCCAAGAGTCTAAACTCATGTAAATATCCTTTATAAAGTTTTCGTGATGATTAAACAAGATAATGTTTTTAAATCACACATTAAACTTAGTATCTGGCACATTTCTAAATATTCAAGAAATGGTAGGGTAGGTAGTTGTTATCATTAGCAGGACTATAGTGAACTCTTTTCCCAGAATGAAGTTTGCTCCTACGATTGGCTCTGCAGCTCAGCCTAGTGACGAGCAAACAAAACCTCTGTCACTGCCTGGCCACACAATGTTGGTTAGGTCTCTTTCTACCTGGTGCAGAACCAAATTTCCAGGCTCTGGCTAAGACCGATACCTGTTCAGAAAGGACTAGCTTCTCATTCCTCTGAGTGTCAGTACTGAGGACATGAAGCTGTGAATGACACTACCATTATCAATCCTTTACTTGCTGTTATCTCCACTGGAATGTGAGGTTTCTGGGGAAAGAAACCACAACTCATTGTTCTTTCAACCCTGCTAGCCTCTCATACACTAGTGGCACTCCCAAAGACTTTCCTTTTTCAGAAAGAGATAAGAGCTAATTACCTATAAAAATTAGAAAGGAAGAAATGGGGACTTTTGCCAACTCAAATAGGCTTACTTATTGCTTATCCTCCACAGGACAGTTATAGTACAAAGAACGTGTTAGGAGAAAGTTTCCTGGTTGTCACCAGTACTACTCTACCTTGGGCCCACCTAAGAGGCAAGGAATTGGAGTAGAGTTCTTACCAACCAGCATCAGGAAGGATGCTCATATACACAGAGGAATTGTCTGTGGCTCATCTCTCACCCTCTGTTAATCCGACACTGAAGATTTTAATCTCCCTTCTTTCTTCCAACTCTTGCCTACACTAGCCCTCACTGGCTCTCATCAAGGCTTTGGGAACAGCTTCCCAAATTACTTCCTATAGTTTTGTCTCACCTCTAATCTGTTGCTAGTGTATTAGCCAGAGTGATCTTCCTAAAGAGCAAATCTGACAATGTCAACTGAGCAGCCGGCTCATGACCCTTAATAGCTCTCTTTACTTTCAAGATAAAGTCCACACTCCTTAGGTTGGCAAAATAGTCCCTTTATGATTTGAGCCCTACCAACTTCTCTCATCACCCAAATTTGTTCCTTTGCACCATAATGACTTGAGTAGGGGTTGCAAATGTGCCATGTTGCCCTGCTTCTCAGTAACTTTGCACATATGACCTCCTCTTCTTGGAAAATCATGTTTCCTTTTCTTGGTATTTGCATCTTAGTAATTCTGATCCTTCTTTAAAACTTAAATAAAATGTCATCCTTTCTGGGCAGCTTTAACTGGGCTGAAAGGCATTCTCTCGTCTGAGCTCTCATATCATTGACCACATTTCATTGTGAGTTCCATGGAAGCAGAGACAATGTCTTGTTCATCTCTGGGTTCCGAGAATGTAGTGCTGAGTTGGACAGAGAAAAGGTACTCAAAAACTAATAGAATAAACAAACGCTAAATGTTAAATAGGGAGGGTGTCACATTTAAACATACCCCTAGAGAATAAATGTGTGTTGGATAAATAAAGGCAGGAGGAAGTCATCCTGGCTGCTAAAAACTTCCTTGCTCTCTCAAGTTGTTTTTTTTTTTTTTTTCCCGTAGTCCATGATCTATATGATGTTATAGAACCAGTTCACCAATTTCAATTGGCTTGTGGTATAGTGGTTTATGTATACAACTGGCTCCTCCCAGCAGAATAGAGAACTTTTTAGGGGCAAACCATGCCTCATTCCCCTGTGCCCCTTATAAAGCTCAGCAGGAGGGAATATAGTTCAGCGGGTCAGAGCCTGAGCTCTGAGGTCGGTCAGAAAAGACCTGCTTTCAAATGCTAGTTCTGCCACTTATTCCCTCTGTGACTTTGGCCAATTTATTGAACCTTCGTGAGCCTTCATTTCCTTATCTCTAAAGTGAGAGGGGAAAAGTATCTGCCTAATAATTCTAGCTATGCTAAAATGTGATATACATATATTCACTTATTTATACAACACATACTTATTGAGTGCCTCTGTGTTTGTGCAATTGAGTATACACAGATAAAACAAACACTGTACCCCATAAACTGTCAAATCTAACAGGGAACGTTAATACACACATAAATCTGTATTGTAATGTTTGATAATTGCAATAAAGAAAGGAGGTGAGGTACATAATTTAGATTATGGGTTCTGGGAATGCCATTCTGAGGATGTAGATTTAGGCTGAGGCTGGGCACGGTGGCTCACGTCTGTAATCCCAGCACTTTAGGAGGCCGAGGTGGGAGGATCACCTGAGGTCGGAGTTCGAGACTAGCCTGACCAACATGGCAAAACCCGCCTCTACTAAAAATACAAAAATTAGCTGGGCGTGGTGGTGGGCACCTGTAATCCCAGCTACTCAGGAGGCTGAGCCAGGAGAATTGCTTGAACTGGGGAGGCAGAGGTTGCAGTGAGCCAAGATCACACCACTGCACTCCAGCCTGGGTGACAGAGTGAGACAACATCTCAGAAAAAAAAAAAAAAAAAGATTTAGGCTGAACACTGAAGGATGAATACTGTTAACCCAGGGAAAAGATTCGGCATGTTCCGAGGCCCTGTGAAGGGGGAGAGCACATGCTGTGGTGTGAACTAGGCTCCTTAAATGCTAATGTGACTTCTGGGGATGCTGGATCAGTTAATAACTAGGAAGTTAGACTCTAGAGACAAACTGTCTGAGTTCACATCCTGGCTATGCTACTGACTTGTGGCATGGCTTTTGCTAAATGTTTTTGACTTCTTTGGGCTTTGGTTTTCTGATCTGTAAAATAGTCATAATAAAAAACACTGTCTCATTGAGAAGGGTGGATGGATGAACTTACGGAAATTATTTAGAATGGTGCCTGGTATATTGAAAGCACTCTTTATATAATAGCCATTCATATCATTGATTCTTTTATTTGCGCTCCAAAGTATTTACACGAACACTCTTCACTGAAGAGAAGGGAAAAGTCCTGCCTGAAGAAAGCATATTCATATTGTGGACTGAAGATGAATAAGGGAAATTATGGGAAGTTAAATAAAGTCCAATAAAGCACCCGGAAGTCATTTGTCCTCTCTGTAAATGGCATGATTCTTGCCTCTAAAAATGGCATATTTCATGATGCCAATGGATATGCTTGAGGGTACTCTCCTTGGCCTGTCATTGGTTACCTACATTGGGACAAGGGTATTGAGATTCCTGGAAAAAAGTTATAACTCTAAGACGATGTATTGTTCAAAAATTAACAAGATTAAATCAAAAACAAACAAATAAAAAATCTCTGGGGTTTCTTCTCCTTTTTCTTTTTTTAAATGATTTTTAAAATTGATTTAATATCTGTGTAGAAGCCAGCAAAACTGCTGTTTACTTATCCTGTAGCTTCTGAGTGTCTTCTTTGCCCCTTTGCTCTCTCTTCCCCCTGTTACAGGCTATAGATATGATTAAGAAAGATCTATGTAATGGTGTTAAGTTACTACACTCTTTGGAGGAGAGATTTCTGGGGACAGGCCTGCGATAAGGGTGAGAGGAGTTGGATCCAGTCGTGAGAGTCAGATAGGCAGCTCACCCACACACAACCTCTCCACAAGCGAGACAGCTTCCCGGCCTTTCTTGCTTGTTTTAATCTGTGAATGTTTCCCAGAAAGAAATAGTAACTTCTAGTTTTTCTGGCAGGGGTGCCTGCTGAAACTCCCTGAAAACAGGGCCTCTCCCTCCCCTTCAGGCTGGCCTCACACATGCTAATGCAAATCAGTCCTGACCCAGCCAGGGGTCTTTGGGAAGGCTGCCAGGAGCTTTAGAACAAACACGCGAAGAATGTTATTTCATTTCTGGCATCCCGGGGAAAGAGGGACAGAGAGGGAAGTTGGGCAGTGAAGGGGGTGGAGGGAGGGGGGAATTCATGTGAATGCTTACTGCAATGAGAGTGAAGCAAATGGAAAGGACAGCAGGAAATTCTTAGGAATAAAGGGCCTACTAGGTGCCAGAAATGGACATATGGAATATTTGGTTTTAATTTCACACGTACACTCTGAAGAAGAATTTATTACTCTCACTTTTTGGATGCAGGAAAAGGCTTGGTCTCCAAGGTTAGGCAATTTTTCAAAGGCTACCCAGCTAAGAACTGAGGGAGTCAGAATTTGAAACCAGATTTTTACATTTCAAACCTTGGGCTCTGTCTTCTCACTAAGGCTGGCTTACTGGTTGTGCGTTGATAGATTCCCAACAAAACCCGCGAGTGCAACAGCCCCACATGCTATGACCCCCATCGTCTGTCTCCTCCTTTCCAGCCCCCTGCACGGTTCTAATTCCAGATTCATTCTCTCAGCCAGACCCCGATCTAGTCTCCCTATCTGCGGTCTCCTCTATTCTAACTTATATGCCATGGAGATCTTTCTATAACCCAAGTGTGGCCTTATCACTGCTCCTCCTTAGCACACATTATGAGGCCTTGCAAGTCCTGCCTCTCCAACCTCATATACTGTACATTTCAACTGCCCTGAATTTCTGTTGTACCCCATATGTGGTTCCTTCAATGTCCTACCTCCCTGCCTTCATTTCAGCTATTCCTTCTGCCTATGATGCAGTAACTTCCCCAGTTCTAAGTGTTCAATGCTATCCCTTCTTCCAGACCTAGCTCAAAGGCACCTCCCCAAAGGCACACTAGCTGTTAGAGATCACAGCCTCCTCAGAACTCGCATGCCTTTATTATGGGGCAAATCACCTTCTACCCCCAAGATGATTAGCTGCTTAAAAGTTTGTCCCTAACAACTGGGCAAAGCTCTTTCAATCTCAGCCATAAGACTTTGAATTCCAGCTTGGTCACTGCCTAAGAGAGAAGTGCATAAGAATACACAAGTGCAGATTTTGGAGCTAGACAGCTTGTGTTACAATGATAGTTCTGGCCAGGCGTGGTGGCTCATACCTGTAATCCCAGCACCTTGGGAGGCTGAGGTGGGCAGATCATTTGAGGTCAGGAGTTCAAGACCAGCCTGGCCAACATAGCAAAACCCAGTCTCTACTAAAAATACAAAAAAAAATTGGCCATGTTGGTGGTGGTGGCGGCGGGGGGGGCACACCTGTAATCCCAGGTACTCAGGAGGCTGAGGCAGGAGAATCGCTTGAACCCGGGAGGTGGAGTTTGCAGTGAGCTGAGATTGTGCCACTGCACTCCAGCCTGGGCAACAGAGTGAGACTCTGTCTTGAAAAAAAAAAAAAAAAAAAAAAAAGAATCATGGTTCTGCCATTTACTAATTAGATGACCTTGGGCAAACCATTAAGCCTTCCCATCTTAGTTTCCTTGCCTGTAAAATAGGGATAGTATCTACCTTAGAGGGTACCATATTATTAAGGTTCAAAGAGTTAGTGGACCAAAATACTTTGCATAATGAATGGCATGTAATAGAGTTTGATAAATGGTACATGATGACAACGACTGGGAGGCAGGAACCATGTCCTTGGCTGATAGCTACACTGTTTACATGACAGACTGTCTTCATTCATTCAACCTGTAATACCTATTACCAATCTTTGATGTTTGCTAAATTAAGTACCTACTAAGTGCCAGGCCATATGTTATGGATTTATAGGTAACTAAACCATGGTTTCTAAAACCTATTCTAATCTTAGATTACAGACAGTTTTCATTCTTTATGATAAAGAAAAACAAATTACGTATAGGTTCAAGGAATAGTAGAATAAAAAGAGAAAAGGAGGAAAGGCATCTCTTGTTATGTCAGATGATGGGGGAAAACAATCCAAACTAGCCAGATCCCATGTCCAAAGGGCTTCTGGGAGATGCTCAGGTACAGAAAAACGTGAGTAACTGCACAGTGGGCAGGACAATTAGCCAAGCATGAGTCCCCTTCAAGGTCATCATTTCAGTTGGCAGATAAAGACCTACTCAAGGCCAGACGCGGTGGCTCATGCCTGTAATCCCAGCACTTTGGGAGGCCAAGGCGGACAGATCACCTGACGTCAGGAGTTCAAGACCAGCCGGGCCAATATGGCGAAACGCCATCTCTACTAAAAATACAAAAATTAGCTGGGCGTGTTGGTGGGCACCTGTAACCCAGCTACTCAGGAGGCTGAGGCAGGAGAATCGCTTGAACCCAGGAGGTGGAGGTTGCAGTGGGCTGAGATTGTGCCACTGCACTCTAGTCTGGGCGACAGAGTAAGACTCTATCTAAAAAATAAAAAAAAAATAAAAAAAAATAAAAAAAAAAAAGACCTACTCAAGAAAGATCTTGTATGTACTTGGTATGTGTTTAACATTGTTCTGGACACCCTATGCTTGGGAGCTCTGCATGTGTATTTGTTTCACAACAAAATTCTAACATGGAAAATAGCAATACCCTCACTGTACAGATGGAGAAATTGAGACCCAGGAGAAATAAGCATCTTGTACAGCCAGAAACTGTCTGAGATTTGAAATGACCCTAGAATAGTCTGACTCAAAACCCCATGATCGTAGACTCTTGGATACCCAAGAGGATCACGGGCAGATGGGTGCTTGAATCTAGTACCAGAGAGCAGCAGGTAGGCTATAGTGGAGGTGAAGAGCCCTGGTTCAGCCCAGCTCTGCTCTGGCTGTCTGGGTGACCTGGGTCAAGCCCTATCTCCTCCTTGGGCTTTAGTTTTTCCCATAAAGAGAGAGGGTTTAGATCAGTGGTGTTTGCAAGTCTCACTATACTGTGATTCAAATATGAAAGTGGAATAGGGTTGTTGGTGGATGGGGGTCTGTCTTTGGAGGAAAGGAGAAAAGAGCAGCAAGAAAAATGCCAGAAGTCTGGATTCTGTCTCACCTCTGACTCTCTACACATCATTAATGGTGATCCCTGCAGTCCACTAACACCTTTCCAGTGATGACTCAAGACTGCTCACAACCTCCTTCACAGATGGAGGTGGGAGTAGGGGGAAGGCAGCCCCTTTATGTGCAGTGATGGACCCACAGCCAAGATAATGAGAGCAGGGAAAAGTCAGGAAGCCTGGCCTCTAGCCTGATTTCATTCCTAGAGTCTTAAATGATCAGAGTAGAAAGGAACTTCTCTATCTGAGCCCCTCATTGCAATGAAAAAGAAACTGAGGATCAGAAAAATGAAGCTCTTTGCCCAAGGCCCCAGGTGGATGGACAGCAAAGCTGGGCATGCAGCCTAGGTGGGGCTTGTGATCCCACTCCAGAAGCCTCTCCCTATGTTGAACTAACTGGGTACTTTGTTCCTGACAAGGAACCCTAAAGTAGAAAGTGATGGTCACAGCCTACCGGTAAAAGACAGAAGTAAGAAGTCAGGATTCCCATGTGTCATTCCTGGCTCTGCCTTGACTATGATGCCAGAGTCTCTTGGGGTCTCAGCTTCCTCATCTATACACTGAGAGAAGTGACCTAGATAAGAGTTTCCAAATTAATGATCTGCAGGTTGTTACCTACAAAATTGGTTTATTTGGCCAATTTTAAATTGGTTGCCAGCATGTAATAATTAGGAGGTTTCACATAAACATCTAGATTTCTGGCTTGGAAGATGTATTAACACCAAATCAGCAGTCTCAAATGGTAACCAGCAGCTGGAACTAAGTATTCTCTGTGCCATGCCTAATTTACTGCAGTCCTCACTCCTCCCTATTATCAAGCATCTGGCCACACTGACTCATTGCTATCACTGGCAAGTTCCTCCTTACAAAGCATGGCTTAGAGTTTGCCTCATCCCTAACAGCTCCCTGCTGCCCTGAGCATGGGGCTCTCACTGCCCACCGAGACTGCCAGCCCACTGAAGGCCAGTAATAGAACATTTCCTGTGGTGATCCAAAATCAATCTGCCTTATAGCCTTGTACCACTGTCCTGCTCTCTGGAGTCACAGTGAACACATCTGTGCCCTGTACCCCTGTGCAGCTCTACAGAGGGTTGAAGACATTGGGTGCGCCCTTTTGTGTCTTTTCTTAACTTGAATAAACATTCAAGGTCACTCAAGTGTTCTTCATGGTCATCATTTCTAGGGCCTCGGGGACCTGCTTCCTCTCCTCTAGGCATTGTTCAGATGCTTGGCCTTCCCCTTGCAAGTCAACTCTTTCCTGCAGCAATGAAGCTCATTCATCCCACCAACTCCCTGAAAGCTTCCCCATACTCCTCATGGAGCCCAACTTGGCTGATGAGGTCCTTGCCTCCCTCCATAGCCCCAAATCTCCTACTTTCCCTGGCCTTCCACATTCCAGCTACACTCTCTGCTGCAGCGTTGTCTCTCGTCCCCCAGCCTGCTCACAGTCTGTCCTCTGTCCCAAATCCTCTTTTCCCTCACATTAGTTTCTTAGGGCTACTATTAAAAGGGCACCACAAATTTGGTGGCTTAAAACAACAGAAGTGTACTCTCTCAGAGTTCTGCAGGCTAGACGTGTGAAATCATGGCATCCGCAGGGCCATGCTTCCTCTGAAGGCTCTTGGAAAGAATCCTTCCTTGCCACTCTCAGCTTCGGATGGCCCAAGGTGTTCCTTGGCTTGAGGCGACATCACTCTAATCTCAGCCTCTGTCTTCACATGCCTTCTTTGCTCTGTCTTCTTAGAGTGACATCACTCATTGAATTAAGGAATTAACTTAATCCAGTATTACCTCATCTTGATCCTTAAGTAAATACATCTGCAAAGACGATTTCCAAATAAAGCCCCATCCCGAGGTTTCAGGTAGATGTGAATTTTTCAGGGACACTGTTCAACCCACTGCAATCCGTCCTCTCACTTCCTCAGAAGACTTGCAGCGGAGAGTTCCCCTGGCTGGGCTAGTGGCTCTTCCTTGGTGTCCCCACGGTCCCTGGAGCATGATGTACAGTGTCAGGTAACAGCCTGGTCCCTTCTCTGTATTCATCACCATGAATATGAGCTCCACGAGGGCAAATACTTTGGTTTGGTTAGTTCTGCAGCACAAGTGCCTACCTTACTGTGAGGCACCTCCTAGACAGTCAACAAATATGCGCTTTTCTTGAACACTGTGCACTGTAGTCAGTTATGAAAAAGCTGTTTCCAGATGTTTCCTGAGACTGTGCTGTTCCATTTTGGCCCAGCACATTCGCTAATCAGAGCAACACTTGCTGGTCCCCAAATGTGTGTGGACTCCATCCTTCCCCTTTTTATCAATATCAAATGGCCCTCCTGGCTCTCAACTCAACTCAGCCTGTTCTCCAAACCATGGTCAGGGTTGTCACCACAAAACACAGGTTAAGATATGTCCTGTCCCTCCTCCAGTGCCCTTCCTGGCTCCCCTCTGCCTGCAGGAGAAAGCCCAGCTCCTCTGCTCAGTATTCAAGGCTTAGCCCTCCAGCGCAGCCTCAGCTCCCACCCCCTCCCCACTCCACGAGGTCACATGAGCAGTCTGTGCCCTGTCCCTCTGGAACCCTGGCTGCTGTCCCATTCCTGGATGGAATCTTGACGCAGTGTGAGGAAAGAAACAGCCTGCTTGAGAGTCCCCAGCAGGTTTTAGGAGCCTCACTGTCTGTCGGCTGAAAAACAGCGTTATTTTTCCTCTACAAGTCTCTCTTGGCTTGGGATGCATGGCTGTATTTGCTTCTGGCTTGAGGACAGCTACTCCCCTCTCCCAGGCCCCAACTGTGCACTTTGGAGAGGTCAGTACGACCTGATGTTAGATGGAATTGAGTCGCCAGGCTGCCGCACTTGCCCCCATCCCCTAACCAATTAGAACTGGACACCACAGCCAAGGGAAGTTCACATTCCACTCGAGTTTGGGAACATCAGTCACCCCTGTCCCTACTGAGCTCCGAGATCCTTGGCCACACCTAAATTGCCATTCAGCCCAGAATCAGATAATAGGCAGAGATCCTTGTACTTAGGCTGGTGTGGGCTGTGGGGTGTCGGAGGAGGAAAGTGGAGAGAAAAATGCACAGGAGGATAAAAGAAGAGAGACCCTAGGGCTGAGCAAGACAGGGACTGAGAAGTGATAAGAAAAGGAGAAAGAGACAGGGGTAAAGACACAGAGAGAGCAAGTAGAAGAGAGGTACACACAGACACAAAAAGACAGAGACAGGCCAGGCACGGTGGCTCACGCCTGTAATCCCAGTACTTTGGGAGACCGAGGCAGGTGGATGGCTTGAGCTCTGAAGTTCAAGACCAGCCTGGGCAACAAAGTGAGATCCCTAATCAGAAAAAAAATGAAAGAAAAGAAAAAGACAGAGACAGATGGACAGGAAGCCAGGGTGACACGGAGAGGGAAGTAGTGTCCATGACCAAGAAAGAGAGAATAAGAAAGAAGAGAAGAAACAGAGGGCAGAGGGGGAAATAAAAGTTCAGGCAGAAACAGTCAAAAAAAGAACAAAAGGAGAAAGCAAAGGAGATATGTTACAAATATGGGAGAGGAAGCAGGGAAACAGAAAGGTAGAAAGAGAGGGAGGGGGGAGGGAGGGAGAAAGGAAGGGAGGGAGGGATACAGGAAGGAAGGGAAGGAGGAGGGAAGGGGAGGGAGAAAGGGAGAAAGAAAAGGAAGGAAGGAAGGAAGGAAAGAAGGAAGGAAAGAAAGGAGGGGGGAGTGGGGGAGGAAGGGGGGGAAGGAAGGAAGGAAGGAAGGAAGGAAGAGAGCCAGGGAAGAAAATGAAGAATGGAGGGAGGAAAGGAGGAATGAAATGAAATAAGGAAATAAAAGTTCACAGTGGGAAGAAAAAGCCAGAACAGAGCAGCACAAACACCCTATCAAGCCTCTCCTGGATTATTTCCCTGGTGTGCCCTGGATAAACCCTGGGCTGCAGCCTAGGTCTCTGGTCAGCATGGAAGGGTTTCCTCTTTGCTCCCTTCTCACAGGAGCTGAAAATCCCTTCAGGGTCCTATCTAGGATGTGGCCCGACAGGCCCACTGAGCAGGTTGGGTCACTGATGCTAAGAGAAAGCAGAAATATCTGAACCTTAAGCTGAATGAAATTCTTTCACCTGGACTAGACCCTTGCCTCCCCAGTTGCCAGGGGCTGGGGTCTGTCTCCTTGCCCCCATCATCTTTTGAAATGCACAGCCTCGGGCTGGGCGCAGTGGCTCACACATGTAATCCCAGCACTTGGGAGGCCAAGACAGGTGGATCACGAGGTCAGGAGTTCGAACCAGCCTGGCCAATATGGTGAAACCCCATCTCTACTAAAAATACAAAAATTAGCTGGGCACAGTGGCACGTGCCTGTAGTCCCAGCTACTCAGGAGGCTGAAGCAGAAGAATCGCTTGAACCCGGGAGGCAGAGGCTGCAATGAGCTGAGATTGCACCACTGCACTCCAGCCTGGGTGACTCCAGCCTGGGTGACAGAAGGAGACTGTGTCTCAAAAAAAGAAAAAAAAAAGAGAAAGGCACAGCCTCTGAATTCATGAAAAGTTCATTTGAGATGGCCCCTTTCAAACCCTCTTCTACTAATGGAGAAACGAAGGCCTCCAAAGCGGAAACCGCTTGCCAAAGGCCCCATAGCTGCTGAGGGCCAGAGACAGGATGACCCTCAGCAATCTCACCTCCTATCATCTGGACAAGCACTTTTGAAAGCAAGCCCTGGAGGGCTCCTGATGACTTTCATGCTGTTTCCAGTAAATTCTGTGCTGATTTTTGGCACGAAGAAAGGAAATGAAGAGGGTAGGGTAGGAATGTAAATAAAGGGAAACATTGGGATTTCATCTAATATATAATTATAGTATCCATGGTGGTGGCCCTGGCTGCCTCTGTGATGTGCTTCCCAGGCTGTGCCCAGGAGAGGTGGTGTCCTGAGGGTGGTGGACAGGCCAGCAATGCTCCATCCAAGGCTCTCAGCCCCCTGGGCTTTTGGAATAGGATTGTTGGGCCAGGAGCCTGGACTTGTTTGCTGAGGCACATGGGAGTCTGACAGTGCTGGGAAACAGCTCGGCAGATGAGAGCTGGGAAATCAAGGGCATCGCACAAATGACAATGGGAGTCCATCCCTAAGGAGGAGCAGGGGTCCTCATGCAGACCCCACATACGACTGTGTGTATAGTGCTGTGAGGACTGTGGGGAAGGGACAAAGTTTGAAATTCAACGGTAGCCATGTAGCTTTTGTGTGAAAACTAAAAGTGTGTTTTCCATATTGTTTCCAACCAATTTGGGCATGGATCTTTGTATAAAAGATCCCTGCCCGCAGCTTCCACTCTGACCCCTGTCATTTCTATATGCCCAACTCTTCTCATAATTCAGCGTGGCAATTTTCAGTTCAGGCAGTGGAGATAAACTGGTTGGAAATCCGCCTCTACTTACTAGCTTTGTGGCTGTAGTCAAGTTACCTAACCTCTCTGTGCCTTAGTTGCCTTATCTGTTAGGTGAGAATAGTAGCAACTACCTTACAGAGTTGTTTTGAGGATTAGATTAAATAAGGTTTATAAGAAAGAAAGGAAAAGAGAGAGAGGGAAGGAAGCAAGGAAGGAAGGATGGGGGAAGAAAGGAAGGAAGGAAAGAAAGAAGGAAGAAAGGGAGGAAGTGGGGAAGGAAGGGAGGAAGGGAAAGGAAGGGAAGGAGGGAGAGAGAGAAGTGGAAAGAAGGAGGGAGCCAAGAGAGGAAAGCAGACAGAGAAAGATAGAAATAGAAACATAGAAACCTAGAGACAGATGTAGAGATATAGTACTGGACCACAGCCTGGCACATAGTGGGTGTCTCCTGAATATTTGGTGAGAAAGTGAGTAGGAAATTTTACATGAGTGAAGGGGAGAAGTCAGTGTCTACAGAATTTCCACATTGACTTGAAAATTTGTTCAAATAATTCAACAAATATTTATTAGATTCTTAATTAGTGTCAGTTACTGTTCTAGGTACCAGGGATAGAGGATGAACAAGGCAGACACAGACCCTGGTCCAGTGTCCTTCTAGTGAGAAAAGATGGACAGAAACAAGTAAGAGAGACTAAATCATTACAGTATTAGTGAGTACCATGGCTTTGTGTGTCTGTGTGCATGACAGGCAGGTAGATAAAAGTGGCAAAGGAAGGCATCTCTAAAGAGGCAACATCTAATCATGGACCTGAAGGAGAATAAGGAAACACACATGGAAAGAGCCAAGGGAAGGACATCCCAGGGAAAGAGAACAGTAGAGGCAAAGACCTTGAGGAAGGAAGAGACTGGCGCACTCTAGCAAGCGTGCCTGCAGAGTGGTGGGTAGGGGCCAGTGTGGGAGAAGAACGCCAACCTGCTGGAAGGCTGTGAACATATGGTGTCAGCAGAGGCCATCCCACGTGTGACTGCTTAGGTAATGTCTGTCATCACAAATAGTAGTCACAGTGGTTACTCCTCCTCCTGCTGCCATTTGGTAAGCACTGACAATGAGCTAGACATTATCTTGTCCTCTTTACATATTTTAGTTCATTGTATCCTCATAACCCTATGAAACAGATCCTATTATGATTCAATTTTACAGATAAAAAACTGAAGTAGGCTGGGCATGGTTGCACATGCCTGTAATCTCAGCACTTTGGGAGGCCGAGGCAGGTAAATGGCTTGAGTTCGAGACCAGCCTGGGCAACATGGCAAAATCCCATCTCTACAAAAGATACAAAAATTAGCTGGATATAATGGCACATGCCTGTAGTACCAGTTACTCAGGAGGCTGAGGTGGGAGGATGGCTTGAGCCTGGGAGATTGAGGCTGCAGTGAGCTGTTATTGCACCACTGCCCTCCAGAACCTCAGTGACAGAGCCAGACTTTGTCTCAAAAAAATCAAAATGAAACAAAAAATCTCAAACAGAGAGGTGAAGAAACTTGCTCAAGGCCACACAGTGGGTAAAAACCCACCTGTGTCTGATTTCATAGGCCTAATTTAAAATTATGTGCATGTGCTAGTAGTGGTACGGGATGCAGATTCACAAAGTCTATTGCCTTTCCTGTTGCTGCTTTTTGAAAAACATAGAGTGGCACTGATAACCCTTCACACGTGTACACAATCTTATGAAAATGTTGAAGCAAATTTCCATCTACTATCCAATTTAATTTGGGGGAGGTATGACAAATTATCTCCATTTTATGGATGAGACTGATTATCTCCATTTTAGGAATGAGAAGGATGAGGTGTGAAGTACCCCCACCTCCCATCTATAGGCTGTGATCTGAGTCTTCGGCCCCCAAGCCTGGTATTCTTTCCATTGCAAACAGTGTCATTTGCAGTTAGGAAGTTCTCTTCCACTCACACTTCACCAGGTGCTTTGAACAGCACATGGGAGGAGGGGAGGAGAGGAGCAGGTGGGCATTAAGAATCAGCTTGGGTATGAATCTGAGCTCTACCCCTTCTCATTATGTGACATTGGGGAAAATGATCACTCCCTTAAGCCCTAGCTTTCCCACCTGTGAAATGGGAGAGGCTAAAAATAACACTACCCAGCCAGGCATGGTGGCTCACGCCTGTAATCCCAGCACTTTGGGAGGCCGAGGCAGGCGGATCACAAGGTAAAGAGATCGAGACCATCCTGGCTAACATGGTGAAACCCCGTCTCTACTGAAGACACAAAATATTAGCTGGGCGTGGTGGCGGGTGCCTGTAGTCCCAACTACTCAGGAGGCTGAGGCAGGACAATGGCGTGAACCCAGGAGGCGGAGCTTGCAGTGAGCCAAGATTGCGCCACTGCACTCCAGCCTGGGCGACAGAGCAAGACTCCGTCTCAAAACAAAACAAAACAAAACAAACAAACAAAAAAAACACTACCCTATCTCTAGGTTTATCATGAGAATTGAATGAGATAGTACACATACCTTAGAATGGTTCCTGGCACATAGTGAATACTCAATAAAATATTATTATTACCAGCAGTATTATCCAGAAAGTCCTGGTGGCACTGGGCATCAGAACCTCTGTTTGGAGTCTCCATTCCTGCCTCAGTGTGCAGGCCTCCAGGCTCACTGAACTTAACCTTTCCATGTCACAAATAACACTAAGAACAGAGGAGGGGGAAGAACAGACCCAATGCACCACTGAGAGCAAATGTGAAACTTGCGGTCGGACTCCCAACCTCAGGCTTTTTTTCGCAATGCCCTCCCTTCTCCGGGGCTTTGCTTTTTCTTCTACTCTTCCAACTCTACCCACCCCGCTAAGATAGAGCCTCTGGCCTAAGCCTCTGTTCCCACCATGGATGTTGGCACTTGGCTATGGTCCCCAGGCTCCCTTGGCATTCCTTTCATAGAGCTGAAGCCAGGGAGGTGAGGGCGGGTCTGGGGCAAGCCGCTGAATGTGTGGGAATGCATCCCCCACCCCAGGAATCAGGCCTGGCTGCTGCTGGCATGCTTGCTGAGGACCCTTTGGCAGCCTTCCACAATTAGAGAAAGGCAAGGCAGCCAAGACAAGACAGAGGCTAATTACCTTGGGTAATAGGAAATTGGAAAGCAGCTACAAGAAGGGTGTCTGGGCCTTTGGCCAGGCAAGGGCAGGGACCATGGATGCCCAGCCAGGCCTGAGCCATTGGCCCTGAGTGGAGACTCCTGCTCAGGGTCACCCCTCGATTCCAACAACCCACCCACGGCAGCAGGAGCTGGCCCTGCTGTCAGACCTTCCTGGGACCCTCTCCCTCTGCTGCTCTTGTTTGTTTTCATTCAAAAGCAAAACAAATGAAATAAACAAGGAAATTCAATTTAAACAAGGCACGGGTGCTGATGTTTCTGTTTTGTTACACCAGGGTGAGCTTAGGACAGAAAATCAGCCTTGACTTTCACTCCTTCAATTGGTCTTACCCTGTGGCACTGTGCAAATTTTACATGTAAAATTTTTTACAGAAAAAATTTGCCTTCTTAGGTGGGGTGGAAAGAGGGAGTTGGGGTTGGAGTGGGGCCAGAGAGAGGGAGAGAGGCCAAAATTCAAGTAAAAAATAGGACCAAGAAACTGAGATACACTCACAGCAACAGAAATTAAAATAATGAATAAAAAGACAAAACAGGAATGGTAGGGAGAATGACAGACAGACAAAGACAGGAAGTCATACAGAAAATACTTACACAGAGAGGGAATAAAAGACAAAGAGAAACAGGCAGAGACGCAGAGAGGCACAGTAGTGCAAAACAGACGTGAGAGAGGTAGAAAAGCTGGAAGGGCAGGAACTCAGAAGGAGAGGGGATGAAAATAAATCCCATGACAGAACTCATGAGCTAGGATATCATGCACCTTGATTTTAAAGATGCTGACACTGCAGAACAGGGAAGGAATCTGAACATTTAATCCAAGGTCCCAGAGGCAGAAGTAGTAGCAGGGCATAAGCCCAGATTCCCTGGTGGAGAGACTAGTCCTCCACTCTCCTGCCACCTGAATCCTTTAAAAGCATGGGTGCAGAATTTGGTGTCTGACTGTGCTTAACTAAAACTTGGTCCCTTCTGAGACCTCTCTCCTCTACCTCAATCCTCTCCTCTCATTCCATTTCTCCCAAAAGGATTATGGATGGTCGTTCCTTCCAAAGATAGTGGGACCCCAACTTGCCTGATAAGGACCAGTTCCTCCAGAGCTGTGCTTAGAAAAGACACTGATAACCAGCGACTGAGAAGAAGAGTCAGGGGAGAAGAAGAAAGTCGCTAACACGTCCTGCAGGCTGCCTACATGCCAATAATTCAGGTAAGCCTTGTTTGTGGAGTTTTCAAAGTCAACCCTCTTCCCTACAACCCTTTGAGATAGGGACAATCACCAGCCTCCTTTTCCAGAGGTAGAAATTGTCTCATAGAGCAGTGAAAAACCTGCCTCAGGGCAGGTTATGAGCATGAGGCAGTATCAGGGTTCACACCCAGCCCTGCCTGTCCCCAAGGCCTGTGCTATTTCTACTGCCGCACACAGTCTTCTTGGCTCAAGAGGAAGAATTTGGGTAAAAAACGAGCAAGCAGAAAATGAGAATCCCCAAGAACTGACACTGGAACTATTTTAAAACTCCAGACCGAGCTGGTCAGACTCCTTGGGAGGAGAGCCGCCAATGGGATAAAAGACTGTTCCAAACAACACCCTGGTTCCTGGTCAGAGCGGCCCGGATCCCAGGGCCATTAACATCATCCATTTCAAAAATACATAAATAAAATAGAGAAGTGTTCAGAGTTAGAGATGACAAGCTCCTGACAAGCACATTTCCAGGACAGAGGAAGAAAGAATGTTCCATACTTTAAGAGGTGGAAAGGAGGGGTGGTGTCAGGCAGTGAGGAAAAGAAGGGGCAAAGGAAAGTGTTCATCACTTTTAAAGAATGTCAGCTGATTTGTCAGCCCTCAGTGTTAATTGCTTTCAGGATTCCATAAAACATTTCATTGCTGTCTACATAATGGGGCTGCAGGATTCCAGCCCAGCTGACCTCAAGCCCCTACAGCATCACCCAGAGACAGGGTTACTTCTGTTTTAGTGAATAGGAATCACCCGACAGGATTCTGTCCTTCCCTGCTAGATGCTATATCTCCTATCATTTGGTGGATGGATGGGAGAAAGTTGAAATTATCACAAGGGCAACAACAGCAACATTGATAATAGCTAACACTTCTTAGGCTTCTACTGGAACCTCATCACTAGAGAGCTTTTGTCCATGATCCCATCAAGTCCTCCTGGGGTCCCTATGGGCCAAACACCATATTATCCACATTTTCAAAGAGAAGGAATTGGAGGCTCAGAGGGCTGGGCAGCTCACTCAGTGTCACAGAGCTGATAAAGGACAGGGTCAGGATTTGAATCCAGGTCTGTGTGCCTTCAGTCTATAACCCTAAGGAGGGGAGAAACCGGAAGCCATCTATCAGAAAATCTTTTGAAAATGCCATTCACTTTCTTCACAGAATTATAGTTTTCAGAGTTAGAGAGGACTTAATTGCTCCTAATGTAGTCACATACTTGTGTTTCACCTCACACATGCAGATGTCCCAGAGCCCAAGGTGCTGGTGAGCGCTTACTGATAAAGAGTGTGTAGAGTTGTGCTCTCAAAGTCAGATCCCGGTCCCACCACTCACCATGAGGATGGTGGTCATTCTTTAAGGCCTAAGGTACATCCTAAAACCTTAGTAAAATTTGCCCAGATGTCCCACTGGAAGACGTGGAATTGCATATTTACTTTGAACGTTCCATTCCTAGAGCATTCACTGCCCCCCAAGTGACTTAAGATAAAGCTTGGGTCCCAACATCTCAGAGATAGTCAGTTGCAGAGCCAGGGGCAGAAGACTCAATTGCCAGCTTTTGGTGATATTCTTGAGTTTGGTGACCCAACACATTGGTTGTTACCAAGGAGCCTGAATATATCAAGTGTTCAAAAGGGTGAGGAAGAGGGAGGGAGAGGAAGGGGAAGATGGGTTGTGCTTTGAAGTAAGCAAGGTTCACAGATTGTGGAAGGACTAACACTTATTGCACACATGCTTGGAGATACCAAGCCAGGGTGTTTCTTGTTTAATTATCACACAACTCTACAAGGTGGGTTTTATTATTTGTTTTACAAAGGCTTTATAAGAGACTTATAGGGGTAAAGCAACTTACCTAAAGTCACATAACTAAAAATGTCAAAGCCAGATTTGAATCCATAGTCTGTGGCCTTTCTTACAATTATTAGGTTATGTTATCTGAGGATAGGACTTCTGTCTTAGTCTCATTCATATCCACAGTGCTTAGCACAGGACCAAAACACAAGAAATACTCAGCAAATGTCTAGTGAATAAGTAAATCAGTTATGAATGAGTAAATGAATATGTGAATGAAGTAATTGATGAATGAATAAATTAATGTAATGAAGGAATATAAGAGCAGGTGAATAGATAGACGGATGAAGAGATGAATGGATGGAGGGAAAGAGGAAAGAAGGGCAAGAGGGAGGGATGAATGGAAAATAGATGAATGTTTGGGTAGACAGATAGTTAAATGGACGAGTGAATGAATCCCTGAGTGTCTAAATACAGTAATAAATAAATGAGTTGAATAACTGGTGAATAAAGCTCAACTTCGTAACAACTTCAGCTTTCTAACTTGATAAGGGAGGTGGCCTATCGTTCCATAATTAGGGTACATAAGGAGAGGTGGTCTATAAAGCTCTATGTTATAGCTTATGATGGCTGCATCTAGATCTAAAAACAACACTCATTGAGGTAGGAAATAAAAAGTAACAAATGAGCTCCTTTTGTCTTCCAGGCTAACAAATGAAGCTCAGAGTGACTGTCTCTTGCATCTCCAGAAGTTTGAATGCAGTGACTCCAATGAACTCTACAAAGGAGTGATAATTGCACTATTTTTAAAAGCCTGGCTGGATCTATTAATAAAAAAGTATACATTTTATATATATCAGCATATATATCTCAGTATGCATATTTCAGTCTGTATGTGTCTATAGATCAGATATACTAATATATTTAAAGAAAAGAAAGGATACAAGAGGTAAAAGACCACTAGGCAGAGATTCCTGACCCAACCATCCTTGATAACTTGATCTGTGCTCTTGAGTAAGCCCTATTCTCTCTCTGAGCTACAGATTTCTAATCAGTAGAAGCAATGGTTTTAAATTTCTGGCCTCTCTGGGCACTTCAGTACTCACCTGGTGTGATTCTGTGATCCATTGTGGCATACTTCTCAAATGGACACTTCTAAACCTTAGAATCTCAAGTTGCACATACAGGCTAGCTAATAAAACATTTGGCTGGCCTGCACAGAATAACTCATGCCATTCCTCTTAGGCTTAAAATCATCCTGTCTGCCTCATGATCCCCACACACCCAACACATCTTACTTGTAGAGACCGTCGGGCTCCAGACACTTGAAGATGACTGAGTAGATACTGACTTCAGGGACCTCTCCATGGCTTCGACCAGCTGCTACACAAGATGTGCCCAGGCCAGAGAGTAAGTCATCAGCAAAACTCAGGAATTCTCCTGGAGGGAGAAAAAGAAAGATGAACTCCCCAGCTCAGGCCATAGTGAGCAGACGTTTTTGCTGTCATCCAAACCTATCAAATGTCTGGATACCATTATCAAGAAAAATAATGGATAGAAAAAGCAAAAGATACGAAAATGACACAGATTTGTATTTAGCCTTGATGACTCTTTGTTCATATTTATGCGCAATTTTTTCATCCATAAAGTGGAAACACTAATACCTACCTTTATAAGATTGTAGCAAGGCTCAAATGAGGTAAATTATGTTGTGTAATAAAAATTCATGAAAAGGTAGCAAGGATATTATGCTTTTTTCTTTTTCTGTAACTATTCTGGCCTTGTCACTGTCATTCACTCCCTGTTAACTCCTTGAGCAAAGCTCTTCTTTCTTAGAACTGCATTTTCCTTCTTTGTATAATGAAGGAACTGGACTAAAGACGTAAAATAATTTTCATGTCAAATTGCCACTGTTAGGCATGGGTATTGGATTCATGGAGTGTTATAGTGAGATGGACAGAGACCAGCTAAGGAGGAAAGAGTTCTGTGATTGATTAGTGATGAAGGTCATGGAACCTTCACCATGGAACGTTCACCATGTACAGGATGGAACAATGGGAGACTATGTGCCACATACTTGTGATCCTCAAACTCCATCACTTCTTTAATTTACTTTAAATCTAACCATTGGATTTTAAGAAGTAGTGGAAGTTTACTAGAAATAGAACTAATAAAGAAGTCTAGGAAGTAAAGAAAACTAGAAAGAATAACTGAACATCTAGACTCTTGGGATCTAGTCTTAGTTCTGTTGAGAATTTGCTGTATAGTCTTGGGCAACTAAATCCTCATTTTTTGTGCTTTAGTTTTCTCTGCGTGGTGAAGGTGCTAGAATCATTGTTAGGATTCTTGAAAAAAATAAAATAAAAATGCAGATATGAACAAAAATTAAGTTATAAGGATAAACATCGCAGTACTATTTATACTAGCAAGAATGTAGAAACAGCTAAATGTCCAACTATATAGAAATGGCTATATCAATTGAGTTCAATGATGCAATAGGCTATTTTATAGTCATTAAAAATAATCTGTGAAAGAATATAAAAGGATATTTATGACATAATGTGAAGTTAAAAATCAGGTTACACTATTACAAAATAATCTCATTTTTGTAGAAATTTTATATGCACATGCATTTAAAAACAGAAGGAAGAAAATAAAAACAAATGTTTAAGAAGGACTGTCTGGAGAGTAACATAATGGGCACTTTTTCTATCTTATTTTTGCTTATCTCTATTTTAAAAATTATCTTCAATAAACATATATTGCTTTTGCAACCCATAAAAATATCAATAAAAATTACTTAAAAATAGATAAAGTAAATGGGCCAGACTAAATGGCCTCTAAGTTCTCCTCCAATTCTAAAATTGGATGATCTAGGAAAAAAACTGACATATGAGTTATTTTTGTACCACATAGTATAAAATGATATGAGGCCTCTCAACTGTTGTTTTCTTCTTTTCTTCATGCCTGATAGAGAGTTCCTCAGAGCTCTATTCATGTACAGCCCCACTAATAAACCAGAAAAGGATGCCAGCTCCATTACATCCTCTCTACCTGGGATTAAGAACAAGACAATGTCATGAAACCATAAAAGAACAATAGTGTTGGCTCATGTTTCAGAAGACTAGGACTCAGAGCAGCCTGGGGGTGCTTCTCTACCAAGGAACTGGTTGAGCAGAATATACAGATCACTTCCTGTTGGTCTTTCAAAGAAAAGTTTCATTCTTTATTTTATTTATTTATTTATTTTTTAATTTTAATTTTAATTTTTTTGAGACAGGTTCTCATTCTGTTGCCAAGTCTGGAGTGCAGTGGTGCAACCTCGGCTCATTGCAGCCTCTGCCCCGCAGGCTCAAGAGGTCCTCCCACCTCAGCTTCCCAAATAGCTGGGACTACAGGCATGCACCACCACACCCAGCTGACTTTTGTATTCTTTGTAGAGATGGGGTCTTACCCTGTTGCCCAGGCTGGTCTCAAACTCCTGAGCCTTGGCCTCCCAAAGTGCTGAGATTATAGGCATGAGCCACTGTGCCTGGCCCAAAAGTTTCATTCTTAAAGAAAAACAGTTTTAAAAAGAAGAGTTTCATTCTTCATCTCACAAGTGAATCTTGCAAGACTTATCTGACTGAATTGGCCAGATGGCCCTGGGATTCAGCCGAACAGCAATTCTAGAAGGTATTTGCTCCTATAGTCCAATAGAGCAGGTCTTGATGGGTACTGTTTTTTGGTTTCTATTTTTCACAAAGACAATGTATGGTTCATAGACTTGACATGTAGATGCTAGATTGTGGATCAAGTGTCTAAATCAGGGTAGTGTTGGCAACAGGCAATTTCAGCTGCTACTGCAAGACAGACCTGAGACTGAGTACTAATTCCACCATGGGCTGTAAGTCCTTAAACTTCTCAATGTCTCCATTTTTCTTTTTGTTACAAGGAGTTAACAGCACTCTCATGCATTTGGAGTCTACAGAGTAAAGCCAAGTGTCTAGAAAGAAACAAAGATGCCTAGAACCAGAGGTTTGTCTGGAAAATGAAGACGTGAATGAATCTTTTATTCAGCATAAATTTTGGCATCCCACATTTCTTCTGTAGGCCTCTTATATCAGTTTCTTTCATAGTACAACCAGAAACTAACAATATGTCCATTTCAAAAAAATCACAAATTCCAGAGCAATGTATGCGATAAAAAGTTAAAAAAAAAAAAAAGTAGGGGGACTGGGTGAGGGTGAGGGTAGGGGAGAGAAAAGACATGGGATTATTCACTAGATGGAGTGAGGGTCTTATTTCACTTGGGTTCTCAGGATTCCAAGTCTGGCTACATGTGTTTGTTTTCTTTGAGCTTGGATCCATGTCTGTCTGCTTTTCAATTTGTTTCCAGATAGCCAATGAGAGAGTTGGATCTTCATGAGTGTATTCGTCATTATCACGTTGCTATGAAAAAATACTTGAGACTGGGTAACTCATAAAGAAAAGAGGCTTAATTGACTCACAGTTCTGCATGGCTAGAGGGGCCTCAGGAAAATTACAATCATGGCGGAAGGCACCTCTTCACAGGGCACCTCTTCTCTCTTCGCAGGAGAGAGAATGAGTGCCCAGGGAAGGGGGAAGTAGCCCCTTACAAAATCATCAGATCTCATGAGAGCTCACTTACTATCACGAGAACAGCATGGGGTAACCGCCCCCATAATCTAATTGACTCCCACGAGGTCCCTCCCAGGATACATGGGGATTATGGGAACTACAATTCAAGATGAGATTTGGGTGAGGGTACAGGCAAACCATATCAATGAAGGAACTCAGCATGTTTGTGGCCTGTGTTAATTACCTGTCTTGAGATGAAAAGATGGCTGATATTCATTTTCAAATGGGAATAGCTTTCCAGATAGTTCCATGAATTTCAGAATAATTGGGACCATGGATACAAGCCCCATAAACATGTCAGGTCAGTAAGACTGGCATGATTCTACGCTCTGAAAAATTCTAAGGTTTGCAGGTTTAATTCAAGTGAAGGAACTGGCTCACCTGCAGTATATGCAGTATAACTAGTCATACCAAGATCATTATAAGGATATTTAGTGCCCAGTTCTAGTCGCAACTGTATGAATATAATCATCTTCAAATGAAAAAGTTAAAAGGAAGGCAACTGACATCTAGCACATATTTTTCTTTTTTCCATTTAATCCTCACAGCAATCTAACAAGTTAGATTTTATCTTCCCCATGGTAAAGCTGAGGTTAATATTGCAGTTAAAAAGGAAGATAGCTGAGATTAGAACCCCTATTTTTTCAGTTCCAAAGACATACCTTTTCTTTTATACTATGCTGCCTCCTAGAGAAAGTTTGAAAATGATAGTATTAGAAAGGGAGGTTTCTCAATGCTATTCAATTTGCAATTGAATTCCCGCCACACTCTTAGCTTGAGGAATGAGACAATAAAAGAAATGGTCCCTGACCTTCTACAGCTTGTAATCTGACAACAGGAAGGGCTGTTAAATACAAGAACAAACCTATAAAGTAAATTGTAAGATTGCTTTTTTTGGCACTGGATTTCAGAAGGTTTAAATGCAATTTAGATGAAGACAGGTGAATGAAGTAATCCCCCAGTGTTCTTCCTCACCCAGTGGAGGGGGTACTAAGAAAGGCATGGGGGCTACTCTATGCACAAATGCAAATCGATGCAATTCAACACATGCGTTGTAGTTCCACAATCTAACATACTCTGCATCTGGCAACCACACAATTGAATGAGCAATAATATACAGAGCAGTGGTTAAGAGCCTGGGCTTTAAGTTTACGTTGCCTAAGATTAAATCCTAGTACTCCACTTACTGCTTGTCTTGGACAAGCCCCTTAACACTGTACATCTATATTCTTATATGTAAAATGAGGAGAATAATAGTATCTAACTTAGAGAGTTGCAAACATCATATAAAATACTGTATACTGGAACACAGTAAGAGCTTAAAATGTGTATCAACTATCACTGTTTTTGTTTTTCTTACTCTTTTTTTTTTTTTTTGAGAAAGAATCTTTCTCTGTTGCCCAGGCTGGAGTGCAGTGGCATGATCTCGGCTCACTGCAACTCCCACCTCCCAGGTTCAAGCCATTCTCCTGCCTCAGCCTCCTGAGTAGCTGGGATTATAGGCGCCCACAACCATGCCTGGCTAATTTTTGTATTTTCAGTAGAGACAGGGTTTCACCATGTTGGCCATTCTGATCTTGAACTCCTGACCTCAGGTGATCTGCCTGCCTCAGCCTCCCAAAGTGCTGGGATTACAGGCATGAGCCACTGTGAACAGCCTTGTTTTTCTTATTCTTGTTTTCAACATAAGAGAGTAGAGATAAGGACTCTTAAAGATATCTTTTTATCCAAGCTTCTCCTTTTACAGGTGACAAAACTGAAGCTCAGAGAAGGACAGTGACAGGTCCATGCCCATACACTCAACAGGAGGAGATTTGGAACAAAAACTTGGTGTCTTGACTCCTGGAGTCTCAGAGATAACTTGTACCAGCCAACTTATGAGATAAAATCACTGAGAATTTAAAATCTCTCAAAGCTAACACAGGAGCCCTTCCTCCCCAATTTCTGACCACTTTATTCAACATGAATGTGATATACAGTCCCTGGGCAATTACTACGCACCAGACACTGTGCTAGGTACATGGTTCCACCTTGCCATCTTCTTAAGCCTGGAATTTCTGAGAAAGACACAAAGTCTCCAAGAGATAGGAGTTTAGTATGTTTCTAATATGTCATATATTTTAACAGTGGTTTGCAGATTATAACATAGAGAACTCCAGGGGCAAGGATGAACACTAAGAGGAGAGAGATTGGGGCCAGTCTTCCATATACTCACACTAACCTTCAACTAGATCAACTCTAGTTTGATCTATTTTATATACTAGTGGTCCATGCTTTTATTTAGTTTTTTACAAAACTGTTCATAAAAGTTGGTTTTAAAGTTTTATTGCTTAAAGTGTTTGAATTCCAGAACTGTGCTGTATTCTCTGATAGAAATACAGAGGCTTGGGAATGCTACAACTTAATTCAAGGATTTGTAGCTACTCAGGGGCAGAATCCAGAATCAAGCCCCACTGGCTTGCATCTGAGTCCCACGCACCTTCCACTAGGCCACTCTACCTGGGAGGCCTCTGCTCCCTCCTCCCTAGTACTTTGTTAGGGTCTTATGGTAGAACCCTCCTAGAACCCAGGCTGCTGCTTCTGCCTCGCCCAAGTTCGTCCAAGTCTCTAACATTCTTTTCCTGTTTTTCTTTCCTTGAAAACAGATAGGGAGTTGGGAGTCGCTGTACAGGAATGTGACTGTTCCCCATTACAGCTCTTCTGGGGCTGTAACCCGAGTGGGCTGGGGCCAGACCCCCACACATTTCTTTATCCACTCAGACTCTAGCCTTGCTCTCATTACCTTCCACAGAAAATGTTAATCATGATTCTGCTGCAGCTTCAGAATCAACCCAACAAAGCATGGATCAATTTTTCTAGAGGCCCCACCCCCTATTCCTCAATTCCCCCTCCCTCTCCTTTCAGCAGTCCCTCAATCCTCCTCCTTGTTTCCCCTCTCTCTCTCTCTTTCTCCCCTCACCCTCTTGCTTCTGAATGAGTTGAGGTCACCGTCAAAGCCGGCCACAAGAGCAAATTGAAAACAGGTTGGGAGAAAAGCAGCAAAGAAATTCCAGAATGGAAGGAGCAGTGGGAGTGGCGGGATGTGGGGGTGGGGACGGCAAGTTTTTTAGCCCAGGTGAGGAGAAAGGTCCCCAGCTCAGGGATCCACTCTCTTTTCGGGAAACACCAAGAGGATTTAGGAGTCGTCACTCTGGGCCTGGCCTCTCTAACCTGCAGATGCTCTTTGTCATGGTGCCCAGGGAGAAGCACAGCTCTCTCTGCATTTCCTTTACTTGGGCAACTGTAGAAATTCATTATGAGAACTTGTCAGGGACAAAATGCATCTTTAAGGGCCTCACACCTATCAGCTGCAGCTGGTTTGTTTCTTCTGAAACATGGTGTTATTTTAAATCTGAAGAAGCAGTGTGTAGAGATCCTCACCTTTATTGTAATGGCAGTAGGAGGTAGTGGAAAGAGAGTGGGTTTTGGGGAGCAGATGACACCTAGTTTTGAAGCCAGACCTACGGCTTATGAACTATATTATGTAGAGATGGATGATTAAACTCTCAGAGACTGCTTCTTCATCTAAAAAGATGATCCTATCAATTTCAGAGAGTCAGGTGAGGACTAAGAGAATATTTATAATATGTCTGATACATGAATAGCTTACAAATATTAGTGCTCCCCTCACCCCTGCTCCCTCAGGTCTGAATAATTTGTCTGATGGCAAAATTTTTAGTTATCACGCTCAGTCGCTTTTAGGTGCATTACATCATATCTAACTCCCTAAAATCTTCCCGTTTTTTTGCAAAAAGAAGACATTTTGGAAGGAAGGAAGGAATGAAATAAGAAACAAAGAAAGAAAGGAAGCAAAAAGAGAGGAAATAAAAATGTTATTTGGCTTTTATTACATGGCATCAACAACGCTAGACATTTTTACTTATATTGTCTTGGTTAAATATTCAAAACAATCCATCTTGCTTAAAATTCGATAAAACCTAATGAATTCAGTGAATTGTGCTTTTGCAGATGAGGAAACAGTTTCATCTGTAAATAACTTTCTCACAAAAATCTACCTAGGAATGTCAGAGTAAAGGCTGATGTCAGGACATTCAGCATCCAAAGTCTGTGCCTTTCCTACTACACATTTCCCTCCAGACTGCGAGATGCCTGGGGTGGGAATTCTGTTTTGGTCACCCTTGTGTTACTGGTATCCAGCATAGGGCTGATGACACAGCTATTTACTGAATCCTGTGAAACTGAACTTCAGTGGTTGAAGCCTGGATCTGCTCCCATTTACTCAACATCAGCACCTGGCATTAGAACTCTCTCTTGGGATAGCCAGGCTGCCTCCTGCACAACCTTTCAGGAGTAAATAGGACACAAATAATACAGGAAAGGAGGAAATGACGTAAAGATAAGGGCTCCAAAAACAGGGAATAGTGATCTAGCAAATACCTACTGAGAGTTTCTGTGTGCCAGGCATCGTGCTGAGACTTCAGGCTCATCCTCATGCCTGCCCTCTAGTGGACATCTGTTGGTTTGACTGGCTATAAAAGCATGCCTCTTTCTACCAATAGCACCTGAGTTTTCCTTTGGGCAACCAGCTCTCCCCCAATCTCAGTCTAAACAATTTAGGTAGAGCTAAGGCCCCTTTTATCCTTCAGAGACTGGCATGTGATCGATGGCCAGACATTTCATGTCAAAGGCCAAAAAGACAAGTGACCTAGGCTTAATCAGTCAGACTAACTCCAGGTATAGACATCAACCAAGTCCTGATGACATTATTTGAAGCCCTGGACCCAGTTGTGTCTGAGGGCTAGATCTACCCTTGGGTATTTCAGATACATGAGTTAGTATTTTTGCATTTTTGCAACTTTCCATTTGTTTTCTGTTCCTTGCAATCAGGAGTCCTCTCAGATACAAATCCTATGAGGTATGTTTTATGATTGCCATTTTATAAATGAAAAAATAATGCTCACAGATCTAAATCAAGTAGTCCAAAGTCATACTGCATCTAAATAAGAAGGCTGGAATTCAAATTCAAAGCTGTCAGACTCCAAAACCCGAGCCTTTCCTATCATAAAACGCTGCCTAGGGTGAGGGATACAAAGACTACTAATTAACAAGAATTTATGGGGTATCTCCAGTGTCCTGCTTCCTCCAGCCCCTTCTTCCTCACTTCCTGGGCTCCTTTCCTCACTCACTCATTCCAGCCATGCAGACATTCTTCCTCCTCCTCTAACATGCCTAACATACTCCCACCACAGGGCTTTTGCACCTGTGGTTTCCATGGAGCCTTCTTCCCTTGTCGTTGTATGGCTTACTCCCTCTCCTTTCCCAAATCCTTGCTCAAGTGTCACTTGCTCAGAAAGGCCTTCTCTGGCCACTCGGTCTACAGGAGCATCCACTATCACCCTTTACCCTCTTTACCCATTTATCTTTACAAAATTTATCACTGTCTCTCATATATTGATGGATTGATATATTGCCTGTATCCCCTGCTGTAAGCCCTGTGAGTAAGAGAATTTGTTCACTTAGAATGATGTCTGTACACAGCAGGTTTTCCATAAATATTTATATAGTGAGTGAATGTATCTGCTGTGTGCTGCAAACTGAGCTGATGGCTGGGAGCACAAGCATAAAGAACACTTTTGTTTGAATTCCCTGGAAAGCAGAGCTTAAGAACAATGGCTTGGGTGCAGAAGGTTTATTTGGGAGGTGATTCCAGGGAGCAGGTGTGGGGTAAAGGGCAGAGTAAGACAGGGAAGAGAAAAAGTCAATATAAAGGTGTATATTCAAGTTTGCTGCTGTACATGATGGGACCTAATTCTGCAAGACCCTTTTAAGGAGGGAACAAGATACCCCCCAGAATTGTTTGGCTGGAAGTCGGGGAGATGGGGCACTTATCTACCAATTCTTGATTCCCATTGGTTGAGTCCTGTTTTAGTCTATTCTCATGCTGCAATTAAAGACATATCTGAGACTGGGTAATTTGTAAGAAAAAGACGTTTAATGAACTCACAGTTCCACATGGCTGGGGAGGCCTCAACATCATGGTGGAAAGCAAAGGAGGAGCAAAGGCATGTCTTATGTGGTGGCAGGCAAGAGAGCTTGTGCAGGGGAACTGCCCTTTATAAAACCGTCAGATCTCCTGAGAATTATTCACTATCATGAGAACAGCACGGGTAAAACCTGCCCCCATGATTCAATTACCTCCCACCAGGGTCCCTCCTATGACACATGGGGATTATGGGAACTACAATTCAAGATGAGATTTGGTTGGGGACACAGCCAAACCATATCAAGTCCCTCACCCAGGAGTATAATTTCCCCACACTTTTTTAAAGTTGTACTTGCACACAGGCCTACAGAGCTCCTTCAATCTCTCATAAGGCTGTGAGGCAGACAGTGCAAGTGTGCATCTGAGGTCACTGGCAGCACAAAGTGAGCCTGAGTGTGCACAGAGCTGCTCACCACAGCTGCAGCTGAAATAGCCATGGGCCAAGAGGATATGGCATGGCCCCAGAGGCATCTGCTATAAAGATACAGTCTCTGCCTTTAAGGAGTTTGTAAAAAGAGCAACTGACTTGTCTTCCTTCTTGAGGTCTAGGACAAACTTGTTAGCCTCACTGTTCAAAGAGTTCACAAGCAGTTATCGAACACCCTCTAGGCGCCAGGGAAAGGACTACAACTGTAGTCACAGCTCTGAACCACAGGAGCAAAACCTCTTCCCTGTGATGCTCACAGTTTTGCAAGGGAGAACGGCAAGGACTGCTTTTACGTGCAGCCAACCAAGGAGTCCTGCAACTTATGATTAATACTGAATTTAATAGTATTAACCTCAACATTAATATGCACTTGGCTTATAAAGCCTTCCTTTTTCTACTGCTGGATTAATTAGAGCCATAAAAGCCCTCGTCATCCCCACTGTCTCGAGGACAAATGATGCTAATGCATTTGGCTGCAGCGGGTATTGCTAACATGTGTGGGGAAAGCTGATTTGGGGACCAGACTGGGGAGAAGCGGGAGGGATGAAGGAAGGCCAAGTTCCCCTCCCCCTCTGTCACTCTTTAAGGACCACAGTGTGAGTTCACTGCCTTTGAAGCACTCAACCATGGAGGGTTTTCTTTTACTTTTTTCCTTTTTAAAATTCCATTCCCAAATGTTATATCATTGTAAAGTGGAAAGAACCAACTGTACAATGTGCTTTGTATCAGATTCTCAGTTCCCCTAATACTTCCAACTTTCTCTGGGCCAAACACTTCATTCAACATCTCCCTCTCTGTACAAAAAGGCAAAAACCACGAGGTTGCTGATGGTGGGCCCTAGGAGCCCCTCTGTCCACAAATGTGATGAAAAAGCACAGTATCTGGCAGGGCTGAAGTTATGATTCTTATTTTGTGAAGAAGAAAAGAGAGGCTCAGAGAGTTAAGGCAAGGCTTCCAAACGCACAGCTACTACCTAGCAAAGCTAGAACTTGAACCCAGGTTGATCCAATTCCAAAGCCTGTTGTTTTTCCACCACAACAGGCACTTCTTAATTGCTCTGTCTCTGCGAACTTCAGTCTCCTTGTCTCTAAAATAAGGATTTCAGGGCCAGGCACAGTGAGTGGCCCATGCCTGTAATCCCAGTTCTTGGGGAGGCTAAGGCAGGAGGATCACTTGAGGCCAGGAAGTCAAGATCAGCTTGGGCAGCATAGCAAGACCCCATCTCTAAAAAAAAAAAAAAAAAAAACAGCCAGGTGTGGTGGCATGTGTCTGTAGCCCTAGCTATATGAGAGGCTGAAGTGGAAGGATCACTTAAGCCCAGGAGATCAAGGTTGCAGTGAGCTGTGACTGTGCCACTGCACTCCAGCCTGGGCAATAGAGTGAGACCCTACCTCAAAAAAAAAAAAAAAAAAAAGATGTCAGTATCTACTCTACAAGAAAGTGAAGAAGAATACATTAAATCCATTAAAGGCTTTATAATCTGCAAAACATGATGCATATGTCAGTAGTTGTTGCTAAGGAAAATTCACACAGTGCCAGGTAAGGTAATAAAAATGCCAGGTCAGTATTCTGATACGTATGCCAATGTTCAGCTCCAAGGACATAGCAGGGCACAAAAAATGTGATAGTGAAGGATCTTTAATAATCTGGAAACATAGCCATCTTAAACAAAGCAGAATTTGAATGCCAATAAGCTAACTCACTTCACACACAAAGAAAAAAGTTGGGGTATGACGATGCTATGCTGTAGGAAAATGTAGTCCTGAGATTACAGCTTCCATAACTCTTCCCTAGTTCTCCAAAGAGCTGGCTGCTTCTGTTCCATCATCTCAGCTGAAGTTCCATCCCTTTAGAATCCTCTGCACCACCCCAACTAATGCAAACCCAACTGCCCACTCTCATTTATGCCCCACCAGAGAACTCTTGATTTTATTCCAAGCACTAGTGATAATTTGTAGTTACTGTGTTTGTCACTTTATTTACCTCTTTATTTGCTTTTTATTACTAAAATATTAACTTCATGAGTTTAGAAGCCTTGTCCATCTTGTTCATGATTTCCCCAGTGTCTAGCAGAGTGTGGGGGGCACAGTAGCTATTCATTAAAGGTCGATTGAATGCATCAAGGCAGGGGTGATGCCGGAGAGGTAACTCATGACTCAGTCAAGGTTTTGTAAACATGTGTGGACAACTAATGTTCATCCCTTAAGTTTTTGCTCATACCCAATGTCTTTCAAAAAGCTCTTCTTGGTCACTCTTTGCCTTCACCTGGCAAAGTTTAGGGCCCCTCAACTGAGTTCTCAAAGCTCCCTGTGTCCCTCTCTATTATAGTCCATAACTCATTGTCCTGTAATTACATATGTAGCTGTCTTCCTCCCCTCATGCACTGGGAGGATTACGGAAAGGTACCTGGCCTGTCTTAGTCACCACCTGAGCCCTAGTGCCTAGGCTTATGCAGAACAAGTGAGTCAATGAACAAGCATGGCTTCCTTTACCCGCTGGAAGAAAGCCCATGGGGTGGAAGATTGGGGGGATGCTAGGACCTCATTATGCATCAACCTTGGAGTTGTGTTGGAAACAGCAATCCCATGAGGCTGCTGGGTCTTATGCAAAAGAGCACTGAGTAGAGAGATTCAGGGGACTGGTCAGTGCCCCTACCTCCTTGTGAGATTCTGTACGAGTAAGTTCATCTCCTCATCCACCAAAGCACATGGCCATAATAAAAAGAATGCTCATCAAGTTCTCCACCAGCCTTTACCTGATTCAGTCTTGCAACTCACCCAACTCCTGTTTATTTTCCTCTATATTTCCCTATCACTTTATCTATCTGCCAGACACCACACCCCAGGAAATCTCCCTAATTGATATGATTGCTTATTGATGCCTGACGAACCCTGGAGTTTCTGCCCAGCCTCACCCTTTGCTACAGCACCTCAGCCACCCACACTGGCTACCCATTAACCCTTTGACTCTACTATCCCTGTGCAGTGAGGATTGCTCTTCTCTTTCCATTGCCCTCTCCTTTTGTAAAACCCTTTTTAGTTTACAATGTATGCCTCCACCACCTCATTAAATTTAAACTTCACAAGTGTGTGATGAGGTGGGCACAGCACAATGGAAGTGAAAATTTCCATTTAGGGAAAGTTGAATCTCAGGAAAGGAATGTGGGTAGCTGAAGAGGTACTGGAACCAGATCACACATTTCTAACCCCTGATCCCGTGCTGCTGTAGCTATAGCTTGTGCTCTTGTCTCCTCATCCAAGCTGTGAGCTGAGCCATGACTAATATAGCCTTACAGCCACCCCCTGCAGTGGCTAACAAGGAACCCGCCCTTACTGTGTCCCTCCAAACATGTTAGGCAATTCAATTCACTAAGATGCTGATACCAAATCTCCTTTGAGAGGGAAAAGCAGCAGAACAGACAATATTGTGCTCAGCCCTGGGTTTGAATTCTGGCTTTGCTAAACGACTCTAAGCAAGTGACATCATCTTTTTAAGCCTCATTTTCCACATCTGTAAAATGAATGTGAAAATATCTATCTCTAGGGAATCAATGAACTGAAATAAGAATTAATTTAGATAGTGTATGGGGAGCACCTAGAACATTGCCTTGCATATGGTAAATAATAAACAGCAGCTTTGCTATTATCACTGTTATTTTAAAAAATACCAATTCATGAAACACTTTGCGTGGGGTAAGCAGAAAGGAAAAACTCAACAAACTAGGGAAACTGAATTATCCTTATGTATTTAGCACTTTTTGATCCTCCCAAACCAGAACTGCACAAACTATGTGCCCCAAAATTAAAAACAGCTGAATGCCCAAACTTCCCTCCCTTTTCTAAATATACACCTCAAAGCCTGCCATTAACTAATAGCTGGGATATCTTCAGTAGATAAGGGAGACTGTTTGTCTTTCTTCTTCTCCCATAGGGTGGGAGAAGAACCCAAGCTCCAAACCCAAGTCTGACCAGGACTCCCCAAAGGCAATCTCCGGGAACCCAAAAGCACCAGTGGGATTGAATGAGGTCCTGAGCCCATCCCATTCCCCATACTCAGTTCTCCTCCACACTCGCACTTGCACACACACAAAAAGCATGTCCCCCTCCCCACTCCATCCCTGGAGGCAACAAGCCTCCAGAAGGGTGGGGAGAAGGCCTGGGCAAAGATGAGTCAGGTTTTCTGGTCGTGCAAGCAACAACATTTAACCAGGCTGAGGTGAATCATTGAGAAGGAGGTGAGACCTGGGAGGTGGCAGAGAGAGGTAGATTTTCCAAATGTGTGTGTGTGTATGTGTATGTATGCATGCATGTATGTGAGAGAGAGAGACAGACAGACAGGGACAGAGAGGCAGAGAGACATAGAGACACACAGAGAGAGACAGAGACACACACACAAAAAAAACACAGAGAGGAGACACACGACACACAGACACAAAGACACACACTCACATACAGAGAGAGGAGAGAGAGAGAGAAATAGAGAAAGAGACCAAGAGAGAACTACAGCCAGAAAATACTCAGAAAGACTGAAGCAGAAAATGAGAGCCACAGTGAGAGACAGAGGAGAAATGGAGAGAGAAAGAGAGAGACATAAATAAGAACACATAGGGCCAGAGACAGAGAACCAGAAATAAAAGTGCAGAAAAAAGACAATCAGGGAGAAGTGGATAGAAGGTCAGAGACCTAGAAAGACAGAGATAGAAATAGAGAGACATAGACAGGAGTTGGTGAGGAGAGAGAAAGAGAGAGAAACAGAGAAAATTGGAGTCAGAAAGACCAAGACCAAGGCAAACAAGAGAAACAGAAGGAAGGAAGGAAGGAAGGAGGGAGGGAGGGAAGGAAGGAAGGAAGGAAGGAATGAAGATGGAAGGAAAGAAAAAAGGAAAGAGGTAGAAAAGAAGGGAAAGAAGGAAGGAATGAAGATGGAAGGAAAGAAAAAAGGAAGGAGGTAGAAAAGAAGGGAAGGAAGGAAGGAGGGAAGGAGGGAGAGGGGGAAGGAAGGAAGATGGAAGGAAAGAAAAAAGGAAGGAGGAAGAAAAGAAGAAGGGAAGGAAGGAGGGAGGGAGAGAGGGAAGGAAGGAAGATGAAAGGAAAGAAAAAAAGGAGGAAGGAAAGAAGAAGGGAAGGAAGAAAGGAAGGAAGGAAGGAGGGAGGGAGGGAAGGAAGGTGGAAGAAAAGAAAAAAGGAAGGAGAAAGGAAAGAAGGGAAGGAAGGAAGGAAAGGAGAAAGGAAGGAAGAAGGAAGAAGAAGAGAGGAAGGAAGGAAGGAAGGAAGGAAGGAAGGAAGGGCAGGGCAGGGCAGGACCAGCTAGAAGGGCATCTTCTGGAGATGGATGCCCTTGAGTGATCAGGGCAGCTTTAATTCTGGTCTCACCGCTACTGGGGGCAGATGATCTGGGAGGAGGAGAGGGGAGAGTGAGAAGGTGATTGGCGGTTCCATTCAGCTCCCCTCATCTATCCCTCCCACCCACATATAGAGGTTTTCACTCTATTAAAATGACTCCCTTGCTTCCTCATTTATGTTAAAATTTTCCTTTAAATAAAGAAAAGGAAACAAGGTCACCCTTCAATCCACAATGAAAACTATAAAAGGGTTTTTAGGCTTGGAAAATTTAGCCGGTCAGTTTTTCCTACTGTTTAATAACTGCCTTGGGTTACACTGAATGAGTAAACATGTTTTACAAGCTTCTAATTCATACCTAACCCTGTGAGTTCACAGCTTTACATAATACATATATGTACACACACGCACACACACACATACATATACTATATATACACACATGCACACATACATACTGCAATGTAACATATATAAACACATACTTATATATATGAATATATGAGTGTGTTCGTGTGTGTGTCTATAAGTAATCTTTCCAATTTGTGCAGCTCATTAGGGCTTACAAAGCACTCTCTTTCCTCATTTAATCCTCACGATAATCCTGTGAGGTAGGCAGTTTAGGATTATCACCCCCAGTTTACAGGTACCTGTGGTTAAGGTAGAGAGACCAAGAACCCACAGGTCTCTAAGGCATCACAGTCCATATCACAGTTCTGCTCTCCATAGTCCCAAAGCTGACTTCATGAGCTTGGGTAGTGCAGTGCCCACTTCTGGACCTGCAAGGACCCAAAACCATGGGGATCCTGAGGCATCATCTGTTTCAGGGCTTCATTGTACAGACAGGAAAACTAAAGCTCAGACTATTACTGCTAGCCTATAGGGTGCCTCTGTGCTAATCAGAAAAACAATAGAAAAATAAAAATCATCTCTTTCTTAAGATACTTCCCTCCCTTGTTCCAATATTCTGATTTGTTAGAACAAGACACTTGATCAATGATTAATACATGTTTATGATGTCTACAATTGGAATGGTGAGCTTTGGAATGTGGTAGCATTTTGCACAGCAAAACCTGTGCGACTGTATCTGACATCGCCAGGATGGGGGCCCAACCAAGGTGAGGGCAAAGAGGACGGTAAGGGAGAAAGAAGGGAAGGTAAGATGGGAGAGACACCACCTACTTTCTGAGGTCTAAGAAGACAACCCATTTTACTTAAAGGACATTGAGATAATAATAACTAGTTTTATTAAGCTCTTAATCTTTTCTGATACTTACAGTAACCCTGTGAGAGTGTTTCATATTGCTAACTACTGCTTGTATTTCTATCTTACACTCTCAAGTAATAATAATATTATTCAGAATAACAGTGAAAATTGATATAACTTAAGCATTCACAACGTTAGATACTATGCCTAGTATTTCATGTACTGCATCTCATTTCAGCTTAATAACAACAATATGCCAGCCTGGGCGACATAGCAAGACCTCATCTCTACAAAAGTACAAAAATTAACTGGGTGTGGTAGCGTGCATCTGTAGCTCCAGCTACTCAGGAAGCTGAGGTGGGAGGATCACTTGAGCCTGGGAAGTCAAGGCTGCAGTGAGCCAAGATAGTACCACTGCACTCCAGCCTGGATGACAAAGTGAAATCCTGTCTCAAAAACAAACAAACAAACAAACAAACAAAAAACCCAAAACAACAACAAAAAACACAAGTTAGCTTATTTCCCCAAACTTACAAATGAGTATATCAAGATTCAGAGAGATACACTAACTTGCCTAAGGTCACTTGGTTAAATTGCACAACTGAGATTTGACTATTATGAGGGAAGAGTAAAGGTCAGAGACACTTTCACATCCTCTAAAAGTGATTGAAATGCTTTACATTCTCAATAATTACTAACTATGCTAGCACATCAGAGCACCCTACTTTGCATATGGGGCATCAATATCTCTGACTTCTCATCCCGTGTGCTTTTAGTATCTGATAGTCTACTCATTCCTTTAATCGCTTTGAGGCTATTGATGAATGGAACCATCTAGATCATGAATCCAGGGAGTCTCTGCTCTGGGGAAACAATGTTGGTTCCCACTCAGCTTCTCCCTGGTGCCCAGCTCGCCTCCCTGTTTCCACCTCTCCCTTACTGGATACCCAATCAATGTAAATGGATCTGAGTAGTCATTAGAATTTATTTTTTAAGAAAAGCAAGGCAAAACCAAACCAAAACCAGAAGTCTGCCACAATATGCAAAGAACCACCTTTGGATTCCAACAAAACTGGGCTTCCTACCTTTAGCATCCTCTTGTGTAAAACAGGAATAAGAAGTATTACCATTTTAATAGAATGTTTCAAGGATTCAATGTGTAAAATATCTGACCCAGTGCATCTCCTTAATGTATAAAATGTATTCCCAAAACAAGAAGAAGTGGCAATGGGTCGGGGGCACTCATGTTGCACTAGAACTTTACAGTGTACCTGGTATTTTCATATCCATCAACTCCTAGGCGATCCAAAGCCTCACTACTGCTCCAGCTAGAGCGCCTTCCATCTCCCTTTGCTGACTACACTTCGATGACCGTGCCCTCCTTGGTGCTCCTAAGGATGCCCTAGGGGCTTTGCTATTGCTACATCCTCAGTCTGGAGCAGTCTACATTCAGCTAGCCACATGGTTCACTTCCTCCCACTTTCAGGTCTCTGCTCAAACATCACACCCTCAAAGAGGTTTGTCCTGATCACTGTAACTAAAATGGTATCCCCGCAACCTCTATCCTCATACCCTATTTTTCTTTCAAACACATAGTATACTTTGACTCTGTATTGCACATCTATTACTTTACCATCATTGCCTCCCAACCCCCTGTATCAGGAACATAAGCTCCATGATAGGAGCTTGTTCAGTCCCTTCTCTGCTTCTGGAATAGTGTTCGGTATGTAGTAGGTGCTCAATAAGTGGTTACTGAATGACTTAACTCATAGTTGTTCATGAAACTCTGAGAGGCTGGCAAGGCTGGCATTCTGATTCACACTTTACACGTGAATAAACTGAGGCCCAAGGAGGAGAAGAAAATTTTCTAAAGTCCTTCAGCTGGTGGATAACAGGAGTGGGACTAGCAAACTGAGCTGCCAGACTCAAATCCAAAGCTCTTTGTATTTCACCAACTTGTATTTCCCATTATTGCTCCCCTTCACCTCCAAGCATGCCCTGGGAAATGGGTGTTATTTGGGATTTTACCTCTTAGGCGGGAAGCCCCAGAGATGGAGTAGTAAGAAGGAGTGACTTCACATGTTCTCCACCCAGACACAGGCCTTGCTAGAGTCCCATGAAAAAACTAGAGCTCTGGCCCTCATCTGGGGGCAGGCAGACCAGCCACTAGCAGCCAAAAGGAGGAAGGGATTGATAAATAGAGAGAATGTGGGAGGAGGGCAGGAAGGGGATTGCTGTATCCATCTCCAACGCTCCAAAAAGCCAGGCAGGAGAAGTCCAATTACCCTTTCAGAGTAATTTCCGCTCTATAAAGAGGTGATGACTTACTTCACTGCCCAGAGGTTTCCATTTGCCAACTGGGGATAGCCAAGTCCTGCAGGGGAGGGAGTGACTCACTGACTCTTCAGCTCCCTGGAGAGGAAAGGAACCTGGGCTTGGACGTGGGCTGTGCTCTGACTTGCTTTTTTACTTTGTGACTCACCTGCCCTCTCTGGACCTCAGTTCACTCATCTATTTAAAGAATTCTGAGCCCTAGAAAAACTCTGGGGATTGGTTTAAGGAAGATGGCATAGAAAAAGTCATGTGTCATGGCATGGGCCAAGTGTTGGGTTCCTTGCTATAAGTCAGGCACTGTGCTTGGTGCTCTACATACATAATCGCTTTAACATTCACAGAGATACTGTGAAGCTGGCATTGTGATGCTCATTTTGAAGATGAAGAAATGGAGACGCAACATCAGTGAGCATCTCCAAACTTACACCAATAGTGAGCAACAGTTTTGAGATTAGGACCCAGAGCTATCCAAGCTCTCCATAATTTGTCCCCCTGAAATGCAGAGTTGAAATATTGTCACCTGACATCCTCAGAGTCAGAGCTGAGGACTTTAAAGACCAATTAAGTGAATCTCCTGTTTTCCAGATGGAGAAACAGGCACGGAAGAGAAAGTGACTTGCCTGAAGACACACAGCAGGAGAAAAACAGAGTCCAATTAGAACCAAACCAGACTTTCTACTGAACTAGAAAGTGAATGTCTGTGTTAATGGCAGTCCACACTCCATCATTATTGTCCAGTTGGTGGGCAGCCTGTTTGTTTGAAGGGCATGAGTTCCTAGAAGTATGCCTCCCATCCTCCCTCTGGACCACAATATTCCCACAGCCTAGCACCAATGCTGGTGCCTCGTGGGTATTCAGAATATTTTGGAATTAGTGAATGAATGGATTCCCAGTCCAGATTCACTCCTCTCTTACTGTTCTTGGCACCTTCCCATATTGGTACTGTCATTTCCACTTGCCTCCCTGTCTGATATGTTCTTTCTGTCCTTCTGCAAACTCGATCCTCAGGTCCCCATTTAATGTTCACATACAATCCCACCACTTCTCTTTCTACTTTAGTTTACAGGGACCTCATTAGCTTACGTACTTGGGCAAGTTTCACAACTTTCTTCTTCTTCTTTTTTTTTTTTTCTTGAGACAGAGTTTCGCTCTTGTTGCCCAGGCTGGAGTACAATGGCGCGATCTTGGCTCACCGCAACCTCTACCTCCTGGGTTCAGGCAGTTCTCCTGCCTCAGCCTCCTGAGTAGCTGGGGTTAAAGGCATATGCCACCATGCCCAGCTAATTTTGTAATTTTTTTAGTAGAGACGGAGTTTCTCCATGTTGGTCAGGCTGGTCTTGAACTCCCAACCTCAGGTGATCCACCCGCCTTGGCCTCCCAAAGTGCTTGGATTACAGGCATGAGCCACCATGCCCCGTAACAACTTTCTAAGCCTCAGTTTTCTTACGTACACAACAGGGATAGAGATAGTAACAGAGTCTTCAGAAAGCTGTCATGAGGATCAGCAATGTCAGATGAGTTTCGGTGAGCACATACTACACATTCATTGCATGGTAGTGGCGTCAAGGTCAACATTGTCATCACCTCACCCAGTTCTATAGCCTGCAAGAATTTCCGTATGTTCTGCTCACTATTCTAGAACTTCAGTTCCCACTGAATGTGTTCAACAGGACCAATTTTTTTGTGAGGGGTACAAGTGTGTGTGAGTGTGAGTGTGTGTGTGTGTACTAGAGGCCCGCCATTTGGGAAGCCCTAACCTATGAAGGTATCATCAAAACCGTTGCCCATGTGGTACCTTACAGTTTACAAAGTACTTTTTTGTCTATTATGAACCTTACAACAGCACTTCAGTGCAGATGATTTTAGTTTTGCCTTATAGATGAGGCAAGTTGGGTATCAGAGAGGGGAGTTGATTTGTCACGACAGTAAGTGGAATATGCAGAATTACTATAAAGGATCTAAGATCTGGAACCAGCTCCACTGACTGTCAAATATTCTTTCCTCAGCATCTCTGTACACAAGACAAAAGGATAATTAGAGCACAAAGAAGAAAATGTTTCCATTGAAGGAAGAAAGCAAAAGTCAGGGCTATTGGGCAAGGAAGAGGTAGCTTGGAAGATGCTCACATGTGTCACCACCCAGGTGGCACTTCTGAGTGTGGGCCCAGCATCTGCAGCTTCATTTCCATCCCATAACTCTCTTTTATCTCTGAATTTTTATATATATATATTTTTAATTATACTTTAAGTTCTAGGGTACACGTACACAATGTGCAGGTTAGTTACATATGTATACATGTGCCATGTTGGTGTGCTGCACCCAATAACTCGTCATTTACATTAGGTATATCTCCTAATGTTATCATTCCCCCCTCCCCCCACCCCATAACAGGCCCTGGTGTGTGATGTTCCCCACCCTGTGTCCAAGTGTTCTCATTGTTCAATTCCCACATAAGAGTGAGAACATGCGGTGTTTGGTTTTTTGTCCTTGCGATAGTTTGCTGAGAATGATGGTTTCTAGCTTCATCCATGTCCCTACAAAGGACATGAACTCATCCTTTTTTATGGCTGCATAGTATTCCATGGTGTATATGTGCCACATTTTCTTAATCCAGTCTATCATTGATGGACATTTGGATTGGTTCCAAGTCTTTGCTATTGTGAATAGTGACACAATAAACATACATGTGCATGTGTCTTTATAGCAGCATGATTTATAATCCTTTGGATATATACCCAGTAATGGGATGGCTGGGTCAAATGCTATTTCTGATTCTAGATCACTGAGGAATCACCACACTGACTTCCACAATGGTTCAACTAGTTTACAGTCCCACCAACAGTGTAAAAGTGTTCCTATTTCTCCACATCCTCTCCAGCACCTGTTGTTTTCTGACTTTTTATTGATCACCATTCTAACTGGTGTGAGATGGTATCTCATTGTGGTTTTGATTTGCATTTCTCTAATGGCCAGTGATGATGAGCATTTTTGCATGTGTCTGTTGGCTGCATAAATGTCTTCTTTTAAGAAGTGTCTGTTCATATCCTTTGCCCACTTGTTGATGGGGTTGTTTGTTTTTTTCTTGTAAATTTGTTTGAGTTCTTTGTAGATTCTGGATATTAGCCCTTTGTCAGATAGGTAGATTGCAAAAGTTTTCTCCCATTCTGTAGGCTGTCTGTTCACTCTGATGGTAGTTCCTTTGCTGTGCAGAAACTCTTTAGTTTAATGAGATCCCATTTGTCAGTTTTGGCTTTTGTTGCCATTGCTTTTGGTGTTTTAGACATGAAGTCCTTGCCCATGCCTATGTCCTGAATGTCATTGCCTAGGTTTTCTTCTAAGGTTTTTATAGTTTCAGGTCTAACATTTAAGTCTTTAATCCATCTTGAATTAATTTTGGTATAAATGTAAGGAAGGGATCCAGTTTCAGCTTTCTACATATGGCTAGCCAGTTTTCCCAGCACCATTTGTTAAATAAGGAATCATTTCCCCATTGCTTGTTTTTGTCAGGTTTGTCAAAGATCAGATGGTTGTAGATGTGTGGTACCATTTCTGAGGGCTCTGTTTTGTTCCATTGGTCTATATCTTTGTTTTGGTACAAGTACTATGCTGTTTTGGTTACTATAGCCTTATAGTATAGTTTGATATCAGATAGCGTGATGCCTCCAGCTTTGTTCTTTTTGCTTAGGATTGTCTTGGCAATGTGGGTTCTTTTTTGGTTCCATACGAACTTTAAAGTAGTTTTTTTCCAATTCTGTGACGAAAGTCTTTGGTAGCTTGATGGGGATGGCATTGAATCTATAAATTACCTTGGGCAGTATGGTCATTTTCACGATACTGATTCTTCCTACCCATGAGCATGGAATGTTCTTCCATTTGTTTGTGTCCTCTTTTATTTCATTGAGCAGTGGTTTGTAGTTCTCCTTGAAGAGTTCCTTCACATCCCTTGTAACTTGGATTCCTAGGTATTTTATTCTCTTTGAAGCAATTGTGAATGGGAGTTCACTCATGATTTGGCTCTCTGTTTGTCTGTTATTGGTTTATAAGAATGCTTGTGATTTTTGCACATTGATTTTGTATCCTGAGACTTTGCTGAAGTTGCTTATCAGCTTAAGGAGATTTGGGGCTGAGACAATGGGGTTTTCTAGATATACAATCATGTCATCTACAAACAGGGACAATTTGACTTCCTCTTTTCCTAATTGAATACCCTTGGTTTCCTTCTCCTGCCTGATTGCCCTGGCCAGAACTTCCAACACTATGTTGAATAGGAGTGGTGAGAGAGGGCATCCCTGTCTTGTGCCAGTTTTCAAAGGGAATGCTTCCAGTTTTTGTCCATTCAGTATGATATTGGCTGTGGGTTTGTCATAAATAGCTCTTATTATTTTGAGATACATCCTATCAATACCTAATTTATTGAGAGTTTTTAGCATGAAGGGTTGTTGAATTTTGTCAAAGGCCTTTCCTGCATCTATTGAGATAATCATGTGGTTTTTGTCATTGGTTCTGTTTATATGCTGGATTATGTTTATTGATTTGCATATGTTGAACCAGCCTTGCATCCCAGGGATGAAGCCCACTTGATCATGGTGGATAAGCTTTTTGATGTGCTGCTGAAATCGGTTTACCAGTATTTTATTGAGGATTTTTGCATCGATGTTCATCAGGGATATTAGTCTAAAATTCTCTTTTTTTGTTGTGTCTCTGCCAGGCTTTGGTATTAGGATGATGCTGGCCTCATAAAATGAGTTAGGGAGAATTCCCTCTTTTTCTATTGATTGGAATAGTTTCAGAAGGAATGGTACGAGCTCCTCCTTGTACCTCTGGTAGAATTCAGCTGTGAATCCGTCTGGTCCTGGACGTTTTTTGGTTGGCAGGCTATTAATTATTGCCTCAATTTCAGAGCCTGTTATTGGTCTGTTCAGAGATTCAACTTCTTCCTGGTTTAGTCTTTGGAGGGTGTATGTGTCCAGGAATTTATCCATTTCTTCTAGATTTTGTAGTTTATTTGCGTAGAGTTGTTTATAGTATTCTCTGACGGTAGTTTCTATCTCTGTGGGATCGGTGGTGATATCCCCTTTATCATTTTTTATTGCGTCTATTTGATTCTTCTCTCTTTTGTTCTTTATGAGTCTTGCTAGCCGTCTATCAATTTTGTTGATCTTTTCAAAAAACAAGCTCCTGGATTCATTGATTTTTTGAAGGGTTTTTCATGTCTCTAACTCCTTCAATTCTGCTCTGATCTTAGTTATTTCTTGCCTTCTGCTAGCTTTTGAATGTGTTTGCTCTTGCTTCTCTAGTTCTTTTAATTATGATGTTAGGGTGTCAATTTTAGATCTTTCCTGCTTTCTCTTGTGGGCATTTAGTGCTATAAATCTCCCTCTACACACTGCTTTAAATGTGTCCCAGAGATGCTGGTATGTTATGTCTTTGTTCTCTTTGGTTTCAAAGAACACCTTTATTTCTGCCTTCATTTCGTTATGTATCCAGTAGTCATTCAGGAGCATGTTGTTCAGTTTCCGTGCAGTTGAGTGGTTTTGAGTGAGTTTCTAAATCCTGAGGTCTAGTTTGATTGCACTGTGGTCTGAGAGACAGTTTGTTGCAATTTCTGTTCTTTTACATTTGCTGAGGAGTGCTTTACTTCCAACTATGTGGTCAATTTTGGAATAAGTGCGATGTGGTGCTGAGAAGAATGTATATTCTGTTGATTTGGGGTGGAGAGTTCTGTAGATGTCTATTAGGTCTGCGTGGTGTAGAGCTGAGTTCAATTCCTGGATATCCTTGTTAACTTTCTGTCTCGTTGATCTGTCTAATGTTGACAGTGGGACATTATTATTATGTGGGAGTCTAAGTCTCTTTGTAAGTCTCTAAGGACTTGCTTTATGAATCTGGGTGTTCCTATATTGGGTGCATATGTATTTAGGATAGTTAGCTCTTCTTCTTGAATTCATCCCTTTACCATTATGTAATGGCCTTCTTTGTCTCTTTTGATCTTTGTTGGTTTAAAATCTGTTTTATCAGAGTCTAGGATTGCAACCTCTTTTTTTGTTTTCCATTTGCTTGGTAGATCTTCCTCCATCTCTTTATTTTGAGCCTATGTGTGTCTCTGCACGTGAGATGGGTATCCTGAATACAGCATACTGATGGGTCTTGACTCTTTATCCAATTTGCCAGTCTGTGTCTTTTAATTGGAGCATTTAGCCCATTTACATTTAAGGCTAATATTGTTATGTGTGAATTTTATCCTGTCATTATGATGTTAGCTGGTTATTTTGCTCGTTAGTTGATGCAGTTTCTTCCTAGCATCGATGGTCTTTACAATTTGGCATGTTTTTGCAGTGGCTGGTACCAGCTGTTCCTTTCCATGTTTAGTTCTTCTTTCAGGAGCTCTTGTAGGGCTGGCCTGGTGGTGACAAAATCTCTCAGCATTTGCTTGTCTATAAAGGATTTTATTTCTCCTTCAACTTATGAAGCTTAGTTTGGCTGGATATGAAATTCTGGGTGGAAAATTATTTTCTTTAAGAATGTTGAATATTGGCCCCCACTCTCTTCTGGCTTGTAGAGTTTCTGCCGAGATCAGCTGTTAGTCTGGTGGGCTTCCCTTTGTGGGTAACGCAACCTTTCTCTCTGTCTGCCCTTAACATTTTTTCCTTCATTTCAATTTTGGTGAATCTGACAATTATGTGTCTTGGAGTTGCTCTTCTCGAGGAGTATCTTTGTGGCTTTCTCTGTATTTCCTGAATTTGAATGTTGGCCTGCCTCGCTAGGTGGGGGAAGTTCTCCTGGATATTATCCTGCAAAGTGTTTTCCAACTTAGTTCCATTCTCCCCGTCACTTTCAGGTACACCTAACAGACACAGATTTGGTCTGTTCACATAGTCCCATATTTCTTGGTGGCTTTGTTTGTTTCTTTTTATTCTTTTTTCTCTAAACTTCTCTTCTTGCTTCATTTCATTCATTTGATCTTCAATCACTGATACCCTTTCTTCTAGTTGATCGAATCGGCTACTGAAGCTTGTGCATTCATCACGTAGTTCTCAAGCCATGGTTTTCAGCTCCATCAGGTCATTTAAGGACTTCTCTACATTGGTTATTCTAGTTAGCCATTCTTCTAATCTTTTATCAAGGTTTTTATCTTCTTTGCGATGGGTTCAAACTTCCTCCTTTAGCTCAGAGAAGTTTGGTCTTCTGAAGCCTTCTTCTCTCAACTCCTCAAAGTCTTTCTCCATCCAGCTTTGTTCCATTGCTGGTGAGGAGCTGCATTCCTTTGGAGGCAGAGAGGTGCTCTGATTTTTAGAATTTTCAGCTTTTCTGCTCTGTTTTTTCCCCATCTTTGTGGTTTTATCTACCTTTGGTCTTTGATGATGGTGACGTATAGATGGGGTTTTGGTGTGGATGTCCTTTCTGTTTGTTAGTTTTCCTTCTAACAGTCAGGACCCTCAGCTGCAGGTCTGTTGGAGTTTGCTGGAGGTCCACTCCAGACCCTGTTTGCCTAGGTATCAGCAGCAAATGCTGCAGAACACCGAATATTGCTGAACCGCAAATGTTGCTGCCTGATCGTTCTTCTGGACGTTTCGTCTCAGAGGGGTACCCGGCTGTGTGAGGTGTCAGTCTGCCCCTACCAGGCGGTGCCTCCCAGTTAGGCTTCTCAGGGGTCAGGGACCCACTTGAGGAGGCAGTCTGTCCGTTCTCAGATCTCAAACTCTTTGCTGGGAGAACCACTACTCTCTTCAAAGCTGTCAGACAGGAACATTTAAGTATGCAGAGGTTTCTGCTGCCTTTTGTTTGGCTACGCCCTGCCCCTAGAGTTGGAGTCTACAGAGGCAGGCAGGCCTCCTTGAGCTGTGGTGGGCTCTACCCAGTTCGAACCTCCCAGCCGCTTTGTTTACCTACTCAAGCCTCAGCAAAGCCTCCCCCAGCCTCGCTGCTGCCTTGCAGTTCGATCTCAGACTGCTAGCAATGAGCGAGGCTCCGTGGGCATGGGACCCTCCGAGCCTGGTGCGGGATATAAACTCGTGGTGTGCCGTTTGCTAAGACCATTGGAAAAGCACAGTATTAGGGTGGGAGTGACCCGATTTTCCAGGTGCCATCTGTCACAGCTTTGCTTGGCTAGGAAAGGCAATTCTCTGACCCTTTGTGCTTCCCGGGTGAGGCGATGCCTCGCCCTGCTTCAGCTCACGCTTGGTGTGCTGCACCCACTGTCCAACAAGCCCCAGTGAGATGAATCCAGTACCTCAGTTGGAAATGTAGAAATCACCTCTCTTCTGCGTCGGTCACACTGGGAGCTATAGACTGGAGCTGTTCCTATTCAGCCTTCTTGGAACTGCCCTATCTCTGAATTTTTAAACATGCTCCCCGATAAGCTGAATTCTCATTTGGATATTAATATGAATCCTAGCTTTCCCTGTTTTTTCTTGTGACAGCACGCTGATTTTGTTCAGGGGTTGACCCCTTAGGAAATGGCAAAAACTAAGCATAAGCCAATCATTGTTTGGCAATGGTTGGTTTAGAGTTATGGACATGAGATCTAGATGTGAGGGAAAGTGTGCTGAAGAACTTCTAAGAAAGGTTTCCTCTCTCTCTTATGATGGAAACAAAGGGATAGAGTCCATTTCTGCTACTGAAAGTGTCAGGATATGTGGCTAGAAGCCTTGCAAGCCATTCTTTGATCAGGACCAGGTTGCCATCTTGCTACTGTCCTGAGGAAGGAGCCAATAGATGGTTGGAGGCAGAAACATGGGCATTACAGAGACTCAGAGCTGGGTGCCTGATATGCCATATAGGGATACACTCTACTTTTGGACTTCTGGTAGCCTGAGATAATACATTTTCTTGTCTTTTAAATGCATTCGAGTTGAGGTTATTGTCACTAGCAGCCAAAGGCCACCTGACTCCTTGTGGCTCCTACATGCAGGCTGCTTAGTGACCCAAGAAGTTTTCATTTATGTTGTTAATGATCTACTGAGTAGACATCAGAAGTGATTAGTCACAAATAATAAAGATGAAACATTTAAGAATGTTTGGCTTTTTTTGATAATTTAGACCAATACCCTTTAAACTTTATCATGCATCAGAATCACCTGGGATGTCTTGCTAAAACAGACTATGGGAACACACCACTAGAGTTACTAATTCATTAGGCCTATGGTGGGGGTTAAGAATTTAATTTTCTAACGAGTTCCCAGGTAATGCTGTTGGTGCTGGTCTGAGGACCACATTTGAGAAGAACTGATTTAGACAACTGTATAATAATTTCCCTTATTTTATTAACGTATAAATACGATTTCTTGAGCAGGAGAATAGGAAGTAGAACTACATCTAGGAGTCACACACCTGGAAACTTCTAGGGGAATGTGACTTGCATTGACTTATCCTGTGTATTGCAGAAATAAAGGTTGAGACTTAAGGCTCCAAATATCTACTGTTTCAGACTCAGAAAGCTCAGGATATAGGTACAATGATTGAAAGAGAACACAAAATGGGTCTCCTGTCCTTATATCCTGCTGGAGGTAGCAGCTAACATGTTTGAGAGATCAAAAAGATACTATTATTATTAATGCATCATCGTCATCATTTATACTTTATAAATTCCTTCTACATCATAATCTCATTTGATCTTTATTGTAATGATGATCATTATGATAACAAATAGAATGAGGGCCTTTTCTCAAAGATGGCAGATAGGAGGAAGGACTAGCTTGCAGCTCCTGCCTGGATGGACAGAGCAGCGTGGGGAGACTCATATTGTGAACTTTTGCTCCAAGAACTACTGCAGGAACATACTAGGAAGCCAAGAGAATCCACAGACCCTTTGAAGGAACTAGATCACTGCTGCACTCTCCCCGAGATGACAAAAAACTGTGAGTCAGCTTGCTTTCTCAACAGAGAGGCTTGTGATCTGGGGCAAGTTTTCAGCCCTGGCTACCAGCTTCCTGGAAATAGGCTTGGTGCTGTTGGGAGGCCATAGTGAGAGTGAGACTGGCCTTTAGGACTGCGGGCTGCATGGGAGCAGGGTGAGGCCTGTGACTGCTGGCTTTCCCCCACTTCCCTGGTGACCTGTATGACTTAGCAGAAGCTGCCATAATCCCTCTGGGAACATAACTCCATTGGCCTGGGAACCATACCCCATTACCCGTAGCAGCCACATCAAGCCCCACACAAGGACAGGCTGAGCTCTGACATGCTTATCCCTGCCCCCACCTGGTGGTCTTTCTCTAACCACCCTGGTAGCCAAAGACAAAGGTCGCAATCTCTTAGGAGCTCTATGGCCCTGCCTACCACCTGAGAAACCTGAATACTTAACCAGGTGTCCCTAGGGTAAGTCTGCATCCTCCCAATAGAACCACAGCTGACACACTCTTGAAAGTGTCACCTCCTGGCTGGAAGCCAACCAACACAAACCAGCACACTAAACAAAAAACACAACTGAGGACCATCACAGAGTCCACTTCACTACCCTGCTACCTCCACTGGAGCAGGTGGTGGTATCCATGGCTGCAAGACCTGAAGACAGATAACATTACAGGACTCTTTGCAGACACTCTTCAGTACCAGCCTGGAGCTCTGCTGGGTGGCTAGACTCATAACAGCAAAACAATCACTACATTTCAGCTCTGAGGAACCCCCATTCCTAGGGAAGGGGGACAACACCACATCAAGGGAGCACCCCATGGGACAAAGGAATCTGAACAGTGGCCCTTGAATCCCAGATAGTCTACCCAAATAAGAAGGAATCTGACATAGTCTACCCAAATAAGAAGGAATGAGAAAAACAATTCTACTAATATGACAAAAGAAGGTTATTTGACACCCATAAAAGATGATACCAGCTCACCAGCAATGGATCCAAACTAAGACAACATTTCTGAATTGCCAGAAAAAGAATTCAGAGAGCTGATTATTATGTTAATCAAGGAGGCAACGGAGAAAGGTGAAGTCCAACTTGAAGAAATAAAAAACATGATACAGGATACGAAAGGAAAATTCTTCAATGAGATACATAGCATAAATAAGAAACAATCACAACTTCTGGAAATCAAGGACATGCTTAGAGAGTGCAAAATGCACTGGAAAGTCTCAGCAATGGAATTAAACAAGTGGAAGAAAGAACTTCAGAGCTTGAAGACAAGACTTTCAAATTAACCCAATCCATCAAACACAAACAAAAAAGAACTTCAAAAAATGAAAAAAGGCTCTAAGAAGTTTGGGACTATGCTAAACATCCAAACTTAAGAATAATTGGTGCTCCCAAGGAAGACAACAAATCTAAAAGACTGGAAAACATATTTGAGGGAATAATCAAGGAAAACTTCCCCAGCCTTGCTAGAGATCTACACATCCAAATACAAGAAACTTAAAGAGCACCTAGGAAATTCATTGAAAAAAGATCATCACCTAGGCACACAGTCATCAGGTTATCTAAAATCAGGACAAAGGAAAGAATCTTCAGAGCTGTAAGGCAAAAACATCAGGTAACCTATAAAAGAAAACCTATCAGATTAAGAGAATATTTCTCAACAGAAACCCTACAAGCTAGAAGGGATTGGGGTCTTACTTTTAGCCTGGTTAAATAAAAGAATTACCAGCCAAGAATTGTGTATCCAGAAACACTAAGCTTCATAAACGAATGAAAAATACAGTCTTTTCTAGACAAACAAATGCTGAGAGAATTCACCATTACCAAGCCAGCACTACAAGAACTGCTAAAAGGAGCTCTAAACCTTGAAACAAATCCTCAAAATACACCAGAATAGAACCTCCTTAAAGCATAAATCTCACAGGACCTATATAACAATAACACAATTAAAAAAAGAAAACCCCAAGATATTCAGGCAACATATAGCACAATAAATAGAATAGTACATAACATCTTAATGCTAACATTGAATGTGAGTGGCCTAAAGGCTCCACTTAAAAGATACAGAATGGCAAAATGGATAAGAATTCACCAACTGAGTTTCTGCTGTCTTCAGGAGACTCACCTAACACATAAATGTAAGGTAAAGGGGTGGGAAAAGATATTCCATGCAAACGGATGCCAAAAGCGCGTAGGAGTAGCTATTCCTACATCAGACAAAACAAACTTTAAAGCAACAGCAGTTAAAAATACAAAGATGTACATTATATAATGATAAAAGAACTAGTCCAACAGGAAAATATCACAATTATAAATATATATGCAACTAATACTGGAGCTTCCAAATTTATAAAACAATTACTACTAGACCTAAGAAATGAGATAGACAGCAACACAATAACAGTGGGGGACTTTAATACTCCACTGAGAGCACAAGACAGGTCATCAAGACAGAAAATCAACAAAGAAACAATGGACTTAAAAACTATACCCTAAAACAAGTGGACTTAACAGATATTTATAGAACATTCTACTGAACAACTGCAGAATATACATTCTATTCATCAGTACATGCAATATTCTCCAAGATAGACCATATGATAGGCCACAAAACAAGTCTCAGTAAATTTAAGAAAATTAAAATTATATCAAGTACTCTGTCAGACCACAGTGAAGTAAAATTGAAAATCAACTCCAAAAAAACCCTCAAAACCATGCAAATACATGGAAATTGAATAACCTGCTCCTGAATGATCATTGGATCAACAATGAAATCAAGATGGAAATAAAAAAAAAATCTTCGAAATGAATGATAATATTGACACAACCTGTCAAAAACCTCTGGGATACAGCAAAAGTGGTGCTAAGAGGAAAGTTCAAAGCATTAAGTGCCTACATCAAAAGTTTGAAAGAGCATAAATAGACAATCTAAGATCACACCTCATGGAACTGGAGAAACAAGAACAATCCAAATCCAAACCCAGCAGAAGAAAAGAAATAACGAATATCAGAGCAGAACTAAATGAAATTGAAACAAGAAAATACGGAAGATAAATGAAACAAAAATCTGGTTCTTTGAAAAGATAAATAAAATTGATAGACTATTAGTGAGATCAACCAAGAAAAGAAGAGAGAAGATCCAAATAACCTCAATTAGCAATAAAATGGGAGATATTACAACTGATATCACAGAAACACAAAAGATTATTCAAGGCTACTACGAACACTTTTATGCACATAAACTAGAAAACCTAGAGGAGATGGATAAATTCCTAGAAATATACAACCCTCCTAGATTAAACCAGGAAAAGATAGAATCTCCGAACAGACCAAAAACAAGCAGTGAGATTGAAATGATAATTTAAAAACTACCAACAAGAAAAAGTCCAGGACCAGACAGATTCACAGCTGAATTCTATCAGACATTCAAAGAAGAATTGGTGCCAATGCTATTGACGCTATTCCAAAAGATAAAGAGGGAATCCTCCCTAAAACATTCTATGACACCAGTATCATCCTAATACCAAAACCAGGGAAGGACATAACCAAAAAAGAAAACTACAGACCAATATTCCTGATGAACATAGATGCAAAAATTCTCAACAGAGTACTAGTAAACTAAATTCAACAGCATATAAAAAAGACAATCCACCATGATCAAGTGGATTTCATGCAAGGGATGCAGGGATGGTTTAACACACATAAGTCAATAAATGTGATAGACCACATAAACATAATTAAAAACAAAAATCACGTGATCATCTCAATAGATACAGAAAAGGCATGTGACAAAATCCAGCATTCCTTTATAATTAAAACTCTCAGCAAAATTGGCATAGAAGGGACATACTTTAAGGTAATAAAAGCCATCTATGACAAACCCACAGCCAACATTATACTGAATGGGAAAAACGTTGAAAGCATTCCCCCTAAGAACTGGAACAAGAGAAGGATGTCTGCTTTCACCACTTCTATTCAACATAGTAGTGGAAGTCCTAGCCAGAGCAATCAGACAAGAGAAAGAAATACACGGAATCAAATCAGTAAAGTGGAATTCAAACTGTCTCTGTTTACTGATGATATAATCATATACCTAAAAAACTCTAAAGACTCATCCAAAAAGCCCCTAGAACTGGTAAATGAATTCAGCAAAGTTTCAGGATAGAAAATTAATGTACACAAATCTGTAGCACTGATATACACCAACAGTGACCAAGCTGGGAATCAAATCAAGAACTCAATCCCTTTCACAATAGCTGCAAATAAATAAATACATAAAATATTTAGGAACACCTAACCAAGGATGTGAAAGACCTCTACATGGAAAATTACAAAACACTGCCAAAAGAAATCATAGATGACACACCCAAATGAACATATCCCATGCTCATGAATGAGTAGAATCAATATTATGAAAATGACCATACTGCCAAAAGCAATCTACAAATTCAATGCAATTCCTATCAAAATAGCAACACCATTCTTCACAGAACTAGAAAAAAGAATCCTAAAATCTATGTGGGACCAAAAAAGAGCCCGCATAGTAAAGCAAGACTAAACAACAAATCTGGAGACGTCAAATTACCTGACTTCAAACTACACTATAAGGCCATGGTCATCAAAACAGCATGATATTGGTGTAAAAACAGGCATATAGACCAATGGAATGGAAAGAAGAACCCAGAAATAAAGCCAAAGACTTATAGCCACTGACCTTCAACAAAGCAAACAAAAACATAAAGTGGGGAAACGACACCCTATTCAATAAATGGTGCTGGGATATTGGCAAGCCATATGTAGGAGGATGAAACTAGATCTTCTTCTCTCACCTTATACAAAAATCAACTCAAGACGGATCCGGGACTTAAACCTAAGACCTGAAACCATAAAGATTCTAGAAGATAACATCAGACTCAGAAAAACCTTTCTGGAAATTGGCTTAGGCAAAGACTTCATGACAAATAACCCAAAAGCAAACACAACAAAAAGCAAAGATAAATAAATAGGACTTAATTAAACTAAAAAGCTTCCACACAGCAAAAGAAACAATCAGCAGAGTTAACTGAAGACCCACAGAGTGGGAGAAAATCGTCACAATCCATACAACTGACAAAGGACTAATATCCAGAATCTACAAGGAACTCAGACTAATCAGCAAGAAAAACAAACAAACAAACAATCCCATTAAAAAGTAGGTTAAGGACATGAGTAGACAATTCTCAAAAGAAGATATACAAATGGCCAACAAGCATATAAAAAATGCTCAACATCACTATCAGGAAAATGCAAATCAAAACCACAATGTAATACTACCTCACTCCAGCAAGAATGGCCATAATAAAAAAACCAAAAAGTAATAGATGTTGGTGTGGATGCAGTGAAAATGAAACACTTTTACATTGTTGGTGGGAATGTAAACTAGTACAACCACTATCGAAAACAATTTGGAGATTCCTTAAAGAACTAAAGGTAGATCTACTGTTTGATCCAGTATTCCCACTACTAGGTATATATCTAGAGTAAAATAAGTCATTATACAAAAAAGATACTTGCACATACGTGTTTATAGCAGCACAATTCACAATTGCAAAAAATATGGAACCAGCTCAAATACCCATCAATCAATTATTGGATAAAGAAAATGTAGCATATATATACCATGGAATACTGCTCAGCTATAAAAAGGTATGAAATAATGGCATTCACAGTGACTTGGATGGAATTGGAGACTATTATTCTAGGTGAAGTAACTCAGGAATAGAAAACCAGACATCATATGTTCTCACTCATATGTGGGAGCTAAGCTATGAGGTTGCAAAGGCATAAGAATGATACATTGGACTTTGGGGACTCAGGGGAAAGGGTGAGGGGTGGTGAGGGATAAAAGACTACACATTGGGTACAGTGTACACTGCTCAGGTGATGGGTGCACCAAAATCTCAGAAATCATTACTAAAGAGCTTATTCATGTAATCAAATACCACCTGTTTCCCTAAAACGTACTGAAGTAAAAACATAAACAAATTTTCTCAAAAAGAATGAGGATGAAGAGTAAGAGGAAGAATTGTCAGCAGAGGTTAAGTAGAAGGAAGTAGATTACTTCCATTGTACAGATTTGAAAACTGAGGTTGTATGACTTGTCCCTGTCATATAGCAAGTAAACCCTGAGCAAAGACTTTAACCCAGTTTTGTCTTCCACTAAATTCTGTATTATCTCTACTAAAGCAGCTGTGTGTTGGCACAGCTATTAACTATGAATAAAAAAATAAAATCTAGAAATTCTACGGCTATCACACCTTCCAAAATAAGGCTGGCCTCTTGCTTCAGAAACACCTCATATGCCCTAAGAACCCACCAAGCATCTTCCCCCAACTAGGAACAAAGACCCCAAAACTAAGATAGAAAAATCTAGAAGTCAAAACAACTATTATGTTGTAGGAGACTCTTTCATGACCTCACCTGAGGGCTATTAACTATTATTAAGATAAAGCTCAAGAGAGCATGCCTTTCTCATTACCAAGACCATTATATAATTCAGAGACCTTTTTTTTTTTTTTTTTTTTAAATGACAGTTATAATAAGTGACAGAAGGCAGTGTGGTAGCAAAGGAAGAGACAGAAAGGTCGTCAAAAGCAGACAGAGGAGAACTCGAACTTGCTCTGGAGATGATTTAAACATTTTGAGATGGACATTTTGATCAAAAGGAAAGACAGTAAGAAAAACAAGGAAAGGTCTGCCTATTGCCCTAATCCTCCTGAGTAAACCAGGAGCACTGCAGAGCTCACTCAGCCTCTCAGGCTGACCTGGTATAGAAAAAAGAGCATGGCGATCTTGAATAGGTTACTAAACATCTCTGAGTTTCCACCTGCTCAGCTTTCAAATGGAAGGTCATAATGCCTCCTTTGCAGCATTGTAAGGACTGGCGATATGATATAGAAAGATCGTAATAGTTTCTGGTCTAAAGTAGGCCCTAAATAATAGAGGGCTCTTGTTATTTTTATGATAATGGCATATATGAGGCACGGGGCAAAGAAGAGGCTCTGAGGGGATGGCTACCAGGTTTGGCTTGGGTAAACATGGGCACTTCCTATTTAACCCAGCCTTTGAGACCAGCTTCAAATATTATTTTCTCGAGTCACAATTTGCTAAACCAAGCAGTTCATGGGCCTTACTTCACGAATTATTACTTTGGTACTTTAAAAGCCTCCCATAACGAGAACCAGCCCTCTACAAGGCAGGCAAAGGAACAGAGCTGAGTTCCATGAGGAAATAATTCTCTCAGGGGTTACAGATGCATGGACTATATTTTATGGCCAGTGCTGGTTGAATTTTTAGCAAGGACAGAAAGGCCAATTTTTTTTTCCTCTAATCACACAGTGGCATAGCTTAGATGCTTAGATTTGGACTGAACTATATCTTGCCCTAAAACTCTATTAGGGATGTTACCTCTCATTTCATTGACAGAATATTTCTAACATGGATGGGACTCCCTGGTGAAAGAAAAAGAAAAGTCATTCTTGGTGGGGGACAGATTAGGCAGCTCCTATTGTTTTAGTGGCTTCTGCCTATGTCTGCATCCCTCACCAGAGTGGGAAAAATATCTTCTTACAAATTTTTGTTATAGTCTTACCTAATAGGTGCTACGTGAAATGTAACTAGATTGACTGGAAGGCAAGTACACTGCTGAAACACAGTACTTTACTATTTCAGCCATAGATCACAACCCACATAGGTGAAAATGTTTCCATGGGAAAATGTGGTCAGAGTTCCCTTCCGTGCGAAGGTGCCAGAAACACCTTTCCCTTGCAGGCTTTCACTGCTTTCTGAGAGGCAGCCTGGTGTAATGGAAAGAGCTCTATATTTGGAGCAAGATGACATGAGTTCCAGTTCAGCTTTCCTGCTCTGAGTTGAATGACCCTTAAACTCTCTGAGTCTCAGTTTCCTTCTCTGCCCAAAAGGCATAAAAACTCATACTCCCTTGGTGTTTTGTGAACTGAAATGCTGGCAGAATCACTTTGAAAACCATAAAGTTCCCTGTACAATGTCGAAAAGTTGTTAGTACTTTTCTGATCTGCTGGAATGTGAGCCCCTCACACGACTTTCACATGAAAGTTGGCATTCCTTCTCAGGGTTACATGACCAAGGTACCCATTCCTCTCTGTAGAGATATGCCTGTTCTGTCTCTAAGCAGCCTAGGCATCGCTGATCCAAAAGCTTCAACTTCCAAAATTCATAAGCTCCAACAAAAAGAGAACTGAAGAGGAGAAGTGGAGAACTGAAGAGGAGAAGTGGAGCACTGGTAGAAAGATACCAGAAAATGTGGAAGTGACTTTGGAACTGGGTAACAGGCAGAGGTTGGAATAGTTTGGAGGGCACAGAAGACAGGGATATGTAGAAAAGTTTGAAACTTCCTAGACACTTGTTGAATGGTTTTGACTGAAATGCTGATAGTAATATGGACAATGAAGTCCAAGCCAAGGTTGTCTCAGACGGAGATGAGGAACTTATTGGGAACTGGAGCAAAGGTCACTCTTGCTATGCTTTAGCAAAGAGACTGGTGGCATTTTGTCCCTGTCCTAGGGATCTGTGGAACTTTGAACTTTACATAAATGATTTAGAGTATCTCTGACAGAAGAAATGTCTAAGCAGTAAAGCATTCAAGAGGTGACCTGACTTTTTGGAACACATGTGGACAGTATGTGCTGTAGATCATGCTCCTTCTTGGGGCCCTCCCAACAGAGCGTAGGCTGCAGGGTGGAAGATGTGGCATAGGAGGAAGCACCAGATCATGGGAGCAGGTGACTTCTTAGGAGGTGGGACTTCCTCATTGGCCCTCCCCTCATCCAGTCGGAGAGCCTTTGCACCACAGATGGCTTCTGCCCTTTTTGGCCACTGTCATATATATAATCAAGCATCAGATGGAAACTCACATCCAAAAGCTATGCATCTCATCTCTAATAGTGGTCCATGAATTTGAGTGATTGTGGTAACCTGGGGCAGCAGGCACAGGAGAATTATTAAGCAAGCCACCTGCCTTCAATAGCAGTGGCAGAAGGAAGTATTGAGAATTCCCAATGTGCCTTCTCACTCCTTTATCCTGCAGGTGCCAGCTTAAGCAAAACTCCTACTATACTGTCTCCTTGTTGAAAGGTCCTTAATAATTATCCATGGGCCTGAGAAAAAGGTCAAAGCTCTTTACAGTCACCCTAAATAATGCAATCCCACTCACCATTCCAGGCCCACTCTCTCCACAAACCATCCCTTACAGATTTGTTCACAAAAAGACCTCCCAATTTCACACCTCTCTGCTTTTTCCTATGCTGTTCCCTCAACTTGGTAGACCATTTCACCTTATCCTCTTGCCTGTCCCCATTACAGTCCTTCTTATTGACGTCCTACTCATTTCTAAGGTCCGGCTCAAGTGCCATCTTCTCTAGGAAGACCTCCGTTATCCAAAACCTCCTCACAGCCCATTTCATTTGTTCTTCTCTAATCCAGACCCAACCTCTGTTATTTGGTGCTGATTTCTTTCACAAAAAGGACAAAAGAAGATTCATATTCACATATATGCTCCAGTCTCTTCTATATGCATGTGCACCACATTACGGAAACAGCTAAAAGCCCCTCTTTCCTTGCCTGTAATATGGGAATACTCATACCTACTCTGTGGGGATGGTGTGAGTAGTAAATGTGACAAAAGACTGGGCACGGTGGCTCATGCCTGTAATCCCAGCACTTTGGGCGGCCAAGGTGGGAGGATCACTTGAGGCCAGGAGTTTGAGAGCAGCCTGGCCAACATGGTAAAATCACATCTCTACTAAAAACACACACACAAAAAAAATTAGCTAGGTACAGTGGCTCATGCCTGTAATCCCAGCCACTTGAGAGACTCAGGTGGGAGAACTGCTTGAACCCAGGGGTCAGAGGTTGCAGTGAGCTGAGATCATGCCACTGCACTCCAGCCTGGGCAAAAGAGAAAGAACCTGTCTCAAAAAAAAAAAAAAAAAAAAAAAAGACAAAAGATGTGAAAGTAAATTTTAGTTTCAGAAATACTGCGAAAGTAAATTTTAGTTTCAGAAATACAATTTTTGATTCATCATGATTTTTAGTATGCATCCCTAGTAGATTTGTTTAAGCTTCTGATGAGCTCAGTCCGATATCTGTATCCTAGATGCTCAGATCCAATTCTGGCCCAAAGCAAGTGATTAGAAAATGTCTGATGACACATAGACCAATGAAACATAATAGCAAGTCCAGAAATAAATCCACACATTTACAGCCAACTAATTTTCAACAAAGGAGCCAAGAATACACAATAGAGAAAGGACAGTGTCTTCAATAAATGGTGCTGGGAAAGCTGGATATTGACATGCAGAAGAATAAAATTGGACTCTTACATCATGTACAAAAGTCAACTCAAAATGAAGCAAAGACTTAAATATAAGACCTGAAACTATAAAGTGACTAGAAGAAAACATAGTGGAAAAGTTCCGTCACATTGGTCTTGGCAATAATTTTTTAGATATGTCCCCCAAAGCACTGACAACAAAGGCAAAAATAAACAAATAGGATTGCATCAAACTAAAATGCAAAGGAAACAATCAACAGAGTGAAGACAAAATCTACAGAATGAGAGAATATATTTGCAATCCATACATCTGGTAAGGGGTTAATATCTAAAATATATAAGGAATTCCAAAAACTTAGTAAGAAAACAAATTGTCCAATTAAAAAATAAGCAAAGGACCTGAATAGACTTTTCTCAAAAAAGGCATACAAAAGGCCAACAGGTATATGAAAAAATGCTCAATATCACTAATCACCAGATAAATGAAAATTAAAACTGCAATAAGAAATCATCTCACACTGTTAGAATGGCTACTATCAAAAAGATGAAAAGTATGTGTTGGCAATGGTGTGGAGAAAGAAAACTTGTACACTATTTATGGGGATGGAAAGCAGCATGAGAATTCCTCAAAACGTTAAAACTACAACTTCCATATAATCCAGCCAATCCTACTACTGGGTATATGATATAGTTTGGCTCTATGTCCCCACCCAAATCTCATCTCAAATTCTAGTCCCATGTGTTGGGGAGGGGTTTGATGGGAGGTGATTGGGTCATAGGGGTGGTCACCCCCATGCTGTTCTCATGATAGTGAATTCTCATCAGATCTGATGGTTTAAAAGTGTGGCACTTCCCACCCCCCTCATTCTCCCTCTCCTACCACCATGTAAAATGTGCCTTGCTTCTCCTACACCTTCCACCATTATTGTAAGCTTCCTGAGGCCTCCCAAGCCATGTAGAACTGTGAGTCAAACCTCTTTTCTTTATAAAGTACCCAATCTTGGGTAGTTTTTCATAGCAGTGTGAAAACAACTAATACAGAAAATTGGTACCAGAAGTGAGGCACTGCTATAAAGATACCTGAAAACGTGGAAGCAACTTTGGAACTGGGTAACAGGCAGAAGTTGGAATGGTTTTGAGGGCTCAGAAGAAGGCAGAAAGAATTGGAAAAGTTTGGAACTTCCTAGAGACTTGTTGAATGGTTTTGACTGAAATGCTGACGGACAAGGAAGTCCAGGTTGAGGTGGTCTCAGATGGAGATGAGAAACTTATTGGGAACTGGAGCAAAGGTCACTCTTGGTATGCTTTAGCAAAGAGACTGGAGGCATTTTTCCCCTGCCCTAGAGATCTGTGGAACTCTGAAATTGAGAGAGATGATTTAGGTTATCTGGCAGAAAAAATTTCTAAGCAGCAAAGCATTCAAGAAATGACTTGACTTTTTTTTAAAGTGTACAGTCATATGTGTTCACAAAGAGTTGGTCTGAAATTGGAACTTATGTTTAAAAGAGAAGCAAAGCATAAAAGTTTGGAAAATTTGCAGACTGCCCATGTGGTAGAAAAGAAAAACCCATTTTTTGCAGAGAAATTCAAATCATCAGCTGCAAAAAAAATTGCATAAGTAAAGAGAAACCAAATGTTAATAGCCAAGACAATGGGGAAAATATATTCAGGGCATTTCAGAAATTTTCACAGCAGTCCATCTCATCACAGGCCTGGAGGCCTAGGAGGAAAGAATGGTCTTCATGGCTGCTGCTCTATGCAGCCTTGGGACATGGCACCCTGCATTCCAGACGTTCCAGCTCCAGCCATGGCTAAAAGGGGCCAAGGTATAGCTTAGGCTGTCACTTCAGAGGGTGCAAGCCCCACGTCTTGGTGGTTTCCACATGATGTTGGGCCTGTGGATGTGCAGAATTGACAAGAGTTGAGGTTTGTGAGCCTCTGCCTAGACTTCAGAGGATGTATGGAAATGCCTGAATGTCTAGGCAGAAGTCTGCTGCAGGGGAAGAGCCCTCATGGAGAACCTCTACTAAGACAATGCAGAGGAGAAATGTGGGGTTGGAGCCCTTACACAGAGTCCCCACTGGGTCACTGCCTAGTTGAGTTGTGAGAAGAGAGCCACCATCCTCCAGATCCCAGAATAGTACATCCACCAACAGCTTGCATCATGCACCTAGAAAAGCTGCAAGCACTCAACATCAGCCTGTGAAAGCAGCCATGGGGCTTACCCTGCAGAGCCACGGGGATGGAGCTACCTGAGGCCTTGGGAGCCCACCTTTTGCATCACTGTGCCCTGGGTGTGAGACATGGAGTCAAAGGAGAGATTATTTTGGAACTTTAAGATTTAATGACTGTCCTGTTGGGTTTTGGACATGCATGTGACCTATAGCCCCTTTGTTTTGGCCAATTTCTCCCATTTGTAATGAGGGCATTTACCCAATGCCTGTACCCCCATTGTATCTTAGAAGTAACTAACTTGCTTTTGATTTTACAGGCTCATAGGCAGAAGGGACTTTCTTTGTCTCAGATGAGACTTTGGACTTGGAATTTGGGGTTAATGCTGGAATGTTGCGAAGGCACAATTGCATTTTGAAATGTGAGAAGGACATGAGATTTGGGAGGGGCCAGGGGCAAAATGATATGGTTTTGCTGTATCCCCACCCAAATCTCATCTAGAGTTGTAATCCCCACGTGTCAGGGGAGGGGCCTGGTGGGAGGTGATTGGTTCATGAGGGCAGTCTCCCTTATGCTGTTCTCATGATAGTGAGTGAGTTCTCATGAGATCTTATCGTTTAAAAGTGTGGCACTTCCCTCCTCACTCTCTTTCCTGCCGCCATGTAAGACATGCCTTGCTTCCCCTTCAACTTCCACCATGTTTGTAAGTTTCCTGAGGCCTTCCCAGCCATAGTGAACTGTGAGTAAATTAAACCTCTTTTGTTTATAAATCACCCAGTCTCAGGTAGTTCTTTATAGCGGTGTGTAAACAGACTAATACAGTATATATTCAAAAGACATGAAATCAGTATGTCAAGGGGATATCTGCACTCCCATGTTCATTGCAGCATTAGTAACAATAGCCAAGATATGGAATCAACCTAAGTATTCATCAGTGGATGAATGGATAAAGTGTGCTATACATATATATATATACACAAAATAGAATATTATTAATCCTTAAAAAGAAGAAAATCTTCTCATTTGCTATATGGATGGACCTAGAGGACATTATGTTAAGTGAAATAAGCTAGGTACTGAAAGACAAATACCATACGATCTCACTTACATATGAAATCTAAAATAGTCAAACTAACAGAGAGTAAAACCATGGTTACTACAGGTTACCACTTTGGGTACTCAGGAAATGTTGGTCAAAGGACACAAAATTTTAGTTAGGAAGAATAAATTTAAGAGACCTATTGTATATCATGGTGACTATACTTAATAATATATTGTATGCTTGAAAATTGCAAAGAGAATAAATTGTGTGTTCTCATTATGAAAAATTAGTATGTGAGGTAATGCATATCTTAAATAGTTTGATCTTAGCCATTCTACAATTTATACATATAGCAAATATCATGCTGTATACCATAATTATATATAATTTCTTCTTATGAGAAAAATAATTAAATAAAACAAGAAAATATCTGATGAATTAATGAATAAATGATAAAATGAATGAGTCAAACAGGAGTCAAGAAATAGGCCAGAAGACTCTTCAATACGAGAATAATCTTTTCCTCTCAACTAAATTAGAGTTCTCCTGATATTCCTTTTTATAACACCTATCTTCCATTCATAGCACATCTCATGATTTGAATTGCCTACATATGTCTGTTAAGTCAACCTCTGTCAGCTTCATTTGACAATCTCCCAACAGTGGGGACCATTTCTCTTTTTATTCCTTGAATACTCAGCACCTAGGACAGAGCATGGTATGCAACTGGCACTAAATACATATTTATTAAATAAATGAATATACAGATATTTTAAGTTATTAAAAAACAGAAAATTAATCCCTGATGGAAGTTAAAGACAAAGTGTAGCATTTTATTCAATTACTATGTATTAATGTACGCTGAGACACTTCCTTGGCCCCATCTCATCCATTAGTCTGAGTTAGGGGCATAGTCTGTGGTCTCATTTTGTCTTCCACTCTCTGTCGATGGAAACACTTATCATCTCTGTTGTGTTTGTCCATGTTCTTGTCTTCTGGCCTACTAGGCTATGATCTCCAAAATGGAACCACCTTTCATTTGTATTTGTGTCTTAAATGAACAGCCATGGTACTCAAATATGGCAATAGGGCATAATCACAATTCTAAAGTTCTTTTGACATATGATACAGAGGCCCTCTGCTTACTGATGTTTACAATTTTTTTATTATACTTTAAGTTCTAGGGTACATATGCACAACATGCAGGTTAGTTACATATGTATACATGTGCCATGTTGGTGTGCTGCACCCATTAACTCGTCATTTACATTAGGTATATCTCCTAATGCTACCACTCCCCACTCCCCCCACCCCATGACAGGCCCTGGTGTGTGATATTCCCCTTCCTGTGTCCAAGTGTTCTCATTGTTCAATTCCCACATATGAGTGAGAACATGCGGTGTTTGGTTTTTTGTCCTTGTGATAGTTTGCTGAGAATGATGGTTTCCAGCTTCATCCATGTCCCTACAAAGGACATAAACTCATCCTTTTTTATGGCTGCATAGTACTCCATGGTGTATATGTGCCACATTTTCTTAATCCATTCTATCATTGATGGACATTTGGGTTGGTTCCAAGTCTTTGTTATTGTAAATAGTGCCACAAAAAACACACGTGTTCATGTGTCTTTACAGCATCATGACTTATAATCATTTGGGTATATACCAAGTAATGGGATGGCTCGGTCAAATGGTATTTCTAGTTCTAGATCCTTGAGGAATCACCACACTGTCTTCCACAATGGAACAACTAGTTTACTGTCCCACCAACAGTGTAAAAGCATTCCTATTTCTCCACATCCTCTCCAGCACCTGTTGTTTCCTGACTTTTCAATGATCGCCATTCTAACTGGTGTGAGATGGTATCTCATTGTGGTTTTGATTTGCATTTCTCTGATGGCCAGTGATGATGAGCATTTTTGCATGTGTCTGTTGGCTGCATAAATGTCTTCTTTTGAGAAGTGTCTGTTCATACCCTTCACCCACTTGTTGATGGGTTGTTTTTTTTTTTCTTGTAAATTTGTTTGAGTTCTTTGTAGATTCTGGATATTAGCCCTTTGTCAGATGAGGAGATTGTAAAATTTTCTCCCATTCTGTAGGTTGCCTGTTCACTCTGATGGTAGTTCCTTTGCTGTGCAGAAACTCTTTAGTTTAATGAGATCCCATTTGTCAGTTTTGGCTTTTGTTGCCATTGCTTTTGGTGTTTTAGACATGAAGTCCTTGCCCGTGCCTATGTCCTGAATGGTAATGCCTAGGTTTTCTTCTAGGGTTTTTATGGTTTTAGGTCTAACATTTAAGTCTTTAATCCATCTTGAATTGATTTTTGTATAAGGTGTAAGGAAGGGATCCAGTTTCAGCTTTCTACATATGGCTAGCTAGTTTTCCCAGCACCATTTATTAAATAGTGAATCCTTTCCCCATTTCTTGTTTTTGTCAGGTTTGTCAAAGATCAGATAGTTGTAGATGTGTGGCATTATTACTGAGGGCTCTGTTCTGTACCATTGGTCTGTATCTCTGTTTTGGTACCAGTACCATGCTGTTTTGGTTATTATAGCCTTGTAGTATAGTTTGAAGTCAGGTAGCATGATGGCTCCAGCTTTGTTTTTTTTACTTCGGATTGTCTTGGCAATGCGGACTCTTTTTTGTTTTTATATGAACTTTAAAGTAGTTTTTTCCAATTCTGTGAAGAAAGTCATTGGTAGCTTGATGGGGATGGCATTGAATCTATAAATTACCTTGGGTAGTATGGCCATTTTCACAATATTGGTTCTTCCTATCCATGAGCATGGACTATTCTTCCATTTGTTTGTGTCCTCTTTTATTTCTTTGAGCAGTGGTTTGTAGTTCTCCTTGAGGAGTTCCTTCACATCTCTTGTAACTTGGATTCCTAGGTATTTTATTCTCTTTGAAGCAATTGTGAATGGGAGTTCACTCATGATTTCGCTCTCTGTTTGTCTGTTATTGGTTTATAAGAATGCTTGTGATTTTTGCACATTGATTTTGTATCCTGAGACTTTGCTGAAGTTGCTTATCAGCTTAAGGAGATTTTGGGCTGAGACAATGGGGTTTTCTAAATATACAATCATGTCATCTGCAAACAGGGACAATTTGACTTCCTCTTTTCCTAACTGAATACCATTTATTTCTTTCTCCTGCCAGATTGCCCTGGCCAGAACTCCCAATGTTATGTTGAATAGGAGTGGTGAGAGAGGGCATCCTTGTCTTGTGCCAGTTTTCAAAGGGAATGCTTCCATTTTTTGCCCATTCAGTATGATATCGGCTGTGGGTTTGTCATAAATAGCTCTTACTATTTTCAGAAATGTCCCATCAACACCTAATTTACTGAGATTTTTTAGCATGAAGGATTGTTGAATTTTGTCAAAGGCCTTTTCTGCACCTATTGAGATAATCATGTGGTTTTTGTCTTTGGTTCTGTTTATATGCTGGATGATGTTTATTGATTTGCAAATATTGAACCAGCCTTGCATCCCAGGGATGAAGCCCACTTGATCATGGTGGATAAGCTTTTTGATGTGCTGCTGGATTCAGTTTGCCAGTATTTTATTGAGGATTTTTGCATCAATGTTCATCAGGGATATTGGTCTAAAATTCTCTTTTTTTGTTGTGTCTCTGCTAGGCTTTGGTATAAGGATGATGCTGGCCTCACAAGATGAGTTAGGGAGGAGTCCCTCTTTTTCTACTGATTGGAATAGTTTCAGAAGGAATGGTATGAGCTCCTCCTTGTACCTCTGGTAGAATTCGGCTGTGAATCCGTCTGGTCCTGGAATTTTTTTGGTTGGTAGGCTATAAATTATTGCCTCAATTTCAGAGCCTGTTATTGGTCTATTCAGGGATTCAATTTCTTCCTGTTTTAGTCTTTGGAGGGTGTATGTGTCCAGGAATTTATCCATTTTTTCTAGATTTCCTAGCTTATTTGTGTAGAGTTGTTTCTAGTTTTCTCTGATGGTAGTTTGTATTTCTGTGGGATCGGTGGTGATATCCCCTTTATCATTTTTTTATTGTGTCTGTTAGATTCTTCTCTCTTTTCTTCCTCATGAGTCTTGCTAGCGGTCTATCAATTTTGTTGATCTTTTCAAAAAACAAGCTCCTGGATTCATTGATTTTTTTTGAAGGGTTTTTTGTGTCTCTATCTCTTTCAGTTCTGCTCTGGTCTTAGTTATTTCTTGCCTTCTGCTAGCTTTTGAATGTGTTTGCTCTTGCTTCTCTAGTTCTTTTAATTGTGATGTTAAGGTGTCAATTTTCGATCTTTCCTGCTTTCTCTTGTGGGCATTTAGTGCTATAAATTTTCCTCTACATACTGCTTTAAATGTGTCCCAGAGATTCTTGTATGTTGTGACTTTGTTCTCTTTGGTTTCAAAGAACACCTTTATTTCTGCCTTCATTTCGTTATGTATCCAGTAGTCATTCAGGAGCAGGTTGTTCAGTTTCCATGTAGTTGAGCGGTTTTGAGTAAGTTTCTTAATCCTGAGTTCTAGTTTGATTGCACTGTGGTCTGAGAGACAGTTTGTTGCAATTTCTGTTCTTTTACATTTGCTGAGGAGTGCTTTACTTCCAACTATGTGGTCAATTTTGGAATAAGTGCGATGTGGTGCTGAGAAGAATGTATATTCTGTTGATTTGGGGTGGGGAGTTCTGTAGATGTCTATTAGGTCCACTTGGTGCAGAACTGAGTTTAATTCCTGGATACTCTTGTTAACTCTCTGTCTCGTTGATCTGTCTAATGTTGACAGCGGGGTGTTAAAGTCTCCCATTTTTATTGTGTGGGAGTCTAAGTCTCTTTGTAATCTAAAGACTTGCTTTATGAATCTGGGTGCTCCTGTATTGGGTGCATATATATTTAGGATAGTTAGCTCTTCTTCTTGAATTCATCCCTTTACCATTATGTAATGGCCTTGTCTCTTTTGATCTTTGTTGGTTTAAAGTCTGTTTTATCAGAGTCTAGGATTGCAACCTCTGCCTTTTTTTGTTTTCTATTTGCTTGGTAGATCTTCCTCCATCCCTTTATTTTGAGCCTATGTGTGTCTCTGCACGTGAGATGGGTATCCTGAATACAGCACACTGATGGGTCTTGACTCTTTATCCAATTTGCCAGTTTGTGTCTTTTAATTGGAGCATTTAGCCCATTTACATTTAAGGTTAATATTGTTATGTATGAATTTGATCCAGTCATTATGATGTTAGCTGGTTATTTTGCTCATTAGTTGATGCAGTTTCCTCCTACCTTCGATGGTCTTTGCAATTTGGCATGTTTTTGCTGGTACCAGTTGTTCCTTTCCATGTTTAGTTCTTCTTTCAGGAGCTCTTGTAGGGCAGGCCTGGTGGTGACAAAATCTCTCAGCATTTGCTTGTCTATAAAGGTTTTTATTTCTCCTTCACTTATGAAGCTTAGTTTGGCTGGATACGAAATTCTGGGTGGAAAATTCTTTTCTTTAAGAATGTTGAATATTAGCCCCACTCTCTTCGGCTTGTAGAGTTTCTGCCAAGAGATCCGCTGTTAGTTTGATGGCCTTCCTGTTGTGGGTAACCTGACCTTTCTCTCTGGCTGCCCTTAACATTTTTTCCTTCATTTCAACTTTGGTGAATCTGACAATTATGTGTCTTGGAGTTGTTCTTCTCAAGGATTATCTTTGTGGCTTTCTCTGTATTTCCTGAATTTGAATGTTGGTCTGCCTTGCTAGGTTGGGGAAGTTCTCCTGGATAACAACCTGCAGAGTGTTTTCCAACTTGGTTTCATTCTCCCCATCACTTTCAGGTACACCAATCAGATGTAGGTTTGGTCTGTTCACATAGTCCCATATTTCTTGGTGGCTTTGTTCGTTTCTTTTTATTCTTTTTTCTCTAAACTTCTCTTCTCGCTTCATTTCATTCATTTGATCTTCCATCACTGATACCCTTTCTTCCAGTTGATCAAATCGGCTACAGAAGCTTGTGCATTCGTCACATAGTTCTTGTGCCATGGTTTTCAGCTCCATTTGGTCATTTAAGGACTTCTCTACATTGGTTATTCTAGTTAGCCATTCGTCTAATCTTTTTTCAAGGTTTTTAGCTTCTTTGCAATGAGTTTGAACTTCCTCCTTTAGCTCAGAGAAGTTTGATCATCTGAAGCCTTCTCTCAGCTCGTCAAAGTCTTTCTCCATCCAGCTTTGTTCCATTGCTGGCAAGGAGCTGCGTTCCTTTGGAGGAGGAGAGGTGCTCTGATTTTTAGAATTTTCAGCTTTTCTTTGTGGTTTTATCTACCTTTGGTCTTTGATGATGGTGACGTACAGATGGGGTTTTGGTGTGGATGTCCTTTCTGTTTGTTAGCTTTCCTTCTAACAGTCAGGACCCTCAGCTGCAGGTCTGTTGGAGTTTGCTGGAGGTCCACTCCAGACCCTGTTTGCCTGGGTATCAGCAGCGGAGGCTGCAGAACAGCAAATATTGCTGAACAGCAAATGTTGCTGCCTGATCGTTCCTCTGGAAGCTTCATCTCAGAGGGTTACCCGGCCATGTGAGGTGTCAGTCTGCCCTTACTGGGGGGTTCCTCCCAGTTAGGCTTCTCAGGGGTCAGGGACCCACTTGAGGAGGCAGTCTGTCTGTTCTCAGATCTCAAACTCCGTGCTGGGAGAACCACTACTCTCTTCAAAGCTGTCAGACAGGGACATTTAAGTCTGCAGAGGTTTCTGCTGCCTTTTGTTCGGCTATGCCCTGCCCCCAGAGGTGGAGTCTACAGAGGCAGGCAGGCCTCCTTGAGCTGCTGTGGGCTCCACCCCTTTTGAGCTTCCTGGCCACTTTGTTTACCTACTCAAGCCTCAGCAATGGTGGGCGCCCCTCCCCCAGCCTCACTGCTGACTTGCAGTTCGATCTCAGACTGCTGTTCTAGAAATGAGTGAGGCTCCATGGGCACGGGACCTTCTGAGCCAGGTGCGGGATGTAATCTCCTGGTGTGCCGTTTGCTCAGTTGGAAATGCAGAAATCACCCATCTTCTGTGTTGCTCACACTGGGAGCTGTAGACTGGAGCTGTTCCTATCTGGCCATCTTGGAACCCAAATTTCTATAATTTTGTTCTTTTACGTGGCCTTGTTGTTCACCAAAATTTATTCATGTTTACATAATGGTGGTACAAACAGAAATGCAACTTTGGTTTCACAATTTACATTGATAACTTCACATTGATTTGACAGTTTATTTCTGACAATTACAGATTTTACCTCCTTCTTGAACCTATGGACATTATATGAGACACAGTGATATGTGTAATGATGTGTAATGTATACATGTGGTAGGAACTCTGGGAACTGTAAACATACAGTGAAGCCCTGGAAGGTGAATAATTAAAATTTGGTGCAAACTAACTGCTCTTGAGATTTTAAAGTCAGAAAACCTAAGAGAATCTCTTAGAGAAAATTTTATATATGATCCAAGGTTTGGAAAGACCATTCACTGCAAATTGGCAAAATCAGAGAACTCCACTGACTATCATAGAATCAGAAGAGCTGAGGCAGATGCCACACGGGAACAGGATACTAACATAGAATCAAAAAATCAAATTTCTAGAGATAGGTACTAAGAGTAATGGTAGCGATTCAAACCAGAGAGTAAGATCTGAGCCATGACAGCAGTGATTAGGAGAGTACCACGTATAAATAAAAGGCACTCTAGTGTGTTCTTTTACATAGTTATCACAACAAACCTTCCAGGATACTCCAGTTTTACAGAGAATGGGATGGAGGCTCAGAGAGGCTTAATAATTTGCCTAAGGTCATACTGCATATCAGTGTCCATATCAAAATTTGAAACAAGATCTGTATGAATCCAAATTAAGTGTTGAACCCACTATACAACAATGCCTTCTAGTTGATGCTTAGGCTGCCTCTAGCTCATCTGATAGGAATGAATTAGAGCTATGGTCCCCATTCCTGGATTAGAAATAAAGGAAAGAAGAAAGGGAGTGAGGAAGGGATGGAGGAAGGGAAAGAGGGAAGAAGGGAGTGAGAGGGAGAAAAAGAATGAAAAAGAAAGAAAGGAAGAAAGGAGCAAATGGAGGAATGAAGGAAGGGAATGAGGAAGAAAGGGAGGGAGGGAGGGAGGAAGTGAGGAAAGAAGCAAGGAAGGAAGGAAGGAAGGAAGGAAACAAGGAAGGAAAAGAAAGAAATTTGGGGTTCTACACTAGCCCTACTGAAAATAAATCTTTAGGGATGTGTGACCCATGACTTTGTATTTTAAAAACTTTCTTCAGGCGATTCTCATACACAAGGGCAGAGAATCACAGAGCTGAAGGGGACTCTTGCTCTAGTTGTGGTGTTCAACTTGTGAATTCTAAATTCACTCAAGTTTTAAGGCTTTGTGTCCTAAGTCTCTTGCCTGTTGGATCTCAGAGTGAAAATTCTTCATGTTGATCTAACGAAAAGTACTTAAAATTATATTCCATGCTTTGTTAATTCTAAAATGCACAATTTTTGCCTTTGAATATGTCTGAAATTGAGATGCATCCTACAAGTGATGATGCCATACAGTTTCCATCAACCAGGCAGCAAATATCATCACCTATGCTTATGTGAATCTGGCTGTCATTCCTGGTGGTCCACCTGGATAAGTACAATCCTTAACATTTCAGGCCACAAACTCCTTAAGAATTAATTTTGGAAAGAAAATGGATCCTGACAGTTGTCTAACAAACTTCATTGACAAGAACTAGCAAGATAAAGAAAGCAGCATCATTAAAACTTGAAAGAAAATACCAGAAATAATAATTGAGTCTTCTTTTAAGAAAAACAGCAATAAAAACGAACAACATACTGGTACATGCTACAACATGGATGAACCTTGAGAACTAAGTGAAGAAGCAAGTCACGGAAAAAAGCAGATGTGGTATGATTCCATTTATATGAAATGTTCAAAGTAGGCAAATCAACAGAGACAGAAGGTAGGTTAGTGGTTGCATGGGGTTGAGGAAATAAGGAGAAAGTAAGGAGTGACTGCTAATGGGTATAGGGTTTATTTTGGGGTGTTGAAAATGTCCTAAAACTGACCGTGGTGATAATTGCACAACTCTGTCAATGTGCTATCAAATTGTACACTTTAAATGGATGAAGTTGTATGGTATGTAAATTATATTGCAATGAAGCTATTAAAAAATCTATGAGGGAGGAGAAAAAAAAAGAAATGTAACATTACTAACTGGCTGGCAGAGAGGACAATAGTATATGGAAAAAAAATTTAAAGACTGAGTCAAAAAGTGGTTTAGAAAAGGCAGACACTTAATGCAAAGTTTTATGAACAATTTGAACACTTATTTTGCTTTATAGCACAAGAATGATGCACAGTAGTCCCCACTTTCCATGGAGGATACGTTTCAAGACCCCAGTGGATGTCTGAAACCACAGATGGTACCAACCCTATATATACTATGGTTTTCAATCTAATAACCTAGACGGCTACTGAGTGACTAACAGGTGTATACGCTGGACAAAGGAATGCTTCACGCCCTGGGTGGGATGGTGCAAGATTTCATCACACTATTCAGAATGGCGTGGATTTACAACTTATGAATTGTTTACTTCTGGAATTTTCCATTTAATATTTTTGGACTTTAGCTGATTACAGGTGACTGAAACTGCAGAAGACAAAACCATGGATAAGTGGAGACTACTGTATTATAAAAATATAATCAGAATAAATGAGCTCTTTCAATGAGCTCCAAAACTAAAATTGATAAGAAACCACTGGGTTACAGTTCAGTTGGCATCATTTTCTTTGCTTTATAAATGGCACATAAAATAAAGTGTCTCTTAAAATGAATGGCATCTTGATGTGATAAAATATAGTATGTGACTCAGCTACACGAGACTGCTTTTCCAGCCAATGGCTAACCATAAAATACTGGCTGTATTCTTTACCTTCTCCATTCCTAAGACTTCATGTCTCTATATTGAGTCTATTTCTATGGATCCTCTTGGCTCTGAGATATTCTAGTTCTAATTCAAATTTTTATTCATGTCTAGTGGGAAATTTACCATTTATTATTAGATCCTGCATCAGATCACAGGCTTAAAAAATAAGGAAAATAGAAAAAAAAATCATACCCATCTAAATTTATCTTTTACTGAAAGAAACATGCAAGAAGAAAGAGGTAAAATGATTTCTTGCAGTTTTCCCTCTAATTATATGTAGAGTTTCACTTCTTAATCCTCTCCGAATCTCAGATCCCCAGAGACGTGAAGATGCATGGAATAACACATGAAGAGGGGAAACTCCGGGCCTGTGGTCAAAATGCGTTCACCACGGCAGACAACCGCTTGGGTGACAGCTTTGGCCTCTGGATGAATTCTCCTTGGCGAGCAATCATCCCATCTGTAGGTGCCTTCCTGATCGTCTGTGTGCAGGGCACCAAGCAGGCCATCTAAAGCCACTAATCTCAAAGAGAGCTTACCCAGGGACAGGACTTTCCAAAAAGAAAGGAGCACAATAGAAGAGAATGGCTGCTGCTAAGTTCCATCCAACAAGTGAATTTAGTGGATTTTAAAATTCCTTTTTAGTTGCTGGTCTTCATAAGAGATTATTTTTGTCTAAAATGCAAGCACCCATTTTTATCTTGCAGTCTCCAAATAATTGAGAAATTGGAAATGCCTAAATGTCCAACACTAAATAAATGATTAATAATATTTGAGATACCCACATTATGAAACAGTATATGAACATGAAAATTTTTACAAAAGTTTTCCCCTAGTTTTGAAACTAGGGGAAAAAGTTTGAATGCCACATCTAATGAAAAAAAAAGGCAGAAAAAATATACGTGACATTCTCCACTATATAAGGAATGGACATTGAGGAAAGAAATATGCCAAAATTATGATAATACTGGTACAGTTGTAACTTACTCATGTTTCTGCATTCCCATTCTATAATAAATGTGTCATACTCTTTTCTATCATAAAATTAATTTTACACAATTTTAAACATTTTTCTTATAACACAAAATAAAAGGTGATCATAGTAGGAAATTTAGGCGGGAAAGAGAAAATATAAATCTGCCAGATCTAATACAAAGAAAATAACTGATAATATAACATTTTGCTATATATTCTTATAGTCATTTTTGCTTGAACAGATGGACAATACGGAGAGTGAGAAAGGGTCTATAATCTTATGAGCCACTGCAAGTTCTACCCAACCTATAACGAGAGCTGGCCCCAACATATGGAACACTGGGCCCTTGTAGCCATGGTTTTCCTAGTTAACTCTATTGCTTTAATCATAGTTAATTGGACTGAGAGTAAAAACTTAACCCAAGGTGATCCACTCACATTTATTCCCCAGGAATTATAGCTGATAGTACTAAGGTACCAGGAAGATAGGCAGTGGATGAAACACTGCACCAGATTGGGGCAGTGACTCTAACTATGCGCAGGTGGAAGCAGAGACAGAACAAGGCAAGAGCTGATGGGCCCTCCAAAGATTGAGAGAATAGCACATGTGGTTCCTAATAACTTCTCAGGTTCTGTGTCTTCTTGATTTATAAGATTTCCCTTTCAGCTCTCAATAAAGACATCCACATCCCTAAAACCAGAAGTGCTTTAATTAAGAAAATTATATACCATTTTAAATTAAATCTTTAAATTTTAAGATAATTGTAGATTCATATGCAGTTATAAGAAATAATAGAGAGACACCTTGTGTACTCTTTACCCAATTTTCTCCTGTGGTAACATCTTGCAAATCTATAATTCAATATCACAGCCAGGATACTGGTATCGACACAGTCAAGAAATAGAACATTTTCATTACCACAATTATTTCTCATGATTTTTTTTATAGTCACATTACTTTCCTTCTGCCCCTGCTCCACATACTATTTTGTAAAAAGTTTTCTGCAACAGTAATATTTAAATGACTGTCTTTTACTTCCTTTTTATTATACATTATTTAACTGAACCCTAATGAACACCTTTACATGTAAATCTTTTATAAATAACTTTTCTTAGAACAAGCAAATTCTTTTGATACATATTGCTAATTTGCCTTCAAGAAAGTTTGACAAATTTACATTAGCATTGAAAACTATTTTTAATGAAATAAAAAGGTAACATAAACTTTTAGTGGTTTATAAGACCTTCTGAGATCCATCATCTACAAGGGTGCCTAATAAATTCTGCCACTTCAATTGAGCAAGTTGTTTCAAAATCAGATCAGTTCAAGTTAATATGTTTATTACTTTTGGTCAAAGATCATTGCAAGGGTATTAGAAAAAAATATAAATTCAATGTTAACTTTAAAAACAACTTAGAAAAACCTGAACAAAGCCAAGTTATATATATTCTGGGAAAAAATAGATTACATTTTGGAATTACGAAAGAGAATCATCAGTCCCATCCATCAAAATGTTGTTTTAAGACTATTATTATTTTTGGCTGGGTGTGACGGCTCATACCTGTAATCCCAACACTTCTGGAGGCTGAAGTGGGAGGATCACCTGAGCTCAGGAGTTCAAGACCAGCCTGGGCAACATGGAGAAGCCCTTCCAAAAATACAAAAAGTAGCCGGGCATGGTGGCAGGTGCCTGTAATCTTCCCAGCTACTTGAGGGGCTGAGGCAGGAGGATTGCTTGAGCCTAGGAGGCGGAGATTGCAGTGAGCCGAGATTGTGCCACTGCACTCCAGCCTGGGTGACAGCAAAACTCTATCTCAAAAAAAACAAAACAAAACAAAAGGCTATTATTTTTGGTATAAGCTTGATGTTCACCTTTGGAATCATCCGGCTGAAAAAAAAATCATATAGTATCTTGTTGGACAGAAATATTTTTGGAACTCTTTTAAATTGATTATTACCTCTACTAGATAAGTACCCCAAAGACCATCTGGCACGTTTTTTGTTTGTTTGTTTTTGCATGCATAGAAAAAATTTAAAGAAAATGAAGAGAGTTCATGATCACAGGTATAGAGATTATAGCATAAGGGCAGTCTGATTGCTTGAGCTCAGGAATTTGAGACCAGCCTGGGCAACATAGCAAAACTCTATCTGTATGAAAACTACAAAAAAAACAAAAATTAGCTGGGCATGGTGGCGTGTGCCTGCAGTCCCAGCTATTCTGAAAGCTGAGGTGAGAGGATCATCCAAGCCTAGGGAGGTTGAGGCTGCAATGATCCATGATTTACCACTGCACTCCAGCCTGGGCAACAGAGTGACACCCTGTCTCAAAAAAAAAAAAAAAAAAAAAAAAATTGTCAGTCTAATACACACTGTTGTTGATCATGGCATACAGTAGTTTTGCAACAGATTGCCATAAAAAAAGTTTAACATTCATTAAAAAACAGGAGTTCCACAAGGTAAAATAACTCACTGCTGTGCCATATCCTGTGTTGTTCAGTTGAACCAGTGATCCCCTTCAAATTATAATCCCTTAAGATAATAGTCTTTATTTTCCTTATCCCTCTCTCCAGTGGCCTCTTTTGAAAAGTCGTCCTCATCCACAGATGGTCAACATTATGATGGAATTTTGTTTTCCTCTCATGTGAATTTGGAGCTGATAGATGCTTCTCAGCTCCTTGCTGGGACCTCACTGACAAACCCGCTGGCCCCAGAACTACTTGTGACATCAGGATGACGCTTGTGAGATTCCTGTTGGTATCTTCTGCTGAGCTACAGGGCCCAGTGGACAAACACTGATGAGAACGTGAAGTTCAGAATTCGTTACTGCCCCTCACAAAGCCTATGTGACCGGGAGTAGATGACTAAACCCTTCATTGTCTTTTATCCTATTAGAACATAACATTGTCTAGTTCTAACACAGAGAACAGAAAATGAGTTAGCAATGTCCAAATTCCCTGCAGAAACACTTGGGAATGGACTGCCAAAACGACCTTCTCTGCAAATTCAGGGGTTAGACTCAAAACTCTCCAAGGGCACTTAGTGGCTGACATTCTAGTATTCTATGATGAATCAGCCCTGAAATTTGCACTGAGACTGTCATACTAAGGAATATGCAGTGTCTGGGGAGAAATGAGGTATTTGGATGAAAAATGGAGTGTCCCCAGATATTTGAGGGAGGAGATAGGAGCAACCCAGAAACCCTCCATGTCTAATCAAGTGACTCATCTTGTGACAGCAGTCCCCGTCCTCCATTCCACCTCACCAAAAAAAGATGTTTTACATCGAAAATCACCATTCACAAAGAACACAAGGTGTCTTAGACATGATAGTGGTAGCTCTTTCCCTGAAATGCTCCACCTTTGCTCCTTTAAAATTTTTAGCAGTTATTTGCTATGTTTCCCCATGCCAGAAAAAGAGGAAAGGATGACTTGGGTTCTTCTATTTATGTAGATGTCACGTGCTTTTGACAGTTCCATCACATTTCTGACAGTTACATATTTTTATTCATGAGTTATTTGATGGATTGGTTCTTTGGGGGCGTCAGAAGTTTACACTGGAACAAAGTTAAGGACATGCAGACCTCATACTTTTGACACCAAAGGTCACACTTTGGATTAGGCGCTAGGGGCCAGGCCTCTAGACCACAGGAGCCAACACAACAGCAGTTTTTCAGAAGCCAAATCGGTGGGAAACAAGGCAAAGAAGATGAAGCTGAGAGAGATTTTTGTGGCTGTTTTAAGGACATAAAAAGTCATGAAGCATAAAAAGGCCTCATAGGGATTCCCCCTTATTCCCAGCTGCAAAAACATTCTGCCTAGCTCATTTTGGAATCTGAACCAGAAGACCCTTGGTGAGAGTGCCAATGGCCTGCTCCTGGCCCAGCTACCTGCTCCCCTGTATGCCTTAGAAAACATGGACAGGCCCGGCTCCTCCTCAGCCTTGGGACAGTTCCTTCCAGCTTCCCAGCGATGTTCTTGGACTGCACCAGCAGCTGTTGGCCTAGAGTCAGTCCAAATGCCCAGATGTGCCAATGCAGAGCCAGGGATGCCAGACTTGGCATGGGGGGCCGCCTGCCTGGGGCCATTGGCTTGCCTCAAGAAAATAGAGTTTGAGAGGGCCTGGAGTTTCAGCCCCTAGGTGGGGCTGGGTGCCAGTGGTTTTCTGTAATTACACATGGTCCTAAAATGTGTTGCTCTCAAAATTGGAAAATGAACTGTGGATTGGAGTCTCCACATGTACCCACCATTCTATACAAAATGCTTCATTTGGGAATATTCCATTCCTTTTCATTTCCTTAAAGCAGTCATTTTTCAAACATTTTCAAAGCAGTAGAATCCACCTTTCCAAGAAACCTTATGCATATATCCCACAGGGAAATGGATGAGATTGGGGCTTACACACCCTACCCCACTAAGCAATTTCACTGTATAGCTTGTCATCCCCTGAGGTCTAACCACAGTTTCCTTAAGCTTGCAGAAAAACTTATTTGAAAGCAATAGTTTAAGAAGTTTTGGAAACAAATCCATTCTTTCTTAAAATCCAATGTTTTCATGACCAATTTTTAGCAGAAAAAAATAAGAAAATTCACATTTTTTTCAGTGTCAAAATTCATTCAACAAACATTTTCTGAATATAGGGTACAAGCCAGGCACTGAGCTGGGCATTGAGGATGAAGAGATGAAACACAATTCTAGCATCTAAATAGACCTTTGTTGGTGAGTGGCCTTGGGAAAGTCATTTGCACCTCTCTGAGTCCCTGTGAAATTATGAAGGAAAAAAGTGCTAACAATGTGAGAACTGATAATTACTGTCATATGGACTCTTCATCTTACACTAAAGGAAGTTGAGTTCCAGAGTGGGATATCAGACTCAAGGCCCAGACTTCACTTCTGGTCTCCTGACTTCCAAGTGAACAGTGTTGCAGCTTCCCTGACTGCAGTTATAGGAGAAGACAGGGAGGAGATAAAGATGAGAGTGCCTCGGGAAGAGCAGGGATGGAGGAGACAACCTGAGTCTTCTGATCCAAAGGTAAAAACTGAAGATACTGAGTCTTAGATGATGGAGCAAAAGGACTGCAGAAGTTGGGTATTCAGAGCCTCGTAGAAATGACATGAAAATCCAATATACCAGTTTGGTATACAATGAGTTCCCATTACAGATGACATTCCTTATGGTTTTCACAGCACTGCCAGTATCATATTTAACCCTCCCAGCAAGCATCTAGATAGGGTAGGAGGGACATTGCCCCCATTTCAGAAATGGAGAAACTGAGTCTCAGAGATGTAAGCTGACTTGCCCAATGTTGAACAACTGATAAGTAGCAGAGCCTGGATACCTTAGTGAGTCAGGGGCTATGAGTTCTACCCTTTCTGTTCCAGTTGAGTAATGTATTGAGTTAAGAGATAGGCATGGGTCTGAATTCTGCCCTAGGAGTGTGAAGATGGAGTGACATTGAGAGAACTTCAGAAGAAAGGGACTTAGCATTTATGGAGCATACACCTGTACCATCATATCAAAATGCAACCCAGCTATTGCCTCTTGGAACATTATAATAGAATGGGGAAATCAAGTATATAAAGAGGTAAATAGCATCTAGGGTCATGAGTCCTATACCAGAGATATGGACAGGAGCTTGTTTAATGGTTATAGCAACCAGGTAACAGACTTTTTACTAAATTTCCAACTCTCTGATGAGAAAACTGAGACTCTGAGAGCCCAAGTAACCAGCTCCCAGGTCATGCAATCAATACATTGAGGGAGCTGGCATTGAACTCTTGTCACTGACTCCAAAGCCCTCTTTGTACTTTACCCAGCTGCCTGCAGCTTGTGTGAGAGTGTCTGCAGGCATGCTGGCTGGAGGGGGTAGGAATAATATTATTTCATTTATGTTTTATTTATGTGGTGGTGTGATATTTATCTAGAAGCTTTCATCTGGGAGATGTGAAGTGTTTTATAAACAGGTTCTTATTTTTTTCTCCCTCCCCTTCCACTCCTCCACCTGAGTCCTTAAGAACCAAAGAGGTTTCCAGGGAAGACCAAGGTCACAAGGGTGGACAGGTGTATATGGGATGGTGGTTCCCCACGTGTGGATACAGCTGTGTTTGGTGATAACAGCAAAAATCTCTTACATTTGTATATCCCTCTGTTGTTTACTAACCTGTTTCGTGTCCAACTTTTTTTTTCGTGTCCAACTTTTTTTTTGTGGGTATTTGATACCCACACCAGTCGTGTGAAATTGGCAGAACAAGCATCAATTTACAGAGGAGGAAACTGAGGTCCAGAGAGATCAATTAAACTGTCTAAAGTCACATGGCCTGACATAAAAGGAGGGAGAGTCAAACTCAGGTCTGCTGATTCATACAAAAACAGTGTTGTGTAATGGCTAAGAGGCCGAACTTTGGAATCAGGCTGAATTGAGTTTGATTCTGATCTCCTCTGTGTCTTCAGGGCTATGTACCTGGGGTGGTGGGCTTCATCTTTCGGATCCCGCTTCCTCATCTGTGAAGTGGGCAAACCAATCATTTTTACCCCAGAGAGCTGTGAAGAACCTGTATCAGTGATATAGAAAGTTAAAGAACTTATTGCAGTGCCTGGTAGGTGGGGATCTCTCAATAAACAGCAGCTATAACTAAGATCCCAACCAAGGTCTCTTTCCACTATAACCAGTGTCTGAGAGGAGGGCTTGGAGCTCACCTATACCTGAGAGGATCTATTTGCAGGCAGGTCAAGGTGCCCGGTTTACCTGAGCTGCCCCCCAAGCTGAGGTTCTGTGTCCCATTCCCTCCCCTCCAGGCATCAGCCTCTGCGTCGGGTGCATTCTCAGGCGGGCTGTCTGAGGCAGCAGCTGCGGGAGGCATACACTCCCAACTCACCCCCACACACCCTGCCCACCTGTCTCCACTCCTTGCCTCTGGCAGCCCCACTTTGCCTAGGAGAAAAGCAGCAAACCTGCGTCCTCAGGTGCTCTCCTCTTAGCTCCCCCACCCCAGGATGCAGCCAAAGAAAACCAAAGCACTCTGTTTGTTTTCTAAGCCAGAGCCAGGAGTGATTCCCGAAAGGCACTGCCTGGCTTAATGGGGCTGTGTCTGGGCCTTGCCTCTAAGCCAGGCTCTGGCAGTCAGGAGGCTGCTCTCCTGCCTGGCTCCATCAGAAGCCGTGGCATTTGCTTAAGGTGATTCAAAGTCGAGGCCAAGGGGACAGAGATGGCAGGAGGCTTGGTTCTGGTTCTGTCTGTACTGACTCACAGCATGACTCTGGACATGACCCTGACCAGCTCCAGGCCTCAGTGCCTCTGTCTCTCTACCTTTACCAAAAGGCAGCTGCTTCTATGTCAGTAATTCTTTACCCTGGCTGCATAGGAGAATGACCTTGAGGAGGGTTTTTGTTGTTGTTGTTGTTTTGACTTTTTGAGACTGAGTTTCACTCTTGTTGCCCAGGCTGGAGTGCCATGGCGCAATCTCAGCTCATTGCAACCTCTGCCTCCTGGGTTCAAGTGATTCTCCTGTCTCAGCCTCCTGAGTATCTGGGATTACAGGTGCCCGCCACTACGCTCAGCTAATTTTTGGTATTTTTAGTAGATATGGGGTTTCACCATGTTGGCCAGGTTGGTCTCGAACTCCTGACCTCAGGTGATCCGCCCGCCTCAGCCTCCCAAAGTGCTGGGATTATAGGTGTTAGCCACTGTGCCCCGCCTGGGGGAGGTTTTAAAAATGAATACCTGTGTCCCATCCCCATAAATTACTATTGAACTGGCTTGGTATAGGGGTCTGGGCAGTAGTACTTTTCAGAAGCTCAATAGGTGATTCCTGTAGGCAACCAGGGTCTAGATCCATGACCCTAAATAAATGCTGAGATCCCTGTAAGCTTTTGCATTTAAGGATTCTATTAAAGAGATAAAGGAGTAAGAAGCAGAGACTTCTAGAAGGAGAAATTCTGATAGGTTTTGATCTTTAAAGTATCATCAAATTAAGTTGTCTCATTGGACAGATGGGAAAATTGGGGCCCCAAATTAAGGGATGAGTTTAAAACCACATAATGAGTGGCTGGTGGCCTGGTCTAGAACCTGCGTCATCTGAATCACATAGCAAACTACAAAAATGTCAGTAATAAAAAGATCAGTGGAGGAGGAGGAAGCTGAAAATAAAGAAGGAAATGCAAAAAAGGGCAAATAAAAAACAAACAAAAAAAAAAACAGAAGGAAGTAAAAGAAAGGAATGGGAGGTCAGGGAAGAGAAAGGGGTAAAATGTAGAGGGAGAAAAAGAAATAAAAGCCACAACTGAGGCACGAGCAACTCGGATAGTACCCTGTGAGTCAGGGCAGCTCTGAGCCACACTTGGCTGTACAGTTCGTATTCGGCAATTGCAACCTGGGCAAGAGCTCTGATCCCAGCTGGGGCCCCAGGCCCAGGGCTGGAGCCTTCGTGGGGGCGGTCTGACTCACAGCTGCTACTTCCTCACCCTGTTTCCAGCCTCTTGCTCAATCCAGGCAGGAGGCAGATAGATGCTCTTTTGCAAGGTGATCCCAGCCCAGAGAGCCCTGCAACCTTTATGAAACGATTCTGGTTAGGTGTAGGAAACAAATGGGGCAGCAGACCCTGTACTCCCAACATGCTGAACAGCAAGATGACTCCCAAAGTGGCCAGCCCTTTCCTGCCTCCAGGCCTTTGTTTGATGCCCATTTCCACTGGAGTGCCCTTCCCCACAGATACCCTGCCTCACATGGCATCTGAGGCCTCCCAAGTCTGACCCTGTAATATCTCTCTACTCATGGTTCCCCTCCATGCTTTCTACACTACCCATAAGGCCATTTATTAAAAATAATTTAAAGTAATGGCAAAAACCACAATTACCAACCTTAAGACATTTCCTACTCCTCACCTTTGCTTATGATGTGCTCACTCTCCTATGCAATGGAACCCACAGGCATCTTTCAAATCCCACAAACACACAAAAATCCCACATGAAATGTCCCTGCTTTCATTCCATCTTTCCAAATGCCTTTCTCTTATCACTACAGTCAGAATCATTCTCTCTCTTCTATAACTCCACATCAAGTGTTCAGTCTGTCCCCTGTAATACTTAGCACTCTGAGTCTTTTATCTCAGACCACAAAATTGGAAGTTCTACGTGACCAGATTTACATCCATATAACATCTCTGGGCATAAACTGTGAACTGTGACAGATCTGGGTTTCAATCTAGCTTCCACCACCTGCTATCTGTCTGCTTTGAAGCATAGTATATTCATCTGCAATATAAACCTGTCAATTTTACCCTGTATTATAGTTGTAAGCATTACTAGCAATAATACAGGAGGAGTATCTGGAACATAGTGCCAGCTTTAAAAAACAGTTACTTTGCTGTTGTCATGAGTCACCTATGGGATTCCCTATGGGATCCTGTGCTGGGTCTGGCCTGGAGTGGTCTTCAGAAAATGTAGTTTACATTACTCAACTGAAGCTCAGTTGCTCTCTGAAAACTGTGGGCGTGGTGGGGATTGGGAGAGGAGAAGGGAGAGAAAATAAGAATGCATCCAACAGTGCTGCAGTTTAAGGATGTTGTTCTGCTCTTTTACTGGTGAAAGAAATGAAGGCTGGCAGAGCTACAGCAACTTTAACACTCAAAAACTCATTCCCTCCTTCTAATATCCCTGAGAGATAGGCAGGAATTCCTGTCCCTGACAAATGCAGAAAGATCCAACCTGATGCAGGGTGGTTTGGGACAAGGTAAAGTTAGGGCTTAAACTCTCCTGCCTTTTAGAGGCCTTGCTGTAAGGCTCTGCTGCCTGCTAGGAGAGGAAGCAGTCTTGGCTCCCGTTATGAATAGATGTCAGCCTTTTGGCACAATGCAACCGACTGTCGGCCTAAAGGAAGCCGCATGTACTCAGGGAAACCCTGTCTGCTCTGCCTTTCACAGGAAGCCAGGATGTGGAGCCAGGAGAGAAGGGGCATTCAAAGGGCCTGGGAGACCCTTGGTGAAAACAATCAGTTGGTTTCAACATCCCAGGGAGATTCTCAATCAGGGTGAGTCTCAAATATTAGTAGACATAAAAATCACCTGGGGAGAGTGTAAAAACATAAAAATTCCCAGAAATTCTGGTTCAGTCATTTTGGGGCCAACCTAGTCATTTGCATTAATCAACATGCTCTCCCTGATGATTCTGATATAAATGAATCACATGTTGCAAAACGCTTTAGCCTGTTCCCTGATCTAAATCTTATCTCTCTCCTCCCAGCCTGGTCTACCTCTCCTTCAGAATTACCTTTTACTGAGAACACTGAGAAAATCAATGTGCATATCTCATTCCCTTTATTCTGCCATCACCCATAATTTCTTCCTGTCCTGTTTCATCTGGGCCATATAGACTAGGAGAGGGATGTTTGAGAGAGTAACAGCAACCTTCAACCTCTATAAAACCAGCTCCTGCCCTTCCTGACTCCTTGGGACTCAGTTCTATCAGTTACTGTATTTCCTTTCCTCTGGAATTGCTTCTCCTCCAATCTTTTCCATTTGGGGGACTGGCCCCAACATTCACAGAGTCAGTGGTATTGGTTAAACCCTCTGTGCCTATATCTGCTCTGCCCACTGTCTTTTCCTCCAGCACCCCCTACAACACAAACACACATCACTCATAACCCACGGATCTCACCTCTCAGCACCTCCATCCTCACCACCATCATTCTAGTTTAGTCTCCATTTCTCCCCAAAACACTAAAGTTCAATAAGGCTAGAAAAGACAGTATGAGAGGGTAAGAAATCAAGCTGGAGAGTGTGAGAGCAGGACCTTTTAGTCTCAGATTCTCAGGAAATAGGAACAGCTGTGAAGAATTGTAGGGGAGGTAGAGAAAAGGAAGATGCTATCTAGTCAAGTTTGTAGCTCTATCCATAATGATATGCCCAAAAGATTCTGAAGTAGCCTGCCACATATACATATACATCTACATGTACATATACATATATATATACATGTACATATACATATACATGTACATGTACATATACATATACTTGACTGCAATAATTTTCAGATAAACCAAAAGCATCCATGAAGACTTTGCTTCCTTCTTCTAGTAGCTCACAGAGACTAAAGTTGGCGCACAGCACTCTCCTAACACCAAAGACTCTACAATTTCTTCTTCCTGGGATGTGTGAAAGCACAGAGAGGTGAGTAAGGTGTTTTCTTAGTTAACTTCCTTCCCATGCCTCATATCTGTTACGTAGAAAGGGCATATCACTGGGAAAATAATGTGTTTTGCTCATTTTATTTTCTTTGAGAAAATTGGCGTCAGAGTTAAGGGGGATAAGTGTTTTTCACACTCTTTTATTTAAACATAGAACTATTTATTCCTAATAAAATCTCATGGGAAAACTCAACAGGTAAAGGTAAAAATTCTGCTAGTAGCAGGAACTTAGTAGGCTCAAGCTCTCATCCACTAGAATTTGCCTCTCTCAGTGATTCCTGGGGTGCCTCAAAGTATGCCTACAGTCTAATAACATCATTTTGAAAACTGCTGATCTAGTCCACACACACTATTTTGAAAGGAGAGAAGGGGAGACTTATCAGAGCTCATGTATCAAGTCACAGTGGAACTGGGATTTGAACCCTTGATTCCTGACTCTCCTCCCAGTACTCCACCAGCTAGATGACTCTGCTATGTGTTCTGGGGTGAAAAGCCCAACTCAGGAGTCAAAGCAAAAATAAAGATCCCAAGGCCTGGTGCCCTAAAACTTGGCATCACTAGGGATGAGGTTTGGGGCCAGACACTCTGATCCAAGCTGCATGGGCACAGTCAGTGGGCATGCACAACCTCTGCAGGGCAGTCAAGGGTTTTTCTTGGGATTTTATGGCTTACAGTGGAAATCCATGAAATTATTAGTGTCATGAAGAGAATGGGAAAGATTGCAGCGAGGTTGGCTAGCAGGACTGAAGGTGAAAAAACTCACTACAGAGAAAGTTCAGGCAGCATCAGAGGATGAGGCCAGGTAAGACAGAGAATTGAAGGCTTCCCCTGGCTGGATATCTTAAAAGATGTCTGAGTTAGGCTTAGGCAAAACCTCCTCCTTAAGAGCAAGTCCCCCCTTCCTCCTCTTTCTTCTTCTTTTTTTAATGGTTTGCTGGTTTGAGGAAGATTCTGTGGACCTGCAGACGTGCCAGGGAAGAAGCCAGAAAGTCTACCTTTGACTCTAAAACAAGAATTGTCAATAATCACTCTGACCTCACTTCATTTTAGTTTCCAAATTAAAAATAATAAAAAGGTGCAACTTTAGATGTTTATAGCATTCACCTCTAAAGAGCCCTAGGGGAGGGAGGGAAGTCCAGAGAGTACTGGCCCAGTGGTCACTACTTGTTTTCCTTAACTTTTCTCTTCTGAACTTCAATTTCCCTTCCTCTGTTATGTCACTGTTATCCTCGGCAGATATTTTCTGCACAGAAACGATGTGTCCAGGACAGTGTTAGGCTTTGCAATGGAACAGAAAACAAATGTGAGAAAAATGTTCCACTCTCAAAATGTTTATAAGCATGTAGCTGAGATGTAGCAGAAAGTGCACTGGCTTGGGGATCAGGAAGACTTGAGCCCAAGTCGAACTTTTACCTTCCTAGGCTGGTGTGATGGACAAATCACTTCAGCTGGGCCTCCACTTTTCCACGCATGAGGTAGGGACCACAGCACCTACCTAGCACACCTAGCCACATTGCCAGTACTCAACAAAGGTTATAGCCTCTTTTCCCTCTCTTAGAAAGTCTGGGAAAGTCAAACTTGGGGTGAACCTGTCTTTTGACTTTCTGACCTTAGGCAAAAATTGAAGTTTTAGAAAACTGCTGTGGAAGGACAAGATATCACCCTCCAAAGGGTCTTCTATTAGCTATGGGTGGATGCATCTAAAGGTATAAGTTGCTCAGTGAGCACTGAACGAATGAATGAATTAATTAATTAATAAATGAATAAATGAACAAGCTACCCACAGTCAAAGTTCAACATGCCTGTGACTTATTTACTTTTTAGTTTTTATAATTTAGCACAGATTACCTAATCACTTTATCACTATAGTAGTTACTTTAGTTCACTTAACTCTCATGTCCTTCTTATGTATGATGGAAAAATATGCAGTGGTAGATAGAATGCTGAATATGTATTATCTCTCTTAATGATACCACAGAGACAGAGTGTTGCTGTGAAAAATATGTATAATATTTTTCTCAAGAAAATCCTTACCTATGAGACCCTATACATGGAAGGTGAATTGTTTCTTCAAAGAGGCAACTTGGTGGGTGTTAAGAAGGCAGGGAGGACCCACTTTGGGATCTGGTGTCAAGAGTCTACTTCTATCATTGTCACAGGTTTGCTGTGATCAGAAGCCGGTCCTTTCCATAGTAAAAATCATTCTATTGTGTTACATGGTATTTACGAAAGTGTGGAACACATCAGAATCAAATCATTTAATGCAAAGGAAGCCTCCCACACTTTCTAATTTTCTTATAGTGCTTCATATTAAGTCATGAAGGATGGCTTGTTTTAGTGCTAATATGTCCTCAACACTTCTGTAATATTCGCCAGCCTCCCTTTTTTAAAAGAGGGAGAACAAGGCTCTGGCTCAGAACATTCCAGAGGCAATACTATCTGTCTAGAATTTTATAAAATTCTTTTGTTTTCACTGTATTGATTTTTAGAGTTATCTTCTATTTATGGCATGTAATCCTGGTTTTCCATTTACCGGTAGTGTTACATATTTCCACTTTGAAATCATTGATTTTAACCAAAAATAAAAAAAGAAAGAAGAAAAGAAAGAAATGAGTCAATTTCAAGAAAAACACATTAAGTTAATAATATCCCAGGTATGGAAAAATTGTGAAGGTGATGCTCAGATGAGATGCAGGAGACACTGTGCTTGTTGATTTTCCAGGGTCTTTCGAGGAGGGAAACTGAGATTATCTGTGCACTGCAAACCCTGAAACTGCCAGCCAGAACATTCTAATGGAGATTAAATGAACTTCAGTTTTCACGACAGTTTCTGGGAAAATTAGTTTGTATAAAGTGATACCCAGATATTCATGAGCAACTATTATCTTTAATTGGTGCTTGTAAGAGAAAAAAATGGGTCTATAGAGACTCTGAAAAGGCTAAAGTGCCCTTTAACTTTAGAGGCCACAGAAAACAGCCCACAGTGCCCAGAGGCCACCTCAGCAAGAGGCTGAGGCCCTATGTGTTCTTCGAGCTCCCCCAGTTTGCGCCTCTCTGCTCCCTGGCCAAGAAGAGAGACAAGGCCAGCTGCACAGGCCGGCCCACTTTCGCACTGCTGAGATGTCTGAGCCAAAGTGAGCTAGGGGCCCGGATTCAGGCCTCTTCCCCTGTTCTGTCCCCACTCCCAGTTTGAAATATAGCAGAGCAGGAGGGTGAAACCAGGACAACCCTAAACTGTAGAGAATGGGTTTAAGTGAATGGGAATGGGCTTTCCTCTCCCGACTCTGTGCAGTCCACCTCCCCACCCTGACCCCACCCCAGGCCATCAGAGCTCACAGAAGACCTCTGGCTGAAGCTGACCTCTGGGAAAGCTATTGGATAGTGCTCTGAAGTCTGACAGAAAGGAGGATATCCCAGCTCTGGAGAAGGAAGGAAAGGAAAGGATGATGGATTTTTCCATGGATTTAACATTCACTGAACAATAAATGGGGTCAGCTGAATTAAAAAAAAAAAAAACAAAACCACACACACACACAACCCTGCATCTGACAGCTGAGTGACAAGAGCTGCTGGCTGTGGACTGAGGAGAGGCCTCGGGGTGCAGAGGTACAGAGAGGGAGAGATAATTATTCAGGATAATTAGCATCTTGGGTTAGAGGCTGCTAGTTCTGGGATGCACATGTGTTAGTATACTGACCCATCATTTGGATGCATCATCAACTCACAGCATGGCAGCACCAGACTGGGCAAAAACAATTGACATTCATCCATCCAATCCTCTACTCAACAGCACTGCATTCAACACCTACCATGTGCATGGCTCTGTGCTATGTACTGAGGATACAGTGGAGAATAGTTCAGACACTGTCTCTGCCCTCCACATACTTCATCTTCCAGCAGGAAAGATAAAAATATGAATAAATAATTGGAATGAAGCACGAGGAGTGCTCTGAGTTGAGTGCTCAAGTCCTACCTCACCTTTGGTAAAAAGCTTCCAAGAGACTGGGAAAAATTTCTTTATACTTCTCTGTCTTGAGTTTCCTCACTGGTGACAAAAGTTGGGGTGGAGGAGAGGTCCTACATCCATGGTTTTTAAGCCGTAGGGCTCTTTAAAAGTGCCCAGAGGGCTGGACATGGTAGCTCATCCCAGTCCTTTGGGAGGCTGAGGTGAGAGGATTGCTTGAGACCAGGAGTTTGAGACCAGCCTGGGCAACATAGCCAGACTCCACTTTATTTTTCATAAATAATTAAATAAAATAAAAGTCCCCAGAGGCTGTTGAGAAGGAGACTTCAACCAGATCTCTAAGCCACCTGTTTTTATTTTGTTTCATACATCGGGATTTTCTAAAATTGTGTTTGAACAAATAGTTCTGCTGAAATATATACAGAGAAAGTGAAAAGAGGTTGACAATGACTCAATTTAACGATGACCAATATTCCTTCCAGCTCTAGCTTTCTAAGACTGTAGTGACCCTAATGTCCCTAAGTTTAACCCCATAACTCTTTTATAAGCAAATATAAATCTATGACCAGACCCACATATTGAAGTAATTTTCTACCCACTTTATCCATTTGTTTTTCTGTAAACACCTAGAAAGCTGAAGTCATTAGTATATATGTACACACACATATATATGTGTATATTATTTATGTAGAATACATAGATACAGAAAAAATGTAGATGGAGAGATATGTTAATATGTTTACTACTGGGTTTAACTAAGTGTTGTTAAATTCCATGATATATTGGGAGGTCGAGGCAGGTGGATCACAAGGTCAGGAGATTGAGACCATCCTGGCTAACATGGTGAAACCCCGTCTCTACTAAAAAAATACAAAAATATTAGCCGGGCGTGGTGGCGGGTTCCTGTAGTCCCAGCTACTCGGGAGGCTGAGGCAGGAGAATGGCATGAACTCAGGAGGTGGAACTTGCAGTAAGCTGATATCACGCCACTGCACTCCAGCCTGGGCAACAGAGCGAGACTCTGTCTCAAAAAAGAAAAAAATTCAGTGATACAGTGGTTAAAAGTACAGAATTTTGAGAGTACATCACTACAACTTCCTAGATATGTTATTTGGGAGAACATATTTAATTTTTCTGTATCTCAGTCTCTTTTTTGTAAAATGGGAAGAGAGATGCCTAACTTCTCAGTATTCTTGAATTAAATGAAAGTGTCTAATTTTTGCAGTATTCTTGGATTAAATGAAAGTATTTATAGCACACAGCATGATATGTAGCAGGTAATAGAAGCCTATAAATAATATTTCCCTTCCCTTTTATGGCCCTTCCTAAATGCCAAGAGATGGATGGCCACAAGTTTCTTTATGTGTCCTTCTTGCTCTCAATCTAGATGGAGACATGGCTGCTTGGAAGTTGTCCTTAAAGGAACCACAGGTTGGTACAGAAGTGAAAGTACTATAATTTGGAAGATCTTCAAAATAACTCTTTTGACATTGTGGCATGTATTTTCCATACCTTTTTCCTAAGTGTATATAAAGAATGTAATATCTTCTGTCTTTGAGCAATTATAAACCCTCAGGATGAAAGAGCACAGTGATAGTACAAACAAATAAAACTTCATAACAAACAAGCAAACATAGACCTCTCGTGTGGTTCTTTGGGTTTTCAACAACTCTGAACTTGCATTTGCTTCAAGCACTGCCCATGTTCTAAGAGACTGTAATTGAATATACATTGTTCGATTTTTGTTTTTTTCACTAGTCCCATTACAGAGCTATAAGCATAGAAATAGAATGACCATGTCCACCCTGTTGATCAGTCTTTTGTTTCAGCAAATGAGTACTGTGATCCCACTATGGACCATATCCTATATCATGGGGGCTGAGATGAAGGGCAGAGTCCCTGTCCACACAGGACTCTCAGACTAATGTCAGCACACAGCCCCCACCCCATCTTGAGTCCCAAAATTCAGCTGTGATGTTGCAGACAAGCTGGAGACTTTCAGATAAGATAACAATACAAATAGCAGCAGTAGTAGCAGCTTCCACTTAGCAGGGCTTACTAATATGTAAGAATCTACTCTAGACCCTTTACATTTTCTGTCTCTGATTCTCTCCATACCTCTGCAAGACAAGTATGGTCACTACTTTTTTTTTTTTTTTAACTGCACTGAAGAGAAAAATAAAAAAGTGATTTGCTTAAGGTAGTGCAGTCAGTGAGTGATTGAGCCAGAATTACATAACAGGGTTCCCTTTTCCTCTGGGGACCAAGAGAGCTTATGGAAGGACATGGGCCATTTCTCAGCAAGATGACACTGCACAGTCACAGGCCAATGACTTGGCATTGCTTTGGCCCAGGAATTTCAACTCAGAGAAGTAGACTCAGGCAGCCCAGGAATTTTAGGTCCGGAAAAGTCATGTTTCCTCAGAGATGCTTGCTTTTGTCAAGCCAAGGGTTCTGACAGGGCTATACTCTCAGACCATTCAGCTCAACCTCAATCTTTAGTACCTACGAGACACAAGGTTCACCTATCTTGATACAGTGAGACACAGAAGAAAGAGCCAGGGCTTGAGTTTGTCTGAGCCTCAGTTTCCTCAGATGTAAAAAGGATATGAGAATATACCCTTCTACACAAGACTGATGTGATAACGAAATAAATTATCTAAATGGCCTGGCACACGGTAGATACTTAAGAAATGCTCATTCTCATTCATTTAATATTTATTGAGTGTCTACTATGAGCCGGTCACTCTTGTTGGTGCTTAGAACATACCAGTCAGCAAAACACGCAACAGATTGTTGCCTTTATGCAGGTTACATTCAAGGGTAGGGAAGCAGTTCTTACCCGACTCTACCTTATGTACTTCCTTGCCAGGCAATGACAAAGAAGCTTGCCTCCTGGTGAGGCCTACACCCTGTGGGACTGGAGGAGATCTCCCCTCCTCTTGCATATGTGTTAAATGTTGCAATCAGAAAGACCCTTGGAAACTCCACTCTGGGGCATTTGTTACACTGTAAATCCCTTGCCCTAACCTTATTCCGTCCCACAAACCAATTTAGAGAGCTGAGACCTTGGAAATCTCATCAGACCAGATGGATGAGAAAATCATCTAGGGAGAGGAAATTCAACAAACATATGCTGAATACATCTCTAGGCAGAGTCCTATGCTTCTGGTGCTGAGAAACAGGCTGAAGCACATACACAGTTTCTTTCACAACTTATTTGGAAGATAATTCTTTTCTGAATTAAATTACGATCTATGGTCTTTTTTCTTTACTCTCACTTAGTGTGATTGTATATGTACATGTCTAACTGCAGAAGAAGGAAGTATGATGATGGGGATGTTGACTGCGAATCCAATGAGAATGTTACAAAATATATGGTGTATGCACTGCAGTGCCTTTCTAAAAATCCAAAAAGAAATTCTGAATCCTGATCACATCTAATACCAAGGACTTCGGATAAGGACCTTTAGTACTAATTTCCTTATTTTGCCTGGGAAGCTGAGCTTCAAGGAACCTAAGGAACTTGTCCAAAGTTACATAGCTAATAAGTAACAGAATCAGGATTTGAGCCTGGGAAGTTCGACTTAAGAATCTGTATTTGTGGCCTTTATATTATTCTGCCTTCTTATTCCTTGAACTATTAATATGAGCCAGGAGCATTTTCTTCTTCCTCTTTCTTCTTAGTTTACTCTTCACAACACTCTAAAAGGCACTTACTATTATTGTCGCTTTTTATTGATAAAGAAACAATTGTACAAAGCAATGCTTTTAAGGTCTTGCTGGTTAATAAGTAGCAGTACTCGGATTTGAACCCAGGATGGTCTGGCTGTAATTCTCTTATTTGTAACTATTGTACTATACTGCCACAGGCCAGTGAGGTCCCAAGTGGGCTGCAATTAACATTGTAAATGTTAATTGTGTAGTTAACAATGTGTAAATGTGACTTACACATTTCTTTGGCTTATATACATTGCCTCTCTTGCCTCCTTGCAATTCATTCTCCACATAACAGCCCAGTGGTATTTGTAAAGTAAAATCTCATTACATCACTAATTCACGAGCTCTTTCACTCATTCCATAAGCCTTCATGCCAGGCACTTTTCTGGTAACTGTGGAGGCAGTGATTAATAAAATAGTCTTACCCCTTACGGAGCATCAAGCCAGCCAGTCCCCAGATTTCCATTATATTTAGAATAAATCCAAAAACCTTAATATTAGACCCAGTGGATCTGGACTTCCCTATCCTTCCTCCCTCTTCTTCTTGTTCTTCCCCTCTCTCTCTCCTCCCTTCATAGTAACCTTCAATAAGTTTGTCTATCAGTCCATCATTCCAGCTTCCCTCCAGCCTCAAGTCTTTAGCACAAGTGAGCTCTTTCTTCTGGATGGTTCTTCCTTATACATTCATTAGTTTTATAATTCAATTGATGTGTTTGTCTCCTACTAGACTGCAAGTGCCATGTGGTCAGAGCTATGCCTTATCTTCTTGACATATGTGTCTTTAACCTCTAGCAAAATGTCTCTGGGACCTTGGAGGCATTCAATAGATATTTTTTGAATAGTTGAAGGCATGAATATTATGTTAGGTGCACAGAATTAAAGTATTAATATTTGGGTCTGGAAGGGAGGTGGAGAGGGAAAATAGTCAGAAAGCTTCTCAGAAAAAGTTAAAGTTATTTAAACTACACATCACGACTGGTATTTGGCAGAGCAGTCAGGAAAGTTTCCACAAGAACAGAGAAGAATGTACATGTGTTGTTATGCTAGGATGGGGTGGACATAGAGACATCTAGATGAACTCTGGGTAGTTTGTAAAGATGAAGCTGAAAGAGGGTGTAGGGAAGATAAGGCTGGAGGACTAACATGTTGAGAACCAATGCTTTAAGAGAGAGAGAGTGTGTCCCTGCTTCAAACTCATCCCATGAGCACAAGTTGTCCAAACACTCGCACCCAGATTCCCTCTTGCCTAATATCCTCTAATCTAGTACGCATCGTGATGCATTTGGTCATCTTATGTCTCTCTCCCCTGCTATGCTAGAAAGTTCTTGTGAACAATGGCTAGAACTCAATCATCTTAGTCTCCTCAATGCCTTGACTGAAAAGGGCCCTTGGTAGAAGTTCAATAAATCTTTATTAATTTAAATGAAATTCAGGTAGAATAAAATATATTGAGGTAAAATCAGTTATATTTTTCTCATTTCTCCATTATACCAGTTATCATCTTTCACTTCCTAAAGTCTGGCTGGATCATCAGGTGCCAGGTTGAGAAAAGCCATTCCAAATCAACACAAAGGAATTACACAAATTTACACAAAGGAGACAAAGTAGACTACCAAAGAGAAACACAGAAACAGAGAACGACTTTGAGAAAGACACAAATAAAATGAAACGGAGAAAACAAGAGTCTCCTTGTCAAAATCTGAAGGAGCCTGTTGGCGTCTCCCACAGCCCCAGGGAGCAAAGATAAAGATCCCATCCCTATGAGTATCAAGCTGCATCTATTACATACCACAGCTAATTTAATTGTTACAGCATGAACTGACCTGCCAAACTTTTATTGTTGAGACTACTTGAGAAGGTAGTTATGGAGGGTAAGAAGGAAAGCCATGTCCTTGTCCTCCATTGGCCTGGGACATAGGTGTCCCTTTTTCATTCCCTTGACTTCCTCTCAATTCACACAATTAGGATTCTTCATATTCCTTTAGGAATTCCCTACTGGCCAGGAAAATGTTAAAATGTTGGGTAATTTCTTCTTCCTGAGAAGCCCTTTTCTCAGCAGGCAAGCAGGAGGTAGAAATCAAAACCAGGGTGGCTGCCTCGGGCGATGAAGCTAGAGTGACAGAGGTTGGCTGAGGTTAAACCAAAGAACAGTCCAGAAGATGGGAGAATCCCAACAAATTTTCAGTCATATTTCCCAAAGTGGGTTCCTGAAAATTGTTCCTTTAGAAAAAGCATCATAGTCAAGCACATTTAGGAAACTTTCCTTAACAATTCCCGTCTCTTTGAAATTCACAAGCCCCTTTGACATATTAAAGTTTCTGAAAAGTCATTGAATAAAGAAACCTGTTTACATTTGATTAACCAACATTTTTCCAAACTAACTAGTCCCAGAACTGTTTTTATATTCTACGGCTCATATATTAGCATTCCACTGGACTAATGTTCTCCTGTGTGGACTTTGGAGATCAGGTTAAGGAGAGGTGAGCATAACCTTGACAAGTTAAAGCATGCTTCTTGGGCTGGGCACGGTGGCTCACGTCTGTAATCCCAGCACTTTGGGAGGCCTAGGCGGGCGGATCACCTGAGGTCAGGAGTTCAAGACCAGCCTGGCCAACATGGCGAAATCCCATCTCTACTAAGAAAAAAATACAAAAATTAGCAGGGTGCCTGTAATCCCAGTTACTCAGGAGGCTGAGGCAGAAAAATTGCTTGAACCTGGGAGGCAGAGGTTGCAGTGAGCCGAGATCATGCCATTGCACTGCAGCCTGGGTGACAGAGCGAGTGACTGCCTTATTTTAAAAAAAAAAAAAAAAAAAAAAAAAAAGAATGCTTCTTGGAGAAAGCAAAGGTTATGAGTGATTTTGAAAAATGAAGGATGAAGAGGTACTGATTAAGCTGAAGACAGAGGGAAGGTTCAGAAAGCTCATGTGTTCATTTAATACTGGATTTAATAAATATTCATTCAGTGCCCACTCTGAGCCAGAAAGTATGCTTGGTCTTAAAGACACAGAGGGTGACCAAGAAAGGCATAAGCCTTGCCCTCATGGAACTTGCATTCTGCAGGAGAACAGATGTAAGCAGACCATCGCAGAGTAATTTTTCTATCTGGTATGACAAAAGAGAAGGGGGGTCTAAAGATTAGGTAAGAATTCTCCCGGCCTGGCCGGGCACGGTGGCTCACACCTGTAATCCCAGCACTTTGGGAGGCTGAGGTGGGCGGATCATAAGGTCAGGAGATAGAGACCATCCTGGCTAACACGGTGAAACCCCGTCTCTACTAAAAATACAAAAAATTAGCCGGGCGCGGGGGCGGGTGCCTGTAGTCCCAGCTACTCAGGAGGCTGAGGCAGGAGAATGGTGTGAACCTGGGAGGCGGAGTTTGCAGTGAGCCAAGATCGCGCCACTGCACTCCAGCCTGGGCGATAGAGAGAGACTCTGTCTCAAAAAAATAAAAATAAAAATAAAAATAAAAATAAATTCTCCCAACAGAATAGCAAGGAAAGAATTTGCAACAGGGAAAACCACATGAACAATGGTCTCTTTGTCATCCTCAAACACATCAGACACGCTTCCATCTCAAGGTCTTGCACTTGCTGTTCCCTCTACCTGAGGGAACTTCGTTCCCATCACCTGAGATGCTCTTTGTTCAGGTCTCTCACCTCCTTCCGGTCTTTGCTCCAACATTGCCCTTTTCTGACTTACTTATTTAAAACTAGACAGCCCTTTCCCTCATCTAGCACAGTTGTCTTTTTTTTTCTGCTTTTCTTTTTCTTCTGTATCAATTATCAACATCTGATAAAATATTTATTTTGTATTTTTTTCCTTTTCCTGTCTCCCTTTCCTTCTAGAATCATCTTTTAGAGCTGAGTGAATGGTGCCTCTGGATTGCATCTGCAACCTCACATTCCAGACTGCTGGCTCCATGAAGGCAAGGAGTTTTGTCTCTGGTTAACTGCTGATACCAGTGCCTGGTACATAGTAAGAACTCAATAGATATTTGTTGAATAACTGAATTGGTAAGCAGATAAAAAGCATGGGAGATTTTAAGGACAAAGAAGAGAGGTAGAGGACAAGCATTTATATACCATAAACTCTTTGCAAAGCACACACATGGATTACAGAACTAGTTTAAGATTGATATTATATCTATTTTACAGTTGAGTAAGTGGAAGCTCAGAACGGTAAAGTGACTAACCCAGTGCCACACATCAAATAAGTAGAGAAGTCCAGAGTCGAACCTAAACCTGATTCAAATAGTTAAAATGACATAGACCTGATTAACTTTTAGTGATCTCAGGTGGCTCTTTGGGTGTTGCTCTTCCATGTTAATGCACTTCTCCGCTGAACTAAACATGTGGCTTTCTGAGGTGGCCCAAAGTGCATGGAACTGATTGCCTCCCAGTTATGGTGTTGATAAATAATGGCATGGCAACCCTTGGGGCTGGAGATGACTCAGCAGACCAGAGCTGGAAAAAGAGCCCATCTCTCCCCACCCTAAACATCTCATTCATTCTCTAATGTCAGGTGCCTTGCTACCCCCATGCTGGGACAGTTAATAGCTCACCCAATAAACGGGTGTGTAACAAAGTCTACTGCAAGGCCATCACTACTTGCAGTATCAAATAATGATACTTGCATCAACTTTGGCTGATCTCTGTGCTGGCCACATGATTAATTCCAACTGGTTGTTGTCCCCTGCCTGGGGTTATTCAGAAATCCTTCACTTCTTGGCTGATAGTCTACAGATTCCCAGCGCTTGTGAAAGGATTTGAGAGTTTTCTTCCTCCCTCCCATTCTTCTTTCCTTCCTTTGTTACTTCATTTATTTATTTTTTCATATAGTCATATATAGATCTAGTTATTCATTCATTCATGGATTCATTTATTCATTAATTAATTTACTCAAATATTTCTATGATACTAATTTATAATCTGTATTCATTCATAAATGCATACACAGATTCAGTTTCTTAATCAAATCAGGTATTGTAAGGGATATGATGAGAGTTATCTGATCTTGGAGAAATCACTTAACTTCTCTAAGCATCATTGTCCAATTGAGGGAGGTAGACTTAGAGTACAAACCCAAGCCAGCTAGAACCAAATGCCTCATCCAACTCTACAATTCCTTGAGTTTAAGATGTGTAAGACACAACACTGCCTTACAATATTTTCTAGTCTATTTCATATATTTTCCATCCCAACCTAGTGTGATTCACATATTTTCCATCCCAACCTAGTATACACATGCATGTATATATGACTGAAATGCAAGCTTTATGAAAAAATCCTTAGGCTTGCCACAAACAAACACACACACACACACACACACACACACATATGCCCCATACTAAGGAGATTAACAAGTAAACAAATACATTCAGGATAATGTATGTATAATACATTCAGGATAATGTTTTTAAGACACTGTTTCTCTCTATTTATTTATTTATTTATTTATTTAGAGACAGTGTCTCGCTTCATCACCCAGGCTGGAGTGCAGTGGTGTGATATCGGCTCACTGCAACCTCCAGTCACACCCTTCCCTCCACCTGCCCACCCATTCCCACCCCGGACCCCAAGCTCAAGTGATCTTCCCACCTCAGCCTCAGTCTCCTGAGTAACTGGGACCATGGGCACACACCGCCATGTGGCCTGGCTATTTTTTGTTTGTATTTTTAGCAGAGACAGGGTCTCGCCATGTTGTCCAGGCTGGTCTTGAACTCCTGGACTCAAGAGATCCATCTGCCTCGGCCTCCCAAAGGGCTGGGATTACAGGCATGAGCCACCACACTCAGCCTACATCCTATTTTCTTTTTTTAAATGTTGGCTCCAATCCAGTAAGTTGACTTTACAACCTACTAATGGATTATGACCTGAAGTTAGAAAACTATGGTGTAGAAGATCTAGAGAGAGACCTTCGATTACAAGTACATATAACACAAGCTGGATACTTGGATACTGTTTTAGACTCTTCACTCATCTTCCACATTCAACAGCCTTCTACCTGTGTAAGCTCTGTCTCTTACATAGCCCTCCAGTCCATCCTCCAAACTGCAGCCAGTGATCATTCTAAAATATGCCTTTGATGGAAAGTCTGTAATAGTCTTCACTTGTCTACATTATAAAAGAAAAAAACAATACATTCATCTAATTCCTTAGCCTTGTCTGGCCTTGATTTCTCCTCCAGGGTCATTTCTCACTAATTCTGCTTTTGTATCTCATGTTGAATCAATGTTGAGTCATGCACAAGTCCTTGAATCTTTCATGCTCTTTCATATGTTGGGCCTTTGCTTTTGAAGATTTTTCTGCCTGGAATTCCCGTTTCACCCAATACTGGGCTCATTCCAGGATCAGCTCAATCCTTTGTTTTTCTATGTAGCCTTTCCTGACAGCCTCCTTAGCCATCATCCCTTTACTTTTCACATTATCCTGAATGTATCTGTTTACTTGTTAATCTCGTCTGTATGGGGCCCATAAGGTCCAGGACTTTATTAATGGAAATTTCTCCATCCCCAGGACTCAGAACAGTGTTTCACATAGGTTAGGTGCTTAGAAAATATTTCTAAAGGTATATGTAGCGATCTGGATCAACAGGATTTGATGTGTCAATACCTGCAGCAACCACAATGATTCACCATGCGGAAATCCAATGGCAGGGGGCTTAACTAATCAAGAGCCCTAGTCTGAGTACTCTGAATTTTAACCCTGCATCTGCACTGAGGCCACACTTCTTACAGGCTGTTCCTAGCCAATGACCGGGCATAGCAGGGATACTAAGGCAAGCCCATTCTGGGAGATACAGGAATCCTCCTCAGAAGGCAGACTGTCTTGAGGATTCCCTTAGGCTGGGCAGCAGCCTGGGATGCTTCTGCACAGCCTTCCTTCCCACTCTCCTTCACTCAGGGTCAGACTCCCCCCAACCTGATGGCTCCCACCCAGCCTTCACAGCAAACTCCCATCTTCTCTCACATAGGCCTTTCCCTTAATACAATCCTTTGATGTTTTATCCCATCTCAGCATCTGCCTCTCAGAGGATCCAAGCTAACACACTATCCTCAATGTACATATGAAGGAACCAAGGCTGAGAGAGGTCATGTGACTTGTGAACAATTGATAAGACTGAGGTTCAGTTGAGTGCTGGTAAACGTTTAACAACTTGGCTCTCTGTGGGAAGATGGGAAAAGTGCCGATTCATAGCACTGGCTGATTTCCAACATATAAATACTTCCACCCTGGCCAATTTCACACTACCACTGTGATTTCACTGAACGTGGACTTGGGAAGATATGTGTGCAGTTGTCCTCAGGAGCCAGACAAGCTGGCTGTAGTGCATCTCTGTGAGGCGGCAAGTCTAGGCTTCGGTCTCTCTGGGTGGCACCCTTGACAGCCCTCCCCAGGTCTTCCCCACTGAGTGCTCTTCTCAGTTGGCGGAGAGGGGTGCCGACAGCCTATTCTGGGAAGTCTCTGTCCAGTCAGCGGGCTGGAAACCTTGTGGACATGAGGCTTCTCCCTGGGTTCAGGGGGTGGATAGGGGCTCTCATGTCCCTAAAAATGTAGGCTCTGCCAGATGGGGAATAGTCACAGGAGGCTTGTGACATCAAAATGGCCTTGGAGGACCCTTCTGGCTGTAGCATGGAAGACGGATTGAAGGAGTGAAGGCAGAAGACAGCAAGACCAGTAAGAGATGCTTTAAATAAGAGACATAAAGTAGTGGTGTGGGAACTATTTCACGAAGAAGATGAAGGAAGGAGGGTTGGCAGGCAGAAGGCAGAACAGATTATACTACTAGTTATTGAATAACTGCTAGTTATTGAAACTGTACTGCCTGCCAGGCTGTATGCTGGGCACCTTCTCATTTTACACCCCTCTCCCAAATGTCAAGGTAAGAATTATTATCCCTGCATCCCAGATATGAAAACCAAGCTTCAGAGAGACTGTGCCTTTAATAATAACCATAATGAAACAGGTAGCAAAAATAGTAGCTAACATTCACTGAGCCTCTACTGTATACATGAATATTATTATCACCTTACTGTAAAGATGCGATTAAACAGCTAACAAATGGTGGAGCTGAAACTATAATTCAGGTACTTAGTCTCTCGGTAAAGGCATAAGTATTCGGCTCTAGATGTCATTAATAATTCAGATGAAGTCCCCAAATGTGGGATACACTCTCATTTCTCCTTCTCACCAGGATATTAGAAAATGTATAATGCAAAAAAAATTAAGAAATGATTCTGAGATCCATTTAGCAGATAGAAAACCTTCCTATTGGGACAAGGATGCTTTGCATTTCAGTTCAATACTGTACTAGTGGACTAGCCTATAGTGAGCTCATCACATGGAAAGAGTTTTGGATATTTTTTTAAATTTTTTAATTTTAATTTTTATCTTTTTTTAGGAGATGTTAAGTAGATGAAAGACCAAGAAAAGCAAGGGAGAAAATTCAATATATTTGAGAACAAAGGCAGCCATTAACCTTTCCATCTTCAGAACTTGAATCTGTAGCCAAATCTCAGCAGACAGAGCTACACAATGCCAGATAAATCTTCTTGCTGAATGAGAGACCCATCCTACCAGCATAAACAACATTTGAACACTGTAGCCCCCAGCCTTACCAGCCAGCCCTCCATTCTCTACACACAGAGTCTTTGTTGGGACACTCCAGGCCAGTTATTTCACCATCCTGAGTCTGGTCCTTCTCTGAGGCCCAGGGACAAATATTCAGTTCAGGTTTGAATTGAGGAAAGATACTACTACCTTGATGGGGGATCAGGACCACAGGACCAAATTGAACCAGGCAAGACTGAAGGGGCCAAGGGATAGAGGATCCCCCTCCCAAAGGAGCCAAGTGGAAGGCAACAATTGAGTGGCCTGTTAAAGAAGAAAGAAGCTTAGGACAGGGAGAATGCTACTTTCTAGTATCCTTTAGGCAAGGTGAGGCCTTTTTCTACTCTGACACTTTTTTTTTTTAAACCAACCCTGAAAGAAAAATGATAGGATTAAGGTTGGTCCAGGGAACAGTAGGTAGGGAAGCAGATGAGAGGTTCAGAGCTCTGGAGTGTGAGCAAGATACTCTTCTTCTAGGCACCTGAGTTATCTTCTTTCTAAACCAGGGCTAAATGTCCCTTTCCATGTTTCCTGAGTAGTCAGGGAAGCAACAAACCAAAGTCATTAGGAATTAGAACTAAGAATCAGACGGGCCTGGTTTGCATGCCAATGGTGTCACTGGCTAGCCGTGCAACCCATGGCAAGCCACTGCAAGTCTCCAGAGCTTTGGTTTGCTTGTGTGTGAAAATTACAAATATAGTGCCGGCCTAACAGAAGCATGGTGAACATCTGATGATGTAATATGTGCAAAGTGCTTAACGTAGTTCCTGGCACAATATTAAGTACTTCATAAATGTTTGCTGTTATGATCATCAATCAAAACACAGCAGTAATAAATTAAGGCATGTTATTAGACCTTAGCTTTCCTACCAATAAAGAACTAGACAATCTCAAGTGTTCCTTCCAGCTCTGCTGTTTATCTGAAAATTCACAACAGACATTCTGTGATACAGAAAAGAAATGTGTGCTCCAGACCATGTGAACTGGAGAAGAGAATTTGGTTCTCTTCAGCTTCAATTCACATTTGGGTTCATGAGTTTTGCTGCCTTCCTTCTTTTCTCTACATATTGACACCTAGAAAAACTCAAGATGCCAGAGATCCCTGACACCTGGCTCACATGGTAGGCTGAATGATGATGGAGCTGAGAGCTGAACCGCCCAAGGACAGAGGGCCTCAGCAGGAACTTTGGGAATCAGCATATTGATACCCAAGTGGAGACCTCTTTCCAGACCCAGAAACTGGAGCACGCAAGGCCTTGGGGAAATAACCAGCAAGTTCACAGCCCAAGGTTTCTCTGACTGGTTGGAGAGTCTAATGTATTCCGTCATGCCGTCTAATTCAGAGTCTCCTTGCTTTGACTGTCTGTCTCCTGCTTCTGTTGCCTCCTGCTCAAGATGTGAAAAGTCATTGGAGATGCTTATTACCATGGGGTGGAAAAGTCAGGGGGCTTTGAAGCAGATTACTCAGTTCGAATCTGGGCTCCCTAACTTTGCTGTCTTGAGCAGGTGGTTTCATGTTTCTAGCCTTGCTTTCTTTATCTGAAGCATGAAGCTGATAATTTCTACTTTCCAAAGTTGTTTTATGAGCTTTAACTGAGATAACTGATATACAGTGCCCAGCACAGTTCATGTAGTGGGTTTTCAATTAATGTTCATTCTGCCCCTTCTTTCCTTATCTATATAAAAATAACCAAATCCTATATATTTACTTAACCCTTTATCTATTATTGTATAAGTTTTAAATTTTATATCTCTATCACCTATTGTTCTACAGGTTTTAACATGAGGGCTTTTAGTCTCATTTCTTTTTTTTTTTTTTTTTTGAGACAGAGTCTCACTCGGTCGCCCCAGCTCCAGGCTGGAGTGCAGTGGCATTATCTCGGCTCACTGCAAGCTCCGCCTCCCAGGTTCATGCCTTTCTCCTGCCTCAGCCTCTCGAGTAGCTGGGACTACAGGCGCCCGCCACCATGCCCGGCTAATTTTTTTGTATTTTTAGTACAGATGGGGTTTCACCGTGTTAGCCAGGATGGTCTTGATCTCCTGACCTCGTGATCCACCCGTCTCGGCCTCCCAAAGTGCTGGGATTACAGGCGTGAGCCACCGCACCCGGCTGAGTCTCTTATTTCTATATCCCAGCACCCTGCATTGATCTGGGCCAGGATGGTTGCTTGAGAAAGTTTGCTGATCTGAATCTGTTTCACTCAAAATCCTGTGATTCCGAGTAAGTTTTATTTGTTTAGTTACATAATAAGCAACCTTTGCTGAATCCTGTACCATCCTGACCTGTCCTGTCTTTTCTGGCAGAACAAGCTCTGTTAGGATCACTCACATGTTCTCCTTTTCTTTATTTTTTAAAAAGGTATATTTTTAAAAGGAAGAAGGAGATACATCCTGAGAGTTTTGGTAATTGTTTCTTTGCAACATTTGCTGCCTAGAGAAAGTCAGATATGAACAGTAAGACACTCACAGGTCAGGATTAAATGAGATGGGGAAGATTGGAGCTGATCTCCCTGGAGATGAAATGGAAGCTGCAAGGACTCAGATATGATTCGGTGCCACTGCCCCAGATGAGACTGAGGCACAACTCCTGGCCCCACGCTGGTGGCTTCCTCTCCCTGGGGCACCATCAGCTCCTACTGTAGCCATCAAGTCTATGTGGTTTCCCCAAGGCAGCCACCTGAAATCAGCTTGTTCTTTGCTATCATGACCGAGGCAGAGAGCGGAAAGAGACCAAGCTGAGCACTTGATCTGGACTCTAGCCCTCCTTCCCTGGGTCTTCCCACTTTTCTTCTATTCTGTCTCTTTTTCCATCTTTCACAACCCTTTTTCTCTTCTCTTTCCCCATTTCTGGCCTCTCCCTCTTTTCTCTTTTAGAAACATTTACCGAATTACAAGTGCTTTTGATCCATATGGAGTTATGTCCATACGGTTAGTGTGAGTATTTGGTGTGTCCTGTGCGGTGGGTGCTACGTGAGTGGATGCCATCTACTGTGTCTGTGTGTCTGTTTGTGCTGGGCGGATCCATGTGGCACACGGTATGTATATCTTCACAGTATGCCTGTGGGAAGGTGGCTATCTTTACGCATCTGTGTGCCTGTGCTGTTTATCTGATACGCCTCTTGAGACATCTGTCATGTGTTGAGTACAAGCTGTGTGTTGTCTGTGCATGGCATGCTATCCCCATGGTGTGTGACTTTGTATGTGTTGTGGATCTACTGTATGTGTCTGTGTGCTTCCCGTGTGTGTGACCGTGCCTCTTTGTTATCTGCCTTTCGTTGACTGCACACAGCTTGAATGTCCCTGTTGGGTGATGTGCTTACATGTATGTTTATATGTGTTGGTGTCTGTGTGTTGCTTTTGTTTTTGTTTAGCTGGCTGAGATGACTGCATTGTGTATACCTGTATGGGATGGATTGCATTCATTTGTGAGTCTGCACCCTATATGATTTCTCTAAATCCCCTGGCTGCATGCTGTGTCTGTGCGGGGTATGTTGCATTTGTTGTTTATAGGTACAACTGCATATTCTGTGTGTTTCCCTGTGTCTCTCCCTCTGTGAAATGTGTCTGTGTGTTTTCCCTGCCAGCTCCTCCTCCCCTTCAGGTGCCCCAGCCTCTCTCCCTGCCTTCTCCTCCCCAGGCTGTGACCACTCTCAGCTGACACCTCTGCTGCTCTGGCAACCCAAGAACAGCCTGGAGAAAGGTCAGCTGGCGGCCTTTCCCGGGGCCTGCCTGGATCCTTGGACCCCAGTGTTGCGTGGTGTGGGAGCGCCCTCTGTTGGCTATATGGGCCATGAACACCACTGGAAACAGACTTCCTCTTTCCCTTGCTGCTCACCCCCGAGACTTCCAGCCTTCTTAGTAAGGGACTTTAGGAGAGGAATGGGTAGGGTCCCCTATAATTTGCCATTGAAAGCGCGATGTTTTGGAGAATGAAAGAGGGTGTGAATAAGTGCACTGAGATACTGCGTATTCGGCAGATGCGTCTTAAGCAGATGGTGAGGAAGGCTTCCCTGACCACCTACTTGGGTCTCAGCCCCATGGGCATTAGCCAACAAAATGTGTGTTAGCCCTCACTGAAAGGGTCAGCTATTCCCAATTTATGTTTAAGGAAATCAGAATCTCAAATCTATGCTTACCCAATGACTTCATGCTTTCCCTTGGGAATAATTTCCCAAGACCCCAATTTCCCCTTTGCAACAGGGACCCAAGGTGGAGACCCAAGGGTTCCAGTTCCAGAAAGAGGGAGGACTGAAATGTTTCTAGGGGATTTAACAGAAAGAGGTCAAAGGCACTCTTGTGAGAAGAAAGGGAATAGTTATAGAGGTACCCAGGACTTTTAATGCCCCAGGTGTGTGACTCGGACAGCCTCAACAGGAAGAGAAAGGTGCTGTATGCACACATGTGGGTACATGCACACACACACACACACACACACATATACACACATACACATCAGGAGGCAGAACATCCAACAGCCTGCATGGCTAATATCCTGGGGTTTGAGAATATACACACTTACTATTTCTTGCGTTATAGAAGAAACACAACCAAAGGCACCATTTTATGCAAGAACATGAGTTTTCATTGCATTCCTTGTGCTGGTGATTAAAGAAGAGGCTCTGATAAGCAATGGCTATTCTTTAACTCAGGATGACAGCTCCAGGTGAACCAAAGGACCACTTGGCCCAATTGGTCGAAAGTGTGTTCTTCAGAACATTACCTCCCATGAGACATTAATAGTTATTTCAAGGTGTGGCCAAATAAATTTGAAAAATACAGGATTAAATAAAGTTAAACAGATTTTTTTCTCATGGGATATCTCAGAGCCTTTAATATGATAATGTCTTATGAATTTCTAAGAAAGGAGGAGACTGCACTCAGCATTTCACAAAAGATATGAATAATGGATTTTTTTTCCAGAATGTTATGGGAGAAAATTCTAAATTTACACATGGGCAAAGCAAGACCCCAAGTAGCATAATTCAGTTATTATTAAATAACCATTTACTACAAGAATCATGTTTTTTGTTTGTTTGCTTTTGCGTGTTTGTTTTAGTTAATCTCTTTGGATCTTGTACTAACCTACATAGGTAGGTACTATGTTATCATGTTAAATGACAGATGAGAAGAGAGATTCAGAGAAGTGAAGTGGTTTGTCCCAAGTTATGGCATTGGTCAGTGACAGCAACACTCAAAACCAGGCACCTCTCTATAAACCATATACAACTTCCACTTTGCCAACTCCTGTGAGTATGATTTTATAGAAAGTATAAAATGTGGCAGTTGTCCCCAAAGCCATACACTGTACTTAGAATTGTTTTTAAAATCATATAAAAAAGAGAAACATGGTACTAAAAAATGTGGACAAGAAGTGGCATCGTACATCCAAGGTAAGAGGACTGAGTGAGACCTGAGAGAATCAGGGAAAACTTCCCAGGGGAAGTGAATTTTAGCTATGCTTTGAAGGATAGAGGAAGCTTAGTTAGATCAAAGGTCAGCAACTTTTAAATGTGAAGTAGCTGGTAGTAAATATTTTCTGCCTTGTGAGCCACACAGTCTCTGTTGCAAGTGCTTGACATTGCCATGTAGTGTGAAAGCAGCCATAGATAATATGTAAATAAAAGGACATGGCTGTGTTCCAATAAAACTTTATCTACAAAACAGCCAGCCAGCCCATGGGTCCTAACTTGCCAAGCCTTAAGTAAGAAGGAAAAAGGTAGGAAAATGAGGCCTTTTTCAGCTACAAGAATCACTTTTTAAAAGATAGTGAGCAGTATACTCAAAGGCCAGTGCCAGGCCCCGGACCTGCTCATAACTGTTCCCTTTCTGTCTCCCACTCCACCCAACCCCACTTCAATTGTGTTCTAAGCCCTGAGGGTGAGCTTATTGCAGCTATGCAAAGAGAAAGCTGCCTGCATTTGAGATAAGCTGAATAAACAGCTCACTGATCCCAGTGGAAGGTGCTTGTGAACATGTGCCTGGATTTAGTCTGTTGGGAAGGCAGAGAAAGACAACAAATCTAGTTTCCTCTTGAAAAAGAGATTGGCCTTTTCTCCTTTCAATAAGTCAAGGCCAATGCTAAAATGCTTGCCCGTTTCTACTGACTGGGTGTGGACCACCTCCCCCTTTGCAGGTAGCAAAGCCAATGTGCAGAAGTCCCAGTTTCATCAGATGTATCAGGGCAACATCTCTGCTATTTTATCTGTAGCACAGACCCCATGATGTTATTCCTTTGCACATTAAACTTCAGTAACCCTCCAACTGGTATGGGCTCAAAATCAAGTGCAGCAGCCTGGCATTCAATGAAAGACAATGTACAGCAGATTTCAAGTTAAGACTCCATCCTTATTCCCTTCAGCATCTACACCAACTAACCTACATTTGTCTTGGTGTCTCTTGTCCTTGTGCATGATTCACAAGCTACAACCTTCAGACTTTTGTACTTGCAATTAGAACACCCTTCTTTCTTCGTTTCATTCAAGTCCTACCTTGTCCTTCAAGGCTCTACTTTTAATTCCTTCTGCTTGGTGATGACACCTGTATTTACCTGTAAATTACCACAACCCAGATATTGCAGTATCACTTTTATTGGCTTGCCTCTTTTTTTCAAAGTAAAATTAAGTTTTTAATAATTATAAAAATACAAACTTACTGATTAAAAAACTCAAGTGTTCTGGAATGTATAATTAAAAAAAAAAAAAAGAAAAATTCAGAAGGATGGTAAGGTCCAAAAAGATGAACAAAGGTAATACGGCACAGTCTTTCAGGGAATGCAACTGCTTTGGTGTGGCTGAGTACAGGATCCCTACAGAGGAGTGATGAGAAGTGAGGCTGGGGAGATGGCAGGATCCAGACCACCTTAAATTCTCTAGCTTCCATTGAGTCTTAATTTACAGATCATTAGAGAAAAAGCACATCTTTACTAAGCATCTAGGTTGACACATAGTCGGCAATCAATGTATCTTTGTTATATTAATATAAGGTCTTGGGGTCCTAGGCTAAGAAAGCACTCCAAGTGGATTTCCTAACATTGTTCATATAGAAAAGGCACTGGGTCTGCAGTAGAAAGTTCAGGGGGTGCTGACTACTGCAGATAGTCCCAAAAGCAAATTCCTTAATCATTTTCCCCTCAAAATATTGACTGTCTGCCTCTCCCTCTATATTGGACTGTACACTAAAGCTAGGCAGGAGAATGTGAACAGATTCATTTCATAGTGAGCTGATGAGGGAAATGAGAATACATGCTGGGGAGTTATCCAGCTAAAGGGCAACTCTCTGGCAATGTGATAGAAGGAGAAAAGCTCAGGGCACTGGTGATGGGGAGAGGAAGAGGGAGGAGGAAGCTCATGAGTGGCCCCTTTGTCCCAATATTGACCTTCCCAACCTGGGAAGCATTTTACAGAGTAGCAGAATTATAAGTTTCAATGAACCCAAAAGGTTATTGAGTGCCCCTCTATTTGCATTTGGGTGCCATTTGGCCTCACTTTGAACTCTCCTTTTTACAGGGAACTCATCCTATATCCAGGAGGCCTGTATGGAGCAGTGGCCAGATGCAGCTGTGGACAATGAAAAGAGGAAGGAGGACCGACCAGTCCCCTAAGAAGCAGTTACTAATATGTCAGGCACTGACTAGGCATACGACCTGGTGTTTCACATGTCTCTCATGACAACCTTGTGAATGGGGATTAATATCCCTATTATACATGCAAGAAAACTGGGGCTCAGGGATATTGAGTCATTTGACCTAATTACAAATCTGGTAAGCAGTAGCTGGAATTCAAACTCAGGATGTTCTACCACCCAGGCCCATGGTATTTTAGCCAAAACAAAGAGCTTCCCATCAAACCAAGAAAAGGCAAGATGATTTAGGTGGCCCCCATGGGAGGCCAGGGTAGGAGGGGATGATCCTACAGGCTGGCACTGCCACAGGCAGAGCATGAGAGGATGCTAGGCCGGGACAGGAATGCAGGAAGTGCTTCAGGACAGGATTACAGCACACTGGCAAGAACAGCCCTGCCGGCTCATGTGTTGTTGGTACTCTGTGTGCCTGTGCCTGTGCCTGCCCCACAGTGAACGTTTTGGGCATTCTCCCCTTCTTACCCCCTTCCCAAATCTCAAACAAAAGAGGGAAAGAGAACAGCTCAGGGTGTACAGAAGTGTCCTGGCTTGATCCCATAATCACACAAAGCAAGCCCCACCTTGGATCTTTTACCATCTCTCCTTTGAAAACCATCAGAAAGCTCATCCCACCCTTCCCTTGCTTATAAAGCACTTTTATCCTTTCAACAATCATCATCTCTTCCCTGGCCAGGCACTAGGGATACCAAAAACAACACCAACAATAATAGTAAACATTTACAGGGTTCTTCCTGTGTGCCAGGAGCTCTGCTAAGGACTTTATGTGCATTTTCTTACTTAATCCTAACAACAACCTTGTGAGATAGATGCTGTGGTTATTTCCATTTTACAGATGAGGAAACTGAGGTTCAGACTAATTCATCCAAAGTCACACACAGTTGGTGATGGGGCTAGGATTTGAAATCAGAATCCAAGTGCAGAACTACAATGACTTTCAAAGAACTAACTCAGAGTCCAGTAAAATGGGAAGACACAAGAATATATGTTATAGGCCAGGCGCGGTGGCTCATGCCTGTAACCTCAGCATTTTGGGTAGCCAAGTGACTGAATTGCTTAAGCTCAAGAGTTGCAGACCAGCCTGGGAAACATGGAAAAACCCCATCTCTATAAAACAAAATACAAAAATTAGCTGGGTGTGGTGGCTTGTGCCTGTTGTCCCAGCTATGCTGGGGGGCTGAGGCAGGAGGATCACTTGAGCCCGGGAGGTCAAGGCCGCAGTGAGCCGAGATCATGCCACCACACTCCAGCATGGGCAACAGAATGAGACCCTGTCTCAAAAAAAAAAAAAAAAAAAAGAAAGAAAGAAAGAAAAGAAAAAAGAAAAAGAATGTATGTTATGATCCAGTGTGATGAGCACTGGGTCTATGAAAACAGTGTCTGAGTTGAGTTGAAGAGAACAAAAAAAGGGAGAACTAATCCTGTGAAAAGTACTTAGTTTATGCCAAGTGCTGAACAAGTGATGTTAGTTATCTCATCTAATTTTTCCCTTGACCCTGTGGAGAAGGGATTGATGGTCCCTATTTTACAGATGAGCAACTTGAAGCTAGAAGGGATAGAATCATTGATTTAAATTATCATTTCAATAATTAGGGGCTTGTAGGTGAATCTCTTCTGATAGTCTCAGGTTGAGGTAGAAGGGCATTTCAGCAGAGGGATTTCAACTTGCAGTGACCAGAGATAAGGGTGGGCAGGGTAGACCCAGGGGATGGGAAAGGAGATCATCGGGGGATGCAAGAAGGGGTAAGATTTTGGAGAATGTTATAAACCACACTAAGAAACGGGAACCTTATTCTGAAGGCAAAAGATAATTATGATGGGCTTTAGGATCCTTTCTCTGACTACAGGGTGGAAAGTGAACCAGAGAGGTAATAGCAGAAGAATGAATGGAGACAGGGAGACTAGTTAAGAAAACATTTACAATAATCCAGAAGAGCAATGATGAGGACAGAGGCTCAGGCTAAGGGGCAGTGAGCCCAAAGACGACAGGACAAGTGTCAGAGATACTGTGTTGAATTCCATTTGATTGACTGAAAAATTGAGTCTCAGGAAACTAAGTCCCCATCATTGTTAAAACTAGGACCCAAACTCTGTTTTTCTGATTCTGAGGATCCTCTCTGGAACTACTCACGTCCTTTTTTCTAGAATTCTCTCTCTCACTCCAGTAACAATGTGAATATCTACCATGGGCTACACATCCTGACAAATGTTCTAAGAACATTTTTAATTCTTATAATAATCACTAGATATTATGAGAATTATAATCCTCATTTTGAAATTATGAAATCAGAATTCCAGAAATGCAAAAAAAAAAAAAAATGTGTCTACGACCATGTAAATAGGAAGTAGCAGAGTCAGGATTTGAACCCAGGCCATCTGGCTCCAACGTGTGTGTGTATGTGTGTGTGTGTGTGTGTGTGTGTGTGTTTCTACTGTACAGTACCAATCCCTGAAACACCATTGCTTTTCCCCCAAACTCTACCTGTCTGACTCCACTTTATTTTAAAAAGCTGCATTTTTCAAATGGAAAAAAAAATACCAACTGAGGAAACCTAATATGTAATACATTCTTGGATAAAGTTATTATTGTCCACAGAATTACAGAAGGTTCTGAGCAGCAGAAAAATAGCCTGGAAATTTCATGCTTTAAAAACTTCCAAAATTTTTGTATTATTATTTACTTATTTTCTTAGGAAGTAAATTCCACACTTGGAGGAAGAGGGGTGGGCAAGAAGTGTCCACATTCACAGGTATTTGTTCTCAATCACCTGTGATTCTCAAAATAGTGGAGTCAAAAGGAAAAAAAAAAGGTAAGGCACCTGGAAAAACCACAGCCTCCAAGTATTGATTTGCTATTGTGGGATGACTACACCCACTAACTCATTTAGGTGTCTCAACATTTGTAGGAGGGTGGTACTTATATCTCTATTTTACAAATGGGGCAACCGATGCCTGGAAAGGTGAAGTGACTTGCCCAGTGTCATCCAGATGAAAATGCAGGAAGATACGATTCAAACACAGGATCTGTCTGGAAGATGTGATTCAAACACAGGATCTGTCTGTCATAAAGTGTTTTCTGTTTCTGCTGCAATCTACCACAACCTCCTTGATGGTTAGCCTAGCTCATCTCTTGCTTTCTCATGACCGATGTTACGAGAAGGTAACGGATACAACCATTATCAGGGTATAATGTGAGAAGCAGAGCAAACACCACCCCTCCGAAGCCTACAACATTTTCTCTTACCATCTTGCTGTCAGAAATTCCACGGTTAGAAAGTCATCTTTATGAAAGAGTGAGAGGAACATTATACTTAGTGTCTGGCCCTAAGGGCTAACCCTTGCTCCAGCCAGGCGCAATGCTACATGCCTGTAGACCCAGCTGCTTGAGAGGCTGAGGTGGGAGAATCACTTAAGCCCAGGAATCTGAGACCAGACTGGGCAATATAGTGAGACCCCATCTCAAAGTAAATAAATAAATACATAAAATAAAATAATCCCGGCTCTGCTATGCCATAGGTGTGGGACTATGGGCAAACAATTCCCCTTCACTGGCCCTAAGTCACACCGAAGTCACATTATCTTTTTTTTTTTTTTTTTTTGAAGAGTCTTGCTCTGTCACCCAGGCTGCAGTGCAGTGGCGTGATTTCTGCTCACTGCAACCTCCACCTCCTGGATTCAAGCAATTCTCCTGCCTCAGCCTCCTGAGTAGCTGGGATTACAGGCACGTGCCAACACGCCTGGCTAATTTTTGTATTTTTAGTAGAGACGGGGTTTCACCATGTTGATCAGGTTGGTCTCAAACTCCTGACTTCGTGATCCACCCACCTTGGCCTCCCAAAGTGCAGGGATTACAGGCGTGAGCCACCGCATCCGGCCAGTCACATTATCTTTAAAGTAAGAAAGTTAGAAGATAACTAGAGGCCCTTCGTTGTTTCACATTTTAGGAAGTTAGCAGCTCAGGGGAAATACACTGGATTAGTTCTCAGAGCAAAGGTGAACATATACAGAGCAGAAGAGGCAGAGGTATGGGGCAGGGGAGAGGAAACAGGAAGACTTGAAATAAGGAGTAGGTCTCTAATAGAGGGGAAAGAGGTAGCCCAAGGTGACAGCTCTGCCCCCTTGTCCACAACCTTGTTGACAAGATTCATCCCACATCAAGGACCCATGGCCCTGGGAGAACATTGATCAGGGGTTATTAGAATCTGGGGTGAGAAAAGGGGAGCAGAAGACAGCCAGTGAAAAATCTTCCAGTTACTCTGAATACCCTGTGACACCAGGCTGTGTTCTAAACCTGTGCTTTGCTGCAGGGCTGCTGAGCTGGTGGCAAGGGATGGCCAGCCATAATTGCAGAACCAGCCTAGTCTTCCCGCTCTCTTTTTCTGGCTGCCATTTTCACATGAAAACCATAAAAGATCCCAGAAATGGGAGGTGCACTTAATGGGTTTTTTTGGCACCAAGAAATTAATCTTTTTTAAACCAAAGGGAATTTTTTTTTCTTTCCTAAAGATCTTTGGCAAACAGAAGCTAAATTGCTTCCAGACCTCATGAAAGGTATTTTGTGCAAACGAGGTGTGATTTACACTTCCTTTAATTAGTCTGAACCCTGGAAAAAGAGAGAAATAATAGAAAACAAGAGCTATGTAGAAAACAAGTCCAAACAGCCCTAAAATAACAGTTTTGTGAAAGCATCAGTTGAGGGTGTTAGAAGGAGACCAACAAAAAAAAAAAATCCTTCTAATTCTGGGAGTGGAGCAATTACAAGTGAATTGAAGTTTTGTTGGACTCTTTTCCCTGGGGATGGGGGTGGGGAGAAAGTTTGGCAGAAATGAGCCTTAGTGTTCTCAGAGTGAGTTTCAAGTTCTGGTTGACCTTCCTTCCGTTAAGCTTCAGTCTTTTCTGAGGGCATTTGGGGTCTAGGAAGCCAGAGAGTCAGGGAAATAAAAAGACAGTGCTGCTTGCAATCATGGATATTTTACCATCAAGCTTTTCTCAGCTGTATGGCAACATGGCATTTTGGAAGGGGAATGGCCTCTGGAATCACAGACCTGGGTTCAAATTTTGGCTCTGCCATTTACCACCACCATGACCTGGAAACTCACATCTCCAATCAGTTGACCACTATGTTACTTCTTTAAGGCTTCTTTCCCTGGTTACCTGGTGCCCCAGTTCCCGTAGTCGTTCTATCATGTTGCTCCTGCATAGTCCTCAGTTTCAAGCCCACTTCTCCTTTTGGTCAGTTGGCTTTATCAAGATAATATATAGACATGCATTGTTTCACGTTTAACCCGACAACCCCCCAAATTCTATTGCCCGGACAGATATTCTTCCTTAGTTCTGGTCCTCATATCCAATTGTCTTGCCACTTTGCACTGACATATTGCATGATCTGAGCCAATCTTGCCTCATCTCTATGCAAAATGGGAAAGTTGGGTGAGATGGTCTCTGAGCATATCCTTGTTCTGACCCTTTGTGGCAACTCCACTGTGATCATTTTTCTTCATTCACTCATCTCTTCTTAATTAGTTCACTTATAGTCTACCACAATCTCTGGACCCATCCACAGCCTAGGTCCAAGAGCGCTTGTAGGAGTTTAAGTTTATTCAGACAATACTGGACACAGCAAGAACGGCTGCAGGGGTGAATCTTATCTTTAACTTTAACTAATCCCATACTTTCTGACTATTCTTTTCCCAGGGAGGTGGAAGAGGAGAAAAAGAAACAAAAAACTACCTTTTGGGCAAAAGGAATGGAATGGCCAAGGCTACATTATATACAAGCCAAAAGAACGATTTCCATTGACCTTGAGGAATGTGTAAGGGCAAAGTCATAAGCCCAGTTTAATTGATAATTTCACTGTCCATATGTGAAGAAAGAGCAATGAACCACAAGACTTGGGCCCAAGGCCCAGCTCTGCCTCTAACATGCTGCGGGACCTAGGATCAGTCCTTTCCTGTCTCCAGGACTCAATTTTCTTGCTATACAATGAAGGGATTGTATGGAGTGATTTACATGGACTAGCAGCTCTAAGGTTTGTAAGACTGTATTATAAACTATGAAGAGAATGAGGGAAGGGTCCAAGGATTCTCCTTTGCAGCTTTCCTAGAAAACCATGCATCTTCCCCATGAAAGGAAGAATAAAAATAATGATGGTCAAATTTATTGAATGTCTATTACGTGCCACATACTAATGTCCATAGTTAAGAGTCAAACTAAGACCCAAAACCAAAAGAAAGTATTGTACCCAAGGCCACATAACTAGTAAGTGATGTAACTGAGACTTCAGATCTCAAACTAACTCCAAGCCTGTGCTGAACACCGTTCTCTTCATCTACCCAGCCACTTTTTGTTGTTATTGTACCTTTGTTTGTTTATTCTTCCATTCACTCATGCTACCAATGTTCCCTAAGTACTTTCTCTGTGCACGAAACTGTGTAAACACCAGTAAGCATGAGAAAAGATCTATCAGGAAGTTCACAGTTTAGCAAAAGAAACAAGAAACCGTGATCAGGAGGTTTAGAAAAGTTATCTTTCTTTCCAAAGCACCATTCTGATTGTTTATGATCCTCAAAAGGCTTCACAGGTTCCCCTTTGCCTACAGGATAAAGTCCAAGTAGCTTAGCCTGTTTTCTAATCCCTCTGAGATCTGGTCCCTGTCTTGTCTCCTCTCAACGTCATTCATTCAACATTTGTTAAGTGCTAACTATGTGCCAGACACTGTACCAGAGTCTTGGAATGCAATGCTGAGTGGCACAGACTTAGGCCCTGCTCTCCTGGAGCTTGCAGATATTAATCAAATTATCACACTGATACAGAATTAGGCAATCCTTTAAACTTTCAGTGGTCCAGCCCCACTTGATTCAGGGTCCTTCCTTCCGGCAGAGGCTCCCAGCCCAGGAAGTACATAGTCATGCAGTTCTCCTTGGACCCTTTAGATAACCAGTTGATCTTTAACAAAGTGATTTGTCTAATTAATCAACCAGGAACATCTGCTTCTGAAGAGAGAACATATTTTTGGGTCCCATGAATAAATGTTTATTTTATTTTAAAATAGTTTTTCAACAACAGGTTAAAATTACTGGCTACACACTACTATGGAATGCCATGATCTCCCTCCAGAGGAGTCTCTGCTTAAAGTTAATTGCTTGTTACTTATGTTCCCAATTTAATCCTAAATTTCAAGAGGGCAGAGTTTTTGCCTGTTCTTGCTCATCATCGAATACCCAGCACTTTGCCCAGTGCTAGGCACACTGTTCTGTACATGTGCTGGTTAGGCATCCTTAACTACATAAAACCTTAATTCAAAAGGAGACCGTGGCAGACATAGATCCTTACCTTAAAAAAAAAAAAAAAAAGTTTTCAGAACATGAAACAGAGCCTGAGAGGAAAAGCAACTTTCCAAAAGCCAGAGAGAAAGCTGATAGCTTAATTGAAGTTGGAACCAAAGAGAATCAGAAGTCCTGAGCTCCTGCTATATCACACCCACTCACACACCTTGAGTCTGAAATGGCCAGGCGGACAGGTCCTCAAAGCAAAAAGGTGCATAACTCAAGGCAGACAGTCTCCCATCCCAAGCTTCTGTTGTACATGAATTGACATCAGAGAGTCACTGAGCCGACTCTTTTAGATGTAGAAGAGACCATCTTCATGGGAGAAACTCTCGCCTGCCCCCGAACAAGACCTCTGACTGAGGAACATATTCAATCACTCCCTCTAACCCAAACTCCCCAAAACACTGTTTCCTATTATGTCTCCATAACCAAATTCAACCCACCCGAATCTCAAGATTAGATCTGTGAGCTCACAAAGGCCTAATCACCCAATTAAGAGGAGGAAAATCTGATCCTTTCTAAACAAAGTGAAATGTGAGGTAACCCAGTTGCTGAGATTAAGTCTCACTCAGGAAGAAGCAAAGGAGCTGGGAGAGAATGGGTGGGTCATTCATTAAACGGAATTTTCCAGGAAATTTGAGTGATGTGTCTCTCCAGATCTCAGTGTTCCAGGCCCCAGAACAATGCTGGAGGCAAGGCCCTGGCTTTAGGAGGACCATGGGGGTGAAGACGGCTTTACTCTCCTTGCCCCAAATCCCTAGGTACTCTCCAGGGGCATTCTGATCTCTCACTGGACAAATGGCCTGGTATCAATGATGAACTTTATACTCAGGCCCAAAAAATTCCAAGAGAAAAGTACTTAGAAAGATAAACTATAGGCCACTACCATCATTTCAATAGACTCAGAAAATTCAACATCCATTTCAAATGGAAACAAAACAAAGCCTTTGCAGCAAACTAGAAAGAGAAGATACCTCCTTCCATGTAATAAAGGGCATATACCATAAAAAAATACAACTAGCATTATACTTAATGGTGAAAGACTAAACGTCTAAAATTAGAAAAAAGGCAAAGATGTCTGCTCTTACCACTTCTGTTCATATAGTACTAAAAGTCTTAGGTAGAGCAATTAGACAAGTAATAAATAAATAAACGTCATCCAAATTGGAAAGGAAGAAGTATAATTGTCTCTGTTTGCAGATGACATGATCATACATATAGAACACTTTAGGAAGAACTGAGTTTTCCAACACTGGAGGCATTTTACCAGTGCATGTTCAAGGGCATACTAAAATGTTAAAGAGAAAGCAAGACTAAATGATCTCTTAAGATCCTTCCAACTCTGATACAGAAGAGGTACTCCAAGACAAAGAATGGAGTATGCCAAATAAATGGTAGAGAGAATGAATGAGTGCACTATGTTGAGAAGGAAAAGACTGTGCTGAAAGGGTCAAGAAGCCTTTGTGGAAGAAGCAACACTTGAGTTTTGATGTAGACTATGGTCTATAAGAACAAGCACTGTGCTGGGCATAAGACTGACCTGGTTTTATATTTTATATATATATATATATATATATATATATATACACACACACATACACATATACATATATATATACACACACATACATATATACATATATATATATATATTTTTTTTTTTTTGAGATGGAGTTTCACTCTGTCACCCAGGCTGGAGTGCAGTGGTGTGATCTCAGCTCACTGCAACCTCCACCTCCTGAGTTCAAGTGATTCTCCTGCCTAAGCCCCCTGAGTAGCTCAGATTACATGCGCCCGCCACCATGCCCAGCTAATTTTTGTATTTTCAGTAGAGACAGAGTTTTGCCATGTTGGCCAGGGTGATCTCAAACTCCTGACCTCAGGTGATCCACCTGCCTCTGCTTCCCAAAGTGCTAGGACTACAGGCGTGAGCCACTGCACCCAGCCACAGACCTGGTTATAAAGCCTGACTCTGCCGTACACGCGTATGGGACTTCAAGAAAATCACACATCTCTCTGGGAGCTACTTATTTTATCTGTAAAACAAGGTTCATGAAAATGACTGAGACAATATCTAAAGTCCCTTCCAACACCTACTGTCTCTGGTTCAGGAATTGAAAGACAGTTTGGCGTACCGTTAAGGGCAAGGACTCTGATAGACCTGGATTCAAATCCCAATTCTGCCTTAGACAAGTGATTTATCCTGACAGAGCACCAATTTTCTCCTCTTCGTTATGAGAATAACAACTTCTAGCTTACAGAATTGCTGGAAGAATTTGTGAAAATGTATTTGATGTTCCCAGTAGAGTGTCTGTCATACAGATGTGTGCAGTATGTAAATGGTAGTGATTACTCTGAGGTGTTTGGACTTCGGTTAATTACTTACTGATTTCTAGAATGAGACCTTTATGACTGATACAAAAACAGACACATAAACCAATGGAACAGAACAGAGAACTCAGAAATAAAGGCATACACCCAAGCCATCTGGTCTTCTACAAAGTTGACAAAAGTAAGAAATGAAGAAAGGACTCCTTATTCAGTAAATGGTGCTGGGATAGCTGGCTAGCCACATGCAGAAGAATAAAACTGGGCCCTTACCTTTCACCATATACAAAAATTAACTCGAGATGTATTAAAGATTTAAATTTAAGTCCTCCAACTATAAGAATCCTAGAAGAAAACCTATAAAACAGCATTCTCAATGTCAGCCTTGGGAAAGAATTTATGATTAAGTCCTCAAACGCAGCTGCAACAAAAACAAAACTTGACAGTGGGATCTAATTAACGAGCTTTCCCACAGCAAAAGAAACTATCAATAAACAGACAACCTACAGAATGAAAGAAAATATTCACAAACTATGCATCCAACAGAAGTCTAATATTCAGACTCTGTAAGAAACTTAATAAGCAAAAAACAAATAACCTCAATAAAAAAATGGGCAAAAGACACGAACAGACACTTCTGAAAAGAAGACACACAAGCAGCCAATAAACATGAAAAACTGCTCCACATTACTAGTAATCAGAGAAACAGAAATCAAAACCACAATTGCATGCTATCTCACACTAGTCAGAATGGCTATTATCAACAAGTCAAAAAACAACAGATGCTGGTGAGGCTGTACAGAAAGGGGAACACTTACTCACTGTTGGTGAGAATGTAAATTGGTTAAGCCACTGTGGAAAGTAGTTTGGAGATTTCTCAAAGAACTTAGAATTATCATTCAACCCAGCAATCCCATTACTGGATATATATCCAAAAGAAAATAAATCATTCTACAAAAAAGACATCTATGTTTCTGTGTTCATTGGAGCACCATTCACAATAACAAAGACATGGAATCAACCTAGGTGCCCATCAACAGTGGACTGGATAAAGAAAATGTAGTACATATACACCGCAGAATACTACACAGCCATAAAAAAGAATGAACTCATGTTCTTTGCAGCAACATAGATGCAGCTGGAGGCGATTATCCTAAGCAAATTAACGCAGGAACAGGAAACTAAATATTCGTGTTCTCACTTATAAGTGGGAGCTTAACATTGAGTATCCATGGGCATAAAGATAGCAACAATAGACACTGGGCACTATAGGAAGGGGGAGGGAGGGAGAGATCGGGCTCAAAAACTACCTATTGGGTACTATGCTCACTACCTGGGTGATGGAATCATTCATATCCCAAACCTCAGCATCATGTAGTAGAGCTATGTAATAAACCTGAACATGTACCCCTTGAATCAAAAAATCTAAAATACCAGTTGAAATTCACACACACACACACACACACACACACACACACACACACACAGGTATGTATATATAACAATGAATCTTAATGAGATCTTTATGGACAAAATCCTGACAGTGACTTTGAGTTTAGAGAGGAGCCATGCTCTCAAGTTGAAGATTCTGCTAACTCATCAGCAACTGCTCATCTACAGAGGCCACCAATTCCCAGCTGGAGAAATCTGCTTTCCTAAAATCAACAATTAAAAAGCAACACTGGGCCAAGCGTGGTGGCTCTCGCCTGTAATCCCAACACTTTGGGAGGCTGAGGTGGGCGGATCACCTGAGGTCAGGAGTTTGAGACTAGCCTGGCCAACATGGTGAAACCACATCTCTACTAAAAATACAAAAACTAGCTGGGTGTGGTGGCGCATGCCTGTAATCCCAGCTACTTGGGAGGCTGAGGCAGGAGAATTGCTTGAACCCAGGAGGAGGAGGTTGCGGTGAGCTAAGATCACACCACTGCACTCCAGCCTGGGTGACAGAGCAAGACCCCATCTCAAATTAAAAAAAAAAAAAAAAAAGCAAGACTGTTATAGAAGATCAGATCTCATGAAAGCTTGTGAGAGACCCATTCTTTGATGTGGAGGGTTACCAAGAAGGATCTTGGTATGGACTCAGGGTTGGACAACCTATGGTCACTTCTGCTGGTAGTGAGCCATGTGATTTATTTTAGGCTACCTACACTACCATTCTCAGGTTTTAATTTTCCCATTTATGTAGTAGGGATAATGATATAAGCTTCCAGGACTTGCTGTGATTACTCCAAATCCTTGTAGAGTGACTGGTTGACAGCAAGAACAAGAATCCTTAGTGGTTACATCCCAACTGCACTTCTTACTAGTTATATGTCCTTGGTTAAGTCACTGTCCCCTTCTAAGCTTCTATTTACATATCTGAAAAATGAGTCCAAGGATACACCACATTATAGGACTGTTGTAGGCAACTGGATGAGACTATGTATAAAATAGTTTATAAAGTAGAATACATTACGGAAAGGCAGGAGATGCTCATTTCTATGCCCAGGCCCTTTGAGAGAAGCATTCCAGTATCTCCTTATTATTCTTCCAGTCTTAAAGGGATTGTACTTCCATGTAGAGAAGAGTTTGAAAGCCCCATTTCAATTTCTGCTCTGTGAAAAGGTTACCAGTATTTTTTATTGTCATTTAGAGTGACCTGAGGGGAAATTGGCCAGACTTCTCTCTTAGGTCTACAGTCTTACTACAAAACTGAAACTCCACCCAGAAACCTGAGCCAGCTGGAGAATGAGGTACTGGGCATGAAACATGCCAAAAATATCCACCCGCTGCTTTCCAGGATCCCAAATGACACTGGTCATTGAAAACCCATCCCTCTAACCCAAAGGGAAAAATTCAGCTCTGCTTAAGAAGAACTTAATGCCCAAAAAGGTCCTTCCAAAATTCTGACCTTCTATTGAAAGACATGTTTTTGTTTCACTGTCTCTTGGAAAATACTTTAGCAGCACATTTCAGAGTTATAAAATGGAGCAGATTGACAGACCTGGGAACCGACAGTCTGTTTATTCACTGAGCAGTGACAGTGGGGTCATAGCAAAAGGATGATCATGCCAGGGCTTCTGAAGCAAAGATATCTAAGAACCTGAAGTCTTAATGGGTCCTGGGGTGGGAATTAGGAGGAAACTTACAGAGAAGGTACAATAATTGTAATTGTAATTGTAATAGGCTTTGAAACTATGATGAGTTAAAACTGGAAACCACTTGATTTTGGATATGTTACTTAATCTGTCATAATAGTAGTGTCTTCATCAATAAAATGGGATGATACACTTCCTATTACATAGCTGTAGAATATTATTATGCTGGAACGCTCAAGAAATGGTAGTTTTTTTTTCTCTGACACCTATTCACACTGATTTTTTAAAATTGAAGAATGCCACTTACATACAGATCTTAAGTGCATAGTTCATACCTCAACGTTTTTGAAAAATGGCTGGATTACCCACTTTTATATGGGTAGCTGACCCACATCTTAGCAACACAGATAAGGTAAATAAAGAAAAAGAGGTTATCCCTCTGGGATCTAAGAAATACAGACCTATAAGGAAACTTAGACATGAACTGATCCAAAAAATTTCTCTTTTTCTTTCAGTGTAAATTGAGGTCAAGAATTGACTTGGGGAGGAAGATTTGGAGAAAGGTCATATAATTCTACAGTTACAGAAATAATCCCAATAATTAGCAAATATGTATTCAGTGTTTAATATGTCCAACAAGGATAACTCTCCCCACTAAATTCTTTATCATCAAACATTTCCAGGGGGGTGTGGTCACAGGGAAGCTTCTGGCTGTAGTTCAACACACTGGTTGCATTAAGAAAGGTAGGAGGAATGAAAGAGAGCTGAAAGGAGAAATAGATTGCAATTAAAGATGTATTACTTTTAAAAGTGCCAAGCATATTGGACACACAGTTAACAGATATTCATTAAATAATTGCTGAATGAATGAATGATCATGTAGACAACTTCAAAATGGAGTACAAACATTTATTTTGATGAATCGCTCTCTTGGTCTCTCATGCGCAGTGTTGATATGTATAGTGTCCCTCTCAGAACTAACCTCTCTCCCTTTGGATTGTAAAAGAATTCCAGGAGTTTCTTAATCAAGGTTCCTAATGACTTGTGGAGAGAGAAGGGAGAAATGAAACAGGTCTTCCAAGTTGGCCGTTTTTTCTGTGCCTGTAATTCCTGCCAATGCCACATGATGTCACTATTGAAAACAAGGATTCTGTGTCAAGTCATGGTGGAGGCGAATGGAATAGAAAGGAGCCTTACACAGATTACAGTGGTTCTCCAGTAGAGGGCAATCCCACTCCCTCAGTTACAACAGGCTCAAGCTTAGACTCTCAAGCCTCCAACTCTTTAGTTTTATGTTTCATTCCTCATTCTCAGGTGATGCCTACTGTGGCAAAGTGGCTGTGCATACTGTGGCTTTGAGCCTGTCATACCAATCAGACATCTTCCTCCCTCATGCTAAGGCCCCCTAGAGGTTGGGACAATTTTAACCCACTGGAGACTTTCTACACTTCACATGAAAGAGATCAGAATCTTCCACCCATTTATTCCCAGGAGTTCCTAGATTTATAATCAAATTTTCACAGCCACTCCACAGGGGCATCTGGGCTATACATACTCATTGAGGTGGTCATTGAGGGGTAGCCTATTAATGGCAGTGGCGGCCCATCTGAAGTGGCCACTGCAAAGACACCGGCTGCAGCAGGGGAGATGCAGCAGGGGCTGAGTGCTCCATGGAGCCAGCAGGAGCCAGGAACAGGTAGAAGCCCCACCCACTTCCAAGTTGGAGGAGCGGGAGCCCCACCCTCCGAGGCACAGTGTGGCCACACAGTTGCGGCTGTGAATCCAGGCATTCCTGCAGTCTCAGGGACCTGAGGATCACCCCCTTCCCCCACAGGCTCAGAAATGCCTGCTCCCACTGCCTGGCCTCTCCCCACTTCAAGCAGCCCCTCCAATTTCAGATCAAAGTTGAGGTTGGGTCCAGGCACTGTTGTGACCTGGCTGGGTGTGTGTGAGCTCAGGGCAGGGCTGACATGCCAGCTCCCTGTTGCCTTGGCCCTCTCAAGACTTTGGGTGCCAATAAGCATGGGAAAGGGGCTGGGACAGCTCTGCATGGGCCGGCAGGCACCCCTCAGTATGAACAACCTGGTGCCAGGGATGGCAGGTTGATGGCAGCAGGAGGCAGACAGTTTCCTGTGTGGAAAGGGGCAGGTCCCCAGTGAAGCCCCACCTTCAGGCCTGCGATGGCCTGAACCCTGGGGGCTGGGCTGCCAGATCTATGGACCAGAGTGAGAACTTACAGTGATTTTTCCAGACCTGACCATGGACACCTATGGACAAACCAGTACACAGTTCCTCCTCCCTGAAGCCCATAAAAACCCCAGACTCAGCCAGACTCAGATAGATGTCAGGACTATCAGCTGCAGGACTGAGCTACCCAGGAAGGAGCTTTGGGTCTCCTCGACTTGCCCATGGAAAGCAGTGACCCATTGTAGGTCTCCTCTCTGCTGAGAGTTAGAGAGCTGGACACTCATCAGGATGACCTGCCTTCAGAAAGGAGCTACCCACTTCAAGTCTCCTAAGGGCTGTTCTGTCACTCAATGAAGCTCCTCTTCACCTTGCTCACCCTTCACTTGTCTGTGTACCTTATTTTTCCTGGAAGCAGGACAAGAACTCGAGACTTGCCAAATGGCAGGGCTGAAAAAGCTGTAACACAAACAGGGCTGAAAGACGCCCCTTGCTCACCACATTGCAGGCAATGAGAAGGAGAGAAGAGCTGCAGCCCTTCAGGGAGCTCAGACCTAGGAGCTCCCTGAGCCAGGGCCATGACACCCTCTTTGGGACTCTGGTATCTCCAAGCTTCCAGATGCCACCATGTTCCCTGGTGCCAGCCATGGAAGCTGCTTGTGGTACACCTGGTCCAGCTGCAGCCTCACAGGGAGCTGGCAGCCATGCCGGCACCTGGAGCCACCTGCCCTTCTGCAGCCAGAGTGCCTGACTATGTGCAGTAGCTGGACCCCACACCCACTAGCTCACACACCCCTCACCACTCCATGTCTGGCTCACCCTTGGCAGGCATGGGATCCAGGCTGGTAGCATGAGCTGAGTGCAGCCTCAAGCTAATTTGCTACCTCTAGATATAAAAACATCTATCAGCTTTTTAAATGGCAGCTACTCCTGAGAACAAGAGAAGTAATAATAAATATGACTCTACCCAACAATATGAATGGATCCTGTAGTGTGATAAGCATGGGAAGCTAGAAAAAACAGAATGCATATTGGATAACTTTTTTTAATGCATAAAGTTTGAAAACAGGCAAAAGTAATCTCTTTATGGCATTAGAAGTAAGGATAGTGTTTTAACCTTCAGGAAGAGGCTATAACTGAATGGGAGCACAAAGTGGGCTTTGTGAGGCTGGTAATTTGTTTCTTGATTTGGGTACTGGTTATATGGCTGTGTTCACTTCATAAAATTACATCAAGATATGTGCTTATGATAAATGTATTTTTATGTGGGAATGTTATACTTCCATAGAAATTTCAAAAATAAATGAAGACATTCTGCCACAAATAAATGAAAGAAGAGATAATAGTGCAATTGGCCCTCAGTATCTATGGGAAATTGGTTCCAGGTACCCCCTTGGATACCAAAATTTGCAGTGGCTCAAGTGTCTTACATAAAATGGCATAGTATTTGCATATAGCTTATGCACATCCTTCCTTAAATTTTAAATCATCTCTAGATTACTTATAAAACCTAATACAATGTCTACAATCACTTCATTCATGCGGATTTAACATAGTACCAGTGTATTAGTCCATTCTTGCGTTGCTATAAAGAAATAACTGAGAATGGACAATTTGTAAAGAAAAGAGGTTTAATTGGCTCACAGTTCCACAGCCCTGAAGTGTGGCTGAGGAGGCCTCAGGAAACTTACAATCATGGGCAGAAGATGAAGGGGAAGCAGGCACATCTTACATGGTTGGAGCAGGAGGGAGAGAGAAGGGGGAGGTGCTACACACTTTTAAACAGCCAGATCTCAGGATAACTCACTCAGTATCACAAGAACAGCCACAAAGGGGAAATGCTCCCCCAAGATCCAATCACTTTCCACCAGCCCTCGCCTCCAGCACTGGGGATTATAATTTTACATGAGATTTGGGTGAGGACACAGACCCAAACCATATCAACTGGGCATACAGCAAATTCAAGTTTTGCTTTTTAAAACTTTATGGAAAATGTTTTCAAGTATTTTCCATTTGAGGTTGGTTGCATTCATGAATGCAAAACTCACAGATACAGAGGGGTGACTATATGCATTTAATATCCCTAAAGGCTGAAAGTTATACAACCTTAGAGATAGAAAGGTCTCAAAGATGATTGAATTCAACCACTTCACTTCACAGATACAGAAACTGAGGCCCATAGATGGGAATCTCAAGATCACAAAGGGATTCAGCATTAGAACCAAGTCTCCTACAACCCAGTTCATGGATCTTTTCCCTTCATAATGTTGCCTTCCTTCTCCCAGTGATAAAGGTGAGATGTGGATGAAGTCTAACAATGAGCTGTGCATCAGGATGTCATGGTCTAAAATTTTTCAGGCAATGATTAACGTTAATATCTGCCTTGCAAATGGACTCAGCAGCTGGGACAAGGCAGATGTGGCAACACAAATATGTTGCCCATGACACATGAATTGGAAGAGATGGAGGAAGCTCTTGAGTGAAGGAACAAAAGAAAAGCCTGTCTGTCTGGAATGCAATGGGAATGAAGATTCCAAGGAGGTCATTTAGGGAAAAGCAGTGCCTGAACCCCAGACAAGGCTGGGTGCGGTAACATCTGTGCTTTTGCAAGGGAGATAAAAGGGAATCTGCTTCCCTGCCTGAAGGGATGATATATGGGCTTCTGAGGCACTGGGCGTGGGCTGAAGGCATGATACAGGGCTTGATGGATGAAGGCTGAGGTAACTCAGTAGGCCACACATTAATAAAAATTATCAAACTGTCCCAGTTGGTGGAGTATAATGCTAATGCCATTCTCCACATGTATGTTAAAGGAAGAGAATGTCTGAAGGGAGGTAACCTGCTTTATATCTTTACCTTCATTTCACTTGTCCAAATTATATCCTCTGTTCTGCTGCCAAGATCCTATGCAAGCCAAGTCTGGCAGAACCTACTCTATACTACAACCACCTGTGATACTTCACCTGCATCTAGCCATTCTTAACTGAGAATGAGAAGTGTATTCTAATCACAACTTAGGGCCATAAACAACTTTCATCACTCTCAAGTGCCCAAAGAATCAACTTCAGATATCATAACCTAGCCTTCAAGGCTTTCATCCACTTGACCACAAATTCCAGTCTCGCTCATTCTATGCTTCTCCAGGCACCTTTCATTTCCATCTTCATGCTTTTCTTGCTTTATGCCCTTCCATCTGTCTGAATTTCCTCTTACTTGTTCTCTATTATTGAAATCCCTTCCATCCTTCCAGGTTGAGATGAAAGCCCACTTTATTCACAAAGGCCGCACATCCTTAGCCTCTGATTTCAGCCTCAATTGCAATGGACAGTTCCAATGTGAGTTCAAACTCACTTTGTACTGCCCCAAGACCTTCCTCCTTGAACATATGCCAGGTATATCTTTGCACTTCCTGCCCCAAGGCCTTCAATGATGCGGTGGGACCTCTCTCAGCTCATATGAGCAAGTATAGCCTAGAAGTCTAAGAAACACCAATCTTTAAACAATTGAGATAGGGAGGTAGAGAAGACATAATCTAACTTTGCATCTTTAAGCCAGCAAGAGCCTCAATACATCAATAGTAATCTTGTGAACACATCCCTGTACTAGCTTTTTCCCCTTCTGGGTCCTGTTCATGATCCTTCATAACTGTTTCCTATGGATACCTACCTAATCTGTGCTCAAGCTCTGTTTTAGGGTTATCAAAACAAAAACAAAATAGAATGAGTACACATCTTCTACCTGGAATTACAGTTAGACCTGTCTCTGGAGTTTCCCCAGTAATTAGAACTAATAGTCAATAATTGTTTGTCAGCTAGAAATAAATTTTAAAATACAAGCCACTAGTATCAACTCTACATGTGGAGAAGAACCTCACTTATAAACTATATAATTATCAAGACTGTCCACGTAGCTAATAGTACGTGAGGAACATCAGAAGAATCCATTCTCACTGACATTCGATTTTGCAGTCACTTTATGTTCAGCCAGTTAACAGTACTCATTGGATGTCATTTCCATCACCCCTGCTTCCCTATTTTATAGGCCCAGAATTCCTTTAAGAAGCTCAGCTGCTGCAGAACAGCCAGATCTGACCTTCCTAAGGCATGATTCATCATGCATTGATGACAGAACATCTGCACCCAATGCATGAAACATGGTGACTCGCAGTGCCTGGCTCAGGATATGACCCGGCTCAGAGCTTAGTCTTCCCATGATTTCTGTCTTGAAAATAGCTCCTAGCATGGTCCCCATACCCTCAGCCAAAAGCACATCCCCCTCAAGTTTTTTTCATTATGTTCTCCTCTCTTTTTATTAAAATAAATAAATACATAGGTACATACATACATACACACATACATACATAATTTCCCCTTCAGGGATTCCTTGGAAGCCATCAAGAGTAGGGATAAAGAGCAGAATTTCTGAGTGAGAAAGAATTAGGTTCATGTCCCAAACTCTATCACTTAATACTTCTATGCCCTTAAGTAAGTGACTATGCCCCCTCTAAACCTGAGTTTTCCCACATGTGAAATGAAGATAATACTAACTAATTTTCAGAACAATTTTGATGATTATATAGGATAACTTGGCATCTAGGTGTTCAATAAATGCTGACTGTCTTCTCTTTCCCTTTAATAGCTTTACACTTCCCACAACGCTTACAAAATTTCTGGTATGGTATAGGTACTTAACAAATGTCATTACTCTTGCTTCATTCTTGTTGTTGTTGTTGTTGTTGTTGTTGTTGTTGAGACAGAGTCTCACTCTGTTGCCCAGGCTGGAGTGCAGTGGTGTGATCTCAGCTCACTACAACTTCCACCTCCCAGTTCAAGAGATTCTCCTGCCTCAGCCTCCTGAGTAGCTGGGACTACAGGGGCACACCACCATGCCCGGCTAATTTTTGAATTTTTATTAGAGATGGGGTTTCACTATGTTGGCCAGGCTGGTTTTGAACTCCTGACCTCATGGTCTGCCCGCCTCGACCTCCCAAAGTGCTGGGATTATAGGCATGAGCCACCGCGCCCGGCCACTCTTGCTTCATTCTTTTTTGGGCTCCGTTTACACTGGATACCTTTCTGCTTGTGGTGTGACTGTCTTGTTTCATGATATACGACCATAGCATAATTTACATATTTGCTATTAGGGATACAGCATGGAATGGGACAAGTAAGGTCCTAAGGCATGATTACACTTAGCTTACGCTCAAGAGCAAGAGAACTCTTATCACTGTTGGAAATGTAGAAAGGTGAAGCCACTATGAAAAACAGTATGGAGGTTCCTGAAAAAATTAAAAATAGAACTGCTAGATGATCCAGCAATCCCACTTCTGGATTTATATCCAAAATAATTGAAATCAGGATGTTGGAAAGATATCTGTATCCCCGTGCTCACTGCAGCATTACTCACAGTAGCCAAGATAGAGAAATAACCCAAGTGTGCATCGACAAATAAATGGATGAGGAAAACGTGGTATATGCATACAATGGATTATCATTCAGCCTTAAAAAAGAAGAAAATTCTGCCATTTGAAATGACATGAATGAACCTAAAGGACGTTATGCTGAGTATAATAAGCCAGTCATAGAAGGACAAATACTGCTTAATTCCACTTATATGAGAGGTATCTAAAATAGGCAAAGTCAAAGAAGCTGAGAATAGACTGATGGTTTCCAGATGCTGGGGATGGGGAAACAAGGAATTGGTTTTCAACGGAATATAAGGTTTCTGTTATGCAAAATGAATATGTTCTAGAAATCTGCTGTAAAACATAGCACCTATAGTTAATATGGTATTGTGTGCTTTAAAATGTGTTAAGAGGCTAGATGTCATGTTAAGTGTTCTTACCAAACACACACATGTACACACACACACACACACACATAAATGGACAAAATAAAATTATTGGAGGTGATGGGTATGTTTGTATCTTGCTTGTGGTGATGACATCATGGATACACGCACATGTCCAAAGTCATCAGTATCTATATATTAAATGTATGCAATTTTTGTATATCAATTATAACTCAATAAAGCTGTCTATTAAGGGCAGGCAAATCAAAAGTAAATAAGCAAATATATAAATAAATGAAATAATTTCATCAAATGCTGAATGACATAAGGGTAGTAATACTGAGGGATGTGATAGAAAATGACAGAGAAGAAACCTGATATTTAGGTAGTCGGGAAAGGCTTTCTGTGCAGATGAAAATGGGATTAAGACTCACGTGCTATAAAGGAGTTAACAACTCCAGTTAAGGGAATCACTAGAGGAAAGGGTGGAAAATTTAAAGCAGAGGGAGGTAGATGTGAAGTAACAAGCTTGGTGTGTCTAACAATGAGGAAGTAGGCTAGTGTTGTTACTGCTCTCACGTGTCAAGTTAGTCATCAGCTTCCTAAAAGCCAACTCAAGAAGGGAAAGAGTTTGGGTTATATTGTTCTCCTCTCCAAACATAAGGGGATTATCTCTCAAGGATGGTTATGTTTTTAAAAAATGTATTTTCTTGCCTACTAGAATGTATGGCTTCCATCTTTTTCTGGCCTTTGAAATTGGTACTCTTTCCAGGGGTAATTCTCCCCAGAACTCATGATCAGTGCAGTGAGTGAACCCAAAGCCATAGGCATTGTGATCCAACTCTTTGACACTTGAATGGTCAATGTTGAAGGTACAAAATATTCCATGACTTTTGATCTATTTTTTTCTTTTTTTTTTTGGAGATAGAGTTTCACTCTTGTTGCCAGGCTGGAGTGCAGTGGCGTGATCTCGGCTCGCTTCAATCTCCACCTCCCAGGTTCAAGGGATTCCCCTGCTTCAGCCTTCCAAGTAGCATGCCACCATGCCCAGCTAATTTTTTGTATTTAGTAGAGACGGGCTTTCACCATGTTGGTCAGGATGGTCTTGATCTCCTGACCTCGTGATTAGCCCGCCTCGGCCTCCCAAACTGCTGGAATTATAGGCGTGAACCACCACACCTGGACTTGATCTATTAATATGTCCTAGGAGCTACAGAATTATATTCATGAACTTTGAATGACTTCAGTCAAGTCACTTTTCTTCTCTAAGTCTTATTTCTCATCTGTATAATGTGAGTGAGAGGTGAGGGGTGGGTAGGGGATATTGGGTAGGTGGCTACCTGTGATCTCTACATTGGGTAGAGGGCTGTGTTCACTAGAGTTCCAGATTTTCTGTGATTCTAAGAAGCCTTTGGAATCTTGGAGTGAGTATTCCCAGGGAACTCTGATGTGCTGAAAAGCTCTCCTACATCGTTGATGTCAGCTGTGCCTGAGGCTTTTTAATGGGTCAACAGACTCCAAAGGTGAGCTGGAGACAAATCTGGCAATTATAGATTAAAGGGCAATTATAACAGGGCTCATAATTGTTCCCTTACAATCCTGCCTTCATTGTTGGTTAATAACCAAATTCTCTCTTTCCAGGGAACTCCACCCTCACCTTTTCCCAGTGGGGTAGGTGAGGCCGGATCAGAACAGGTAATTGAGTTCTCCCTGGGGAGTTTGGGGTCATGTGAGCACAGCTCCTTGATCTCATCTCAGATGGCTCCAGGGAAGTACCCAAAATCTCTCCTTTGGGAGGTAGGACAGAATGACTCAGGAAAAGGGAAGTCAAAAGGAAGTTTATGAAGTCTGAGAATGGGATTGGTAAATAAATCCAAGTCTGGATACTCCTGGAGGCAGGTGGTACGGGGTACAATACTGGGCTGGAACCCAGAAGACCCTATGTATGTGTCGGCCATAACTTGCCAGGAGATTCAGAGGAAGTTCCTTCACCACTGGGATTCAGTTGCTTCATCTGTGAAAAGAGGGGGTTGGCTTAACTGATCTGTAAGTATCTTCTAGATAGGATATGAGGTTGGTGCAAAATTAATTGTGGTTTTTGCCATTGAAAGTAAAGTAATAGCAAAACCCACAATTACTTTTGAACCAACCTCATATTTTTAGGATTCTAGATGCCTGTGACTGAGTGGACTACTTCTGAGTCTCGGTTTTTACTTCTGTAAAGAGACAATAACAAGAGTAACTTCATCATAGAATTATTGTGAGAATTAAATGAGTTTAACATGGCATCTCTACTTTATTCATTCAGTGCTCTCATTTAATGATTACTCATTAGACTTCTACTTTAAACCAGACTCTATGCTAGGAGAGGATGGATAATTCATACAGTTGAACTAGGTATCTTAGATGAACCTTCACAGAGGTGAAGATACCTTCACAGAGCTAGGAGTCTTGTGGGGCACACAGTGAACGTTTAAAAATGGAAGCTATTTTTATGAGGCATTTCTGTTATTGAACAGTCAGATCAAATACCACTGTCTAAATAATGGCAAATGGCAGGCGAAAATATTCCAAGGCATGATGACATTCTCAAGAGAAGCTATCCTCTGTCCCTGGTCTAAATTAAAGATGACACATTCAAATATCTTCAGAGCAAAGCAGATAATATAAGTTAATGTAGTGGGTTGGATGTCATAAAATCTAAAAGAGGGGATTAAGACGAACTAGAGTTTGCATGCATTCTCTAAAGCGGAAAGCTGCTAGTCAACTCTCCTGCCTACTGCTGTCACGTGAGAATGTGAGTCTAAAGTTGCCAGAACTCACTATTTTCCAGCAGAAGCCAGGAATCCAGATTTTCACATAAAAAGCATCCAGATTTCAAGTGATAGCCACTTATTCAAATATTTAAAAACATTATGTAGCCACTGGTTTGCTATCTCTAAGTTAAAGCCAATATTTCAGATAAGCAAGAGTATTGTGTTCATTTTCAAAAAGGAAGGTAAGGAGAAAGGGGATGAATGATTATTGGCTATCATCTACTTGCCCCAGGCATCTTACAGACAACATATATCATTTCATCTGTTGCTCACAACAATTCTGAGAAGCACCTGTGTTTAGTTCTGATATTTTTCCCTGATGCAATTCACATATGGAAAATGTGTTTTGAGAAACACTGGTACGGACAGATATGACTGGCAGCATAAGGAAGATTGAATATAGGGGCAAGATAAGAGGCAGGACAGCCTGGTGAGGAAGTCATAGTGGAAATAACACAAGGTGCCCCTAGTGGGGAGAAAAACAAGGACAGATTTGAGACAAAATGAAGAAGTAATTAACCTATATTTTTCAAAGTTCATCAATAATGTCTGAGAGGGGAATTTTACCTCCCTTCCATCTCCCCATGTCAGATGGAGGAGGAAGGGACTTTACAACTGTACCCCTTTTCTTATTTTCTCTCTTCACCCTCAGGCTATCTATTTAATGGCTGTGTTCAGACCAAGGTCAGTCATCCCTCCAAGTGGACAACAGAAACTAAACCCTAGTCCTATAGCCTGGATCTCCTAGTCTACACCTTGATGTCACACAGAATAATTTCTCAGAGCAATGAACTTCTATATTAAAGATTACTCTGGTCAGGCATGGTGGCTAATGCCTGTAATCTCAGTACTTTGGGAGGTCAAGGTGGGTGGATCACTTGAGTCCAGGAGTTTGGGACCAGCCTGGGCAACATGACAAAAGCCCATCTCTACAAAAAAATACAAAAGCTAGCCAAGAGTGGTGATGCATGCTTGTAGTCCCAGCTACTTGGGAGGCCGAGGTGGAAGGACTGATTGAGCCCGGGAGATAGAGGCTGCAGCGAGGTGTGATTGGGCCCCTGCACTCCAGCCTGGGCAACAGAGTGAGACCCTATCTCAAAAAAAAAAAAAAAAAAAGAAAGAAAGAAAGAAAAAGAAAAAGACTACTCAGCCATTCTTCCTGATCCCCTGATCCATGGGCTTCTTGCTTCTGGCTGTCATTACACTGGCAGTGAGCAATAGAGAGATGTAGATTAAATGGTCAGAAGATGTAAATTCAATTCTTGGCTCCACACTTATAAGAAGTTTGACCTTCAACTATCAACTTCACAAGACTTATCTTCAACTTCCTCATCTGTAGATGTGGACAATACTGTCCTCCTACTTGGAAGGACTAATTTGTAGATAAAATAAGATAATGGATTTGAAGGTCCTTCAATTCATACTTCATAGAGCAGCCAGGGTGATAAAACTTTTACTCTTTACCGTGACTTAAACCACTCTCTATAATTTCACCCCTCCTACAGTCCCTTCTTTTTAAATTCCATACTCAGAATTTAAACTCCAGCCCCACTGTCCTTTTATTCCTTAAGGCCACTGTGAGTGCTGTTTCCTCTACATGAACCGCTTTCCATCCCACCCGCCCCTCAATCTTCACTTCATTTCACTACTTCCTGTTCACACTTCAGTATTTATTGAGTGCTTACTATGTGCCTGGCAATGTACTAGGCACTGGGGATAGGGTGATATAAAAAAAGATAAACATAACAACACTTCGGAGAAGCTAATATTTTAGTGACAAAGGCAAATGCTACATCCCTGCCTTCACCAACCAAAATATATTGAGAATTGTAATAAGCGCTACCAAGCTAGGAATAGTATAGAATGCTAAAGTTCATGTAGTCAACGAGAGGGCCAAATCTAATCTAAGGATTCAGATAAGTGACATTTAAACTGAGACCTGAGTGTACAGACCCAAGTGGGAAAGAAAATCTGTAGCATCAATAGTAGAGAGAAGAAGTAGGTAAGTGCAATTATTCAAACCTTGTACGATGTGTCAAAAAGTTTTCATTTGGAAGTTAGAAGAGTTATGAAACTTCTTAAAAGGTTTAAATTAGAAGAATCATAGTTATAAATAAGATACCTATTCATCAAATATTTATTGAGTGTCCATGGTATGCCAGCTAGTGTGCTAGATATGATCAAATGTATATTTTAACAGGTAACTCTGGCTTTAGAGTTGAGAATTGAAAGGGAGGGAAAAGTGACTAATGTGAGGACTATTTAAAAGACGATTGCAGAAGATGTTGAGTGGCTTAGATTAGGCAATGGAAATAAAAAGGAGCCAATTTAAGAGATAATGGGGATCAAAGCAAAATAGCTTGGTTATAAATTGAACATGAAGGTGAACAACAGAAAAGAGTTCAAGATAACTGCTTTAAGAAACTTAGTTTTTAGAGGCACCAGCTATATAGAGTAAAGGAACAATTGGAAAGGAGCAAACTTGTAGGGAGATGATAGCAAATCCAGTTTTGAATGTGTTGAGTTTGAATTGCTTGTGAGATATCGAATTACAGATGCTTATAGTCAGTTGAATATAATTAGGGGGTTCCGAAGAATGAGGTGGAGACCCAAATGTAAAAGCAATGACTACATTGATTGTTATGATTGGACTAGATGTGGTAACCCAGAGAGAGATTAAATTGAGAAAAGAATACACAGGACCAAGCCATAAGGAGCTTCGAGATAAAGAACAGATAAAGGGACCCTGTAAGAGAGGCTAAGTTGGTGTTAGAGAGTTAGATACCAAACCAGGAAGGTATAGTACTGAAGAAACCAAGGACAGCAAATGTTTCAGACCCTGTAGAATGCATAGAGATATGAAGTAAGTTTATGACCCAAAAATGTCATTGGATTTAATGACATAGAGCTCACAAATGTTCATGGAGAAAAATGTTTTAGTAACTTGGTGGTAGCAGAAGACAGAGGGGAGTAAGCAGAGGAATGAGAAGATGAAGTGAACCATTGTAGGCTATACTTTCAAAGGCGTGTTTATAAAGAAAAGGAAAGAGATCATTTTGACGCTGGAAGATGCAATGTTTTGTTTGTGTCTTTGTTCCAAGAAGAAAAATTTATAAGCATATAAATGATGTAAATAATCTACTAGAGAAGGAGAGATATAAAATATAGGCTATAAGGAGAGAGAGATTATATGTAGATTCCTAATAATTTAGGAAGGCATAAGAAATACTGCAATGAAAAGATTAACTTTAGAAAGAAAGGAGGACATCTCCTATATTATATCAGGAGGAAATGGGGAGGGTATGCATGAAAAATGTTAAATTGTTTGGAGAAAAATTACACTACTCCATTATTGTTCTTAATGAATAAAGGGAAAATAGGGTATTATGGGTTTAAGAATGATGAAGGCTGAGTGTGGTGGCTCACACTTGTAATCCTAGCACTTTGGGAGGCCAAGGCAGGCAGATTACTTGAGCTCAGGAGTTCAAGACCAGCCTGGGCAACATGACGAATCCCTGTCTCTACCAAAAATATAAAAAATGAGCTGGGCATGGTGGCATGCACCTATAGTCCCAGCTACTCAGAAGGCTGAGGCAGAAAGATTGCTTGAGCCAGGGAGGCAGAGGTTACAGTAAGCCGAGATCACACCAGTGCACTCCAGCCTGGGTGACACAGCGAGACCTCCATCTCAAAGAATGATGAAGAAGAATGTAAGTTGACAGGAGAAACCTAGTAAAATTGAATGGAAGCATGAAGAGCCCAGTTAACATTGATGACTGATGATACATTGATGACAATATTCAAAACTGTGTTTTTCTGTAGCTGTGTGACTGTACCATCACAGAAGATGGAGAGTTGCATGCATCCAGTGCAGGTGTTTGAACAAGCAGGGAAATTAAAAGACCGAAGGGCAAGGGAGATCGAGAGGCTGATACAAACAGTGATTGAAATATGAACCATGGACTCTACCATAGATAGAAAAGTTGGAACTGATAGATGGAGAAAAAGGAATGCTACCAAGCAACAGAAAGTCCTAATGAGTTAAAAGGCATGGCTGAAGTCAGAGATCTATAAACTGACAGTATAAAAGATCATGGTCAAAGAGTGGGATGTTAGAACTGATGGTTTTTTATGGAACAATATCATGTGAGGACAAAGTCTACAGTGTGGCCCAGGAGTGGGTGGCTAAGGCAGAATGGAGAAATGGTCACTGGAGATGAGCAGATCAAGGAAGTGAGAGACTGGATTGTTGGACAGAAAATCCACAAAAACCCTGACCTTACCTATTGTGATGGCAAGAACCCAGATGAAGAGAAAGCTCCAAACCAGGAACTTAAAATACTTAAAGAACCAGTTTCAGTTGAGGCAAGAGGATGAAGGTTGGATTCAGCTTGACTTCCCCTTTTGGGGAATAACAATGTCATAGACACAAGGTAGGATAGATTTAGTCTGGGCAAACTCTCTGGATGAAAGGTAGGTACCAACCTAGCTTAATTCTTGCCTGGCCTGGAAGGAGATTCTGGTGAGTGAAGAGAGAAATACAGATTTTCTTCTCTTGGCATCTCTAATGGGAAGCTGCTACTAAGGACAAGAATGGCAACAGATGGTGACAGGGAGGGAGAAAGACCAGCTTGGGAGTGATCTCCAGGTGAGGGGTTGATAGTCTTGTATGAGAGGTTGATCCATATAATTAATTACTGGAACCAGACTCTCAAACAATTTCCCACTTCCTCTGAGTAGCCTTTATTATCCCCAATGGACTGAATTTGAAATCTCTCTGCCATGCCCCTACAGCATCTGAGTTATCTCAGCACCCACCATGCTATCCCAGCAATTTCTTGCTAAATTGTACCACTCTCCTTGTTGACTAGAAGTTCCATGAGGGCAGGAATTATGTCTGTCCTGTTACCATTCCATGCCCAGGACATAGACCACAGTAAGAGCTCCCCACACATTCATGAAATGAATGAGTGTGCTTTGTGAGCTGTAAAGAGCTTTGTGATATAGAAGGCAGGCTGGGTGGCATGGGGGAATGAACAGGATTAAGACTCTCCAAGTACCTTTTCCCTTTGGAAGCCTTTGACTTTAGAAACCTTTCACCCAGAAAGCAGCTGGAGTGACAGAAATATTTTCTGAGCCCCTAATATCAGTTCCAGATGTTTGCAATCATGTGGGTTTGTACCTCACCCTGTAAAACATATTTCTCTTGCCCCCACCCCCCAATTCTAGCTGAGGGAGTAAAGCCTAGTTTCCAATGACATCACCTCTCTCAGGCTGACCCGGGGTAAGCAGAGAGCAGGCGGGTGAGGTCCCCTCTAGTTTCTCAGATGAACAGCATGGTTCAGCCGTGGCCCACACTGCATGAGGAACTAAGAGTAAATTCCACAAGATTTCATAAATACCTACAGTGTAAGTGCTCCATCACAGCCACTGCTGCCACCATCCTCTCAGCTACGGGAGAAAAGAGACCTTGCTGTCCTTCACCTTGAGATATTCCTCATAAAAATTCACCTCCATAACTGCTCCCTTTTACTTCAGAAAATTTTCAGTCTAAGGTCTGAGATGGGATGATGTGTGTGTTGGGATGAGGAGTGTCTTTTCAGTTGTAGATTATCCTTAATGATAACAGGGACAGAGAAAGAACAGGGGAACTGAGAGTGGGTACAGATGGCCTCTGGACATTCTCCTTTACCTGGATGTAAGTCTAAATGAGCAGCTCATATCAGAGCCAGCTTAGAGAGCCAAAGACAAGCAAAGGTCAGCTGAGACATGGGCACAGAGTGACATGGAATAAAAAGAAGAGAGAGAGAGAGAGCGAGAGCAAGAGCCACCAAGGGAAGCTGACAGACATAAAGGTAGAAAAAGAAGAAGGAAGGAGAGAGGAAAGGAAATAATCAGGAAAGGATATAGGAAGAAAGAAACAGAGACAAGAGTTGAGAGTTGGCAGGAGGCAAGCGTGATACTGATCAGCGGGGGAGAGGCCCATTAGGCTCCCAGATGCCAGGGCAGAAAGGGGCACTGACCAGCTCCAGATGTTGCTGCCTTGTATGAGGAGGTGCCAGGGCTAGTGGATAGGGCCTGATGCCTCTGTGAGTGCCAACAGAGCCAGCTGGCCTTCCAGCCCTGAACTAAACAAGCTGAAGCTGAGAATCCCATGAAGAAAAAGGGAAGTTTCTGATTTTTTTAAAGTTAAAAAAAAAAATCCAGCAGGGGAGCAGACGATGACCAAAGAAAATGCATGGGAGTGTGGTGAGACTATCACCAGACAGAGACACAGGAGATTATGATGTTAGGTGTGACCTATCCCTTCTTGTCCTCACTCTTCTGATCCTTACACTGAGGGTGGCGGGTTCAATGCTTAAGGTTCTTCTACTCGGAACTTTAGGGATTCACAGAAGCTAGTTTATCAGACAAAGAAGTGGGAAGCCTGATGGGCTACGATCCCCTTCACAAGATCAGAGCTCACTAGTTGCTCACTAGTTGCTGTCAGTGGCTAGATACTCCATTCTGTCAAGCCACACAAGTGTCCTATATCCCTTTATTTCCATCTGCCTCTAGGTCTATTCGCAACAAGAGCAAACCACACTGGAGGTAATATGAACTAGTGAAAAATCTTTGAATGTAGTGGATGAGGGTGTGGGAGTAGACAGGAAAGAAACCAGAGCCCTAGTTCTAGCTCTGGCTGTACCAGTAACTCACCATGTGTGTAAGCTCTGGACAAGTCTGTCTCCTCTGAGCCTTTTTCTTCGTAGGTCAAACGGGAGATTTGGATTTATTAAATCTGCTTGTGCCTCGGCCCAGCTTCTTACTCCCACCTTTACCCTGCCCAAGAAGCTGAAACCCATGCCAATTGTTCTGATGAGGCCATGAGGGAGAACCAGACGTCTGTTTTTAATATTGATGACAGATTAGCGTGCGGGGAATTCAGCCACCCCCCACAACAAGCTCCATTTCTGCTCAAAACAACTGGAACAGGAGACTACTTATGCTTGGCTTTCCTAACAGCGTCCCGGAACTGACCAAGCAATGGCTTCTCTGAAGGAGACAAAGAGGGCGCAAAAGCTAGAGGTGGGGGCAGGGGTAGGAGACAAGGAGAGAGAGTGAGCATTTCAAAAGTTAGTTAGAAGGGTGTGAAACAGATGGCAGCCATAAAGTGTGTGTGTATGTGTGTGTTTGTGTTCATGTGTGCACATGGGGGAGAGAGAGAGAGAGATCTGTGTAAGCACCTATGTCTGTGCACATGCACGCATGAGCTCGTGAATAAATAAATAATTCCAGCACTGGACTTGGCTGCCAGCAAAAATTCAGAGAGATCAAAGGATAAAGCCTACATTTCCCTATTCTGGCCTCACCTGACCAAATGTGTGAGTAATCCTAACTCTCTATCCAAAACAAGTCTTAAACCTTATTTTGTTTTCTTCCTAACATTTATTTCTCCCTTTAATTTTTTCTTTTTAATTCGTGGAAATAGGAAACAACAAGAAAGTATTAGTACCTACTGTGTCTCAAGACCTGTGCTGGAATTAATTCTTAAAAATAGCTTGTGAAAAAGGTGTTGTTTTTCCCATTCCACAGAAAAGGAAACTGAACCCTAGAAAAGATGTTGACTACCCCTAGATCTCTCTCACTGAGAAGTGGTGAAAAATAAAACCAGAAGCCAGGTTTTCCCAAGTCCATATTCTTTCATTAGGCTTATATTCTCAAAGATAAAACTCAACTGAGTGAAGTGAGAAATTTCAATTTAAGCCAAGTTCATTTTCCAGAGGGTTTAGACATGATAAAGGTGACACGGAAGCAAACAGATGAGGTGAATGTTTCAGATGTACCCTCCCAATCACCTACAGCATCAATTGGTCATGACACATTTTTAGAAGGCTTACCATGTACTCAGCTAGGTTGTAAGACTACAGAAGACCCCATAAAACTACACAGTGCTCAAGGAGTTAATGCACAGTCGAAAAGTTAAGACATGAATATGTCTATTCATATGCAATTCAGTTCAGTGAACTGAACATCCATGTATGACAGACACTGTGGGGAAAACGAAACATATAAGGATACAAGATTCATCATCTTGTATCTTTAAAAACAACTGCCCACCCACAAATTCAGGAATTAAATAACGTGGAGAATGAAAGTCAAGTCCTAAAACAAAGGTTAAAAAAACCCTGTAAAGATAGAAGCATGTATGTCATTGTCTTCAATCTTCTGAACGGGCTACAGGAAGAAGGGCCTAGATCTGTGTAAAGTGACCCTAGGCCAGATAACCAAAAATAAACAAATTTTACCTCAATTTTAAAAAGTAACTCTTGGATTAGAGCACTGTTTCCTGGAAAATAAAGAAGAATCTTGGATTTCTATTTCTGGATTAAATGGAGTAACAAGGATGGATTTATTTGCCCTACTGCCCACAACATTAAGAAATTAACACACACACACACACACGCCAAAGCAGGCGGGTCACGAGGTCAGGAGATCGAGACCATCCTAGCTAACACGGTGAAACCCCATCTGTATTTAAAATACAAAAAATTAGCCAGGCATGGTGGCACACACCTGTAGTCCCAGCTACTCAGGAGGCTGAGGCAGGAGAATCGCTTGAACCTGGGAGGTGGAGGTTGCAGTGAGCTGAGACAGCACCACTGCATGCCAGCCTGGGTGACAGAGCGAGACTCCGTCTCAAACAAACAAACAAAAAAACATAAAACAAGCTTGTCAACAACTGGAAATTAGGCAACAAAGTACAGAGATCCTGAAAGATAGAAAACAAATTATGTGAGCCCTAAAATTTCTCCTTGCCTTTAGAGAGTTTTCAAGCCACTGTTCAGGGAGAGGAAATGCCTGACAGAGTCCCTGGATTGCCCAGACAGAGTTCTGAGACCAGGGAAACCAAAGTGATTACAGTTCGTAAGACAGAGTAATGGAGAGGAGAGAGCTGCATAGAGGAAAAATTGAAGCAATCTGTGGAGGAGTTCCTGTCAATATTCATCAGAGTACTGATTGATGCATGCATACGAGGAATCTCCCAAAACAAGGGGATTAGTGAGAACAATGCCTGAGGCTCATACAAGGGCCAGTAATAGTGCCTGTCTTTACCAGTCATACTGTAAAACTTCAAAATTTATGGGCAACTTGGTAGAGCACACAGAAGGGTCCTCCCTTAGTAGTAGACAATAATTAGCCCTAGACTAAACACTGCTTCAGTTCCATCTAACAAATCTTAAAAGCAAGATCTAACGGAATCAAATTGTTTCTCTGTACAAAAGAGTTCAAAATGTTTTTGAACTCTTTTGAACAAGAGTTTGAACAAAATATTTTGAACAAGAGTTCAAAAATATTTTTAGTAATACAAAATATCCAGCTTCAAACAGGGCAAGAATCGCAATGTCTGGCATCTAATACAAAATTACCTGGCATGCAAAGAGGCAAGAAAATGCAACCCATAATGGGAAGAAAAACTATCAATCAATTTAAACTGACCCAGAACTGATCCAGTTGTCAGGATTAGCAAACAAGAACATTAAAAGTTACTGTAACTATATCCCATATGTAAAAAAATTTAAGAAATAGAATATATTAACAAGACTCAAATTGGACTTCCAAAGGTGAAAATTAAAATGTCCAAGATGAAAAATAATGCTGGATGGGATGAACAATAAATTGCACTTCACAGAAGTCATTGAAGACATGCACTAGAAACTATCCAAAATGGAATACAGAGATAACAAATAATTTTTGAAAATGAAAAAAGCATCACTGAGATGAGTAACAACTTAAAGTGACTGGATATACATGTTGTTGGAGGAAAAGAAAAATGGAGGGAGAATTTTTTTTTATTTTAATTTTATTATTATTATACTTTAAGTTTTAGGGTACATGTGCACAATGTGCAGGTTAGTTACATATACGTATACATGTGCCATGCTGGTGTGCTGCACCCATCAACTCATCATTTAGCATTGGGTATAGCCCCTAAAGCTATCCCTCCCCACTCCCCCCACCCCGCAACAGTCTCCAGAGTGTGATGTTCCCCTTCCTGTGTCCATGTGTTCTCATTGTTCAATTCCCACCTATGAGTGAGAATATGCAGTGTTTGGTTTTTTGTCCTTGCGATAGTTTACTGAGAATGATGATTTCCAATTTCATCCATGTCCCTACAAAGGACATGAACTCATCATTTTTTATGGCTGCATAGTATTCCATGGTGTATATGTGCCACATTTTCTTAATCCAGTCTGTCATTGTTGGACATTTGGGTTGGTTCCAAGTCTTTGCTATTGTGAATAGTGCCACAATAAACATACGTGTGCATGTGTCTTTATAGCAGCATGATTGATAGTCCTTTGGGTATACACCCAGTAATGGGATGGCTGGGTCAAATGGTATTTCTAGTTCTAGATCCCTGAGGAATCGCCACACTGACTTCCACAATGGAACAACTAGTTTACTGTCCCACCAACAGTGTAAAAGTGTTCCTATTTCTCCACATCCTCTCCAGCACCTGTTGTTTCCTGACTTTTTAATGATCGCCATTCTAAGTGGTGTGAGACGGTATCTCATTGTGGTTTTGATTTGCATTTCTCTGATGGCCAGTGATGATGAGCATTTTTTCATGTGTTTTTTGGCTGCATAAATGTCTTCTTTTGAGAAGTGTCTGTTCATGTCCTTCGCCCACTTTTTGATGGGGTTGTTTGTTTTTTTCTTGTAAATTTGTTTGAGTTCATTGTAGAATCTGGATATTAGCCCTTTGTCAGATGAGTAGGTTGCGAAAATTTTCTCCCGTTTTGTAGGTTGCCTGTTCACTCTGATGGTAGTTTATTTTGCTGTGCAGAAGCTCTTTAGTTTAATTAGATCCCATTTGTCAGTTTTGGCTTTTGTTGCCATTGCTTTTGGTGTTTTAGACATGAAGTCCTTGCCCATGCCTATGTCCTGAATGGTAATGCCTAGGTTTTCTTCTAGGGTTTTTATGGTTTTAGGTCTAACGTTTAAGTATTTAATCCATTTTGAATTAATTTTTGTATAAGGTGTAAGGAAGGGATCCAGTTTCAGCTTTCTACATATGGCTAGCCAGTTTTCCCAGCACCATTTATTAAATAGGGAATCCTTTCCCCATTTCTTGTTTTTCTCAGGTTTGTCAAAGATCAGATAGCTGTGGGCGATTTTTTTAAATTGACAAAATAATGGCCAAAAATTTTCCAAATTTAATGAAACCATAAACCCACAGATCCAAGAAGCTCAACAAACCCCAAACACAAGAAATAAATGGCTAATAAAGAGAAAAGCTTAGAATCAGTCAGAAAAAAGGATATCTCTCTCTCTATATATATATACATATATATACACATATATATATACATATATATACACATATATATGAATTATGTATATGGGTATATATATGTATATATATGAACAAAGACAGGAATGGTGGCAGATTTATAATTTGAAACAATGCAAACAAGAAGACCAAAGTGTTACATATTTAATTACTAGGATAAAAATCTGTCAATTTAAAATTTCATGCCCAGCAATAATATCTTACAAAAACAGAATCAGAAAGCATGTATTACTAACTGACAAAATATAAGAAATAGTAAAAGACATCCTTTAGGCTGAAAGAAAATGACACTAGATGAAAACGTGAATGATACTCAAAGAAATGAACAGTACCAAAGTTAGTATCTACATGGGTAAATATATAAAATCATTTATGTTATTACTTAAATACCTAAAAAATAATTAAGAAAAAATAATAAAGATAAATTGTGGAATTTTTAACATATATGTGAATAACACATATGACAAAAACTGCATAAGGCTTGGAAGAGAGGAAGAACAGTATACTATTATAAGATTCCTATGCTATACTTGAAATAGTATTATATCACTTGAAGGTAACTGTGATATGTTAGATATTCATGCTGTAAACCCTGAAGCAAACACTAAAATTTTTTTAAAATGAGTTATTCCTAATAAAGTCAACAAAGGAGATATAATGGAATCATAAAAACTATCCAAAAGAAGATAGAAAAAGAAGAGAAATAAAAGATGGGATAATATTTAAAAAAAGAAAGATGATAACCTTAAACCTAAACATACAAATATCACATTATTAAGCAGGTCATGGGCTCTAAAATAAATAAGTTAACAAAGAAACAAACAAATATCACATTAAATATAAATGATCTAAACACCCCAACTTTATGGTCTAAACACTCTAAAGTTAATAATGCCAGCTTGGATTAAAAAATAAGACCCAACTATATACTATCTTCCAGAAACACACTTTTAATATAAAGCAATGATAGTATAAAAGTAAAGTGATGGCTGGGGATGGTGGCTCACACCTGTAACCCCAGCACTTTGTGAGGCTGAGGCGGGTGGATCACCAGAGGTCCGCAGTTTGAGATCAGCCTGGCCAACATGGCGAAACCCCATCTCTACTAAAAATACAAAAATTAGCTGGGTGTGGTGGCGGGTGCCTGTAATCTCAGCTACTCGGGAGGCTAAGGCAGGAAAATCGCTTGAACCCAGGAGGCAGAGGTTGTGTTGGCCGAGATTGTGCCATTGCGCTCCAGCGTAGGCGACAAAAGCGAAATTCTGTCTCAAAAAAAAAAAAAAGTAAAGTAATAGGAAATGATAGACTTTAACACTAATCAAAAGAAAGCTGGAGTATTTTTAGACAAAGTAGATTTCAGAACACAGAATGTACTAGAAATATGCAAGGTCATTTCACAATATAAAGGGATCCCATTCATCAAGAGAATATGAAAATTCTAAATGTTTATGAACTTAAATAACAATAACTTCAAAATACATAAAGTAAAACCTGATAAAGCTGCAGAAGAAATAAGTCTGTAATCAGAGGTTTTAATACCCCTCCCTCAAATATTGATACAAGAAGAAGACAGAAAATCAGAAAGGCTCCAGAAGACTTGAATAACATAATTAACCAATTTTATCTAACAGGCATTTATAGAATACTCTACCCATAAATAAGTGGATACACATTATTTTAAAGTGAACACTGAATACAGCAATAGATTATCTAGACCAAAAACTAGTCTCAATAAATTTAAAATGTTTAAAGTCATAAAAACATATTTTCTGACTATAGCCAAATCAAATTAAAAATCAACAACAAAAATTTCTGAAAAAACTCCAAATATTTGAAAACTAAGTGGCATGCCTCTAAATAACTCATGAGTCAAAGAAGAAAACAAAAGTGAAATTGGAAATACTTTGAACTGAATGAAAATGAAAACGCAACATAACACAATCTTTGAGATACTACTAAAGCAGTAGTTAGAGGGAATGCCTACATTACAAGAAAGGTCTCAAATCAATAGCCTCAGCTACCATTTCAAAAATTAAAATGCGGAGAAAACCAAACTCAAAGTAAGCCAAACAAAGAAAATTATAATAAAGATTAGAGGATAAATCAATGAAATAGGAAACAATAGCAAAAACAGATAAAACCAAAAGTTGATTCTTTGAAAATATAAATAAATGTCATAGCTATCTAGCCAAACCGATCTAGAAAAAAAACAGAGGAGACACACATTACCAATATCAAGATGAGACTAATATCACTATAATCTCAACAGATTTCAAAAGAATAGTAACGGAATGTCATAAACAACTTTTGCCAATAAATTTGATAATTTACATGGAATGAACAAGTTCCTTAAAACACACAAGCTGCCAAAGATCACTCAAGAAGAAATAGATAATCTAAACAAATCTATATCTATTAAATAACTAAATTAGTAGTTAAAAACCTTCTTGCAAGAAAAGGTCTAAGCCCAGATGCCTTCACTGGTGAATTCTAAAAAATGATTAAGAAAAAAAATGGGAGAAAATTTTCGCAACCTACTCATCTGACAAAGGGCTAATATCCAGAATCTACAATGAACTCAAACAAATTTACAAGAAAAAAACAAACAACCCCATCAAACAGTGGGCGAAGGACATGAACAGACACTTCTCAAAAGAAGACGTTTATGCAGCCAAAAGACACATGAAAAAATGCTCATCATCACTGGCCATCAGAGAAATGCAAATCAAAACCACAATGAGATACCATCTCACACCAGTTAGAATGGCCATCATTAAAAAGTCAGGAAACAACAGGTGCTGGAGAGGATGTGGAGAAATAGGAACACTTTTACACTGTTGGTGGGACTGGAAACCAGTTCAACATTGTGGAAGTCAGTGTGGCGATTCCTCAGGGGTCTAGAACTAGAAATACCATTTGACCCAGCCATCCCATTACTGGGTATATACCCAAAGGACTATCAATCATGCTGCTATAAGGACACATGCACACGTATGTTTATTGCGGCACTATTCACAATAGCAAAGACTTGGAACCAACCCAAATGTCCAACAATGATAGACTGGATTAAGAAAATGTGGCACATATACGCCATGGAATACTATGCAGCCATAAAAAATGATGAGTTCATGTCCTTTGTAGGGACATGGATGAAATTGGAAATCATCATTCTCAGTAAACTATCGCAAGGACAAAAAACCAAACACCGCATGTTCTCACTCATAGATGGGAATTGAACAATGAGAACACATGGACACAGGAAGAGGAACATCACACTCTGGGGACTGTTGTGGGGTGGGGGGAGGGGGGAGGGATAGCATTAGGAGATATACCTAATGCTAAATGGCGAGTTGATGGGTGCAGCACACCAGCATGGCACATGTATACATATGTAACTAACCTGCATATTGTGCACATGTACCCTAAAACTTAAAGTATAATAATAATAAAAAAGAAAAAAAATTTTAAAAAAAAGAAAAAAATACTATCAATTTTAACCACAGTGATTCTCTGAGAAGACAGATACATTTCAGAAAATTGAAAAGGAGAAAATATTTTATAAATCATTTTGTGAGACCAGAATGATCCTAATTGAAACAAACAGATAAAACAACCTACACATTCCTGTGATAAATCTCACATAGTAGGTAGTTTTATAATATGAAAATATATCAATGTGACTTATCATATTAACAAATTTAGAGAGATAAACTATATGATCATTTTAATAGACACAGAAAATTCAACATTCGTTTCTAATGGAAACAAAGCAGTGCCTTTGCAGCAGACTAGAAATAGAAGATACCTTCTTTGAGCTAACCGAAATATATATGCACCCAATATAGGAGCACCCAGAGTCATAAAGCAAGTCCTTAGAGACTTACAAAGAGACTTAGACTCCCATACAATAATAATGGGAGACTTTAACACCCCACTGTCAACATTAGACAGATCAATGAGACAGAAAGTTAACAAGGATATCCAGAAATTGAACTCAGCTCTGCACCAAGCGGACCTAACAGACATCTACAGAACTCTCCACCCAAATCAACACAATATACATTCTTCTCAGCACCACATCGCACTTATTCCAAAACTGATCACATAGTGGGAAGTAAAGCACTCCTCAGCAAATGTAAAAGAACAGAAATTATAACAAACTGTCTCTCAGAACACAGTGCAATCAAACTAGAACTCAGGATTAAGAAACTCACTCAAAACTGCTCAACTACATAGAAACTGAGCAACCCGATCCTGAATGACTACTGGGTACATAACGAAATGAAGGCAGAAATAAAGATGTTCTTTGAAACCAATGAGAACAAAGACACAACATACCAGAATCTCTGGGACACATTTAAAGCCATGTGTAGAGGGAGATGTATAGCATTAAATGCCCACAAGAGAAAGCAAGAAGGATCTAAAGCTGACACCCTAACATCACAATTAAAAGAACTAGAGAAGCAAGAGCAAACACACAAAAGCTAGCAGAAGGCAAGAAATAACTAAGATGAGAGCAGAACTGAAGGAGATAGAGACAAAAAAAAAAAAAAAACCCTTCAAAAAATCAATGAATCCAGGAGCTGGTTTTTTGAAAAGATCAACAAAATTGATAGACCACTAGCAAGACTCATAAAGAATAAAAGAAAGAATAAAATAGACGCAATAAAAAATGATAAAGGGGGATATCACCACCGATCCCACAGAAATACAAACTACCATTAGAGAATACTATAAACACCTCTACACAAATAAACTAGAAAATCTAGAAGAAATGGATAAATTCCTTGACACATACAGCCTCCTCCCAAGACTAAACCAGGAAGAAGTTGAATCCCTGAATAGACCAATAACAGGTTCTGAAATTGAGGCAATAATTAATAGCCTACTAAACAAAATAAGTCCAGGACCGGATGGATTCACAGCCTAATTCTACCAGAGGTACAAAGAGGAGCTGGTACCATTCCTTCTGAAACTATTCAAATCAATAGAAAAAGAGGGAATCCTCCATAATTCATTTTATGAGGCCAACATCATCCTGATACCAAAGGCTGGCAGAGACACAACAAAAAAAGAGAATTTTAGACCAATATCCCTGATGAACATCGATGCAAAAATCCTCAATAAAATACTGGCAAACCAAATCCAGCAGCACATCAAAAAGCTTATCCACCACAATCAAGTTGGCTTCATCCCTGGGATGCAAGGCTGCTTCAACATATGGAAATCAATAAACCTAATCCATCATATAAATTGAAACAAAGACAAAAAACACAGGATTATCTCAATCAATGCAGAAAAGGCCTTTGACAAAATTCAACTGCACTTCATGTTAAAAACTCTCAATAAACTAGGTATTGATGGGACATATCTCAAAATAATAAGAGCTATTTATGACAAACCCACAACCAATATCATACTGAATGGGCAAAAACTGGAAGCATTCTCTTTGAAAACTGGCACAAGACAGGGATGCCCTCTCTCATCACTCCTATTCAACATAGTGTTGGAAGTTCTGGCCAGGGCAATCAGAGAGGAGAAAGAAATAACGGGTATTCAGTTAGGAAAAGAGGAAGTCAAATTGTCCCTGTTTGCAGACGACATGATTGTATATTTAGAAAACCCCATTGTCTCAGCCCAAAATCTCCTCAAGCTGATAAGCAACTTCAGCAAAGTCTCAGGATACAAAATCAATGTGCAAAAATCACAAGCATTCTTATACACCAATAACAGACAAACAGAGAGCCAAATCATGAGTGAACTCCCATTCATAATTGCTTCAAAGAGAATAAAATACTTAGGAATCCAGCTTACAAGGGATGTGAAGGACCTCTTCATGGAGAACTACAAACCACTGCTCAACAAAATAAAAGAGGACACAAACAAATGGAAGAACATTCCATGCTCATGGATAGGAAGAATCAATATTGTGAAAATTGCCATACTGCCCAAGATAATTTATAGATTCAATGCCATCCCCATCAAGCTACCAATGACTTTCTTCACAGAATTGGAAAAAACTACTTTAAAGTTCATATGGAACCAAAAAAGAGCCTGCATTGCCAAGACAATCCTAAGTCAAAAGAACAAAGCTGGAGGCACCATGCTACCTGACTTCAAACTATACTACAAGGCTATAGTAACCAAAACAGCATGCTACTGGTACCAAAACAGAGTTATAGACCAATGGAACACAATAGAGCCCCCGGAAATAATACAACACACCTATAACCATCTGATCTTTGACAAACCTGAGAAAAACAAGAAATGGGGAAAGGATTCCCTATTTAATAAATGGTGCTGGGAAAACTGGCTAGCCATATGTAGAAAGCTGAAACCGGGTCCCTTCCTTACATCTTATACAAAAATTAATTAAAGATGGATTAAAGACTTAAACGTTAGACCTAACCATAAAAACCCTAGAAGAAAACTTAGGCATTACCATTCAGGACATAGGCATGGGCAAGGACTTCATGACTAAAGCACCAAAAGCAATGGCAACAAAAGCCAAAATTGACAAATGGGATCTAATTAAACTAAAGAGCTTCTGCACAGCAAAAGAAACTACCATCAGAGTGAATAGGCAACCTACAGAATGGGAGAAAATTTTTGCAATCTACTCATGTGACAATGGGTTAATATCCAGAATCTACAAAGAACTTAAACAAATTTAGAAGAAAAAAGTCAAACAACCCCATCAAAAAGTGGGCAAAGGATATGAACAGATACTTCTCGAAAGAAGACATTTATGCAGCCAAAAGACACATGAAAAAATGCTCATCATCACTGGCCACCAGAGAAATGCAAATCAAAACCACAATGAGATACCGTCTCACACCACTTAGAATGGCGATCATTAAAAAGTCAGGAAACAACAGGTGCTGGAGAGGATGTGGAGAAATAGGAACACTTTTACACTGTTGGTGGGACTGGAAACTAGTTCAACCATTGTGGAAGTCAGTGTGGCAATTCCTCAGGGATCTAGAACTAGAAATACCATTTGACCCAGCCATCCCATTACTGGGTATATACCCAAAGGACTATAAATCATGCTGTTATAAAGACACACGCACACGTATGTTTATTGCAGCACTATTCACAATAGCAAAGATTTGGAACCAACCCAAATGTCTATCAATGATAGACTGGATTAAGAAAATGTGGCACATATACACCATGAAATACTATGCAGCCATAAAAAATGATGAGTTCATGTCCTTTGTAGGGACATGGATGAAGCTGGAAACCATCATTCTCAGCAAACTATCACAAGGACAGAAAATCAAACACCGCATGTTCTCACTCATAGATGGGAATTGAACAATGAGAACACTTGGACACAGGGTGGGGAACATCACACACCAGGGCCTGTCATGGGGTGGGGGGAGGGAGGACAGATAGCATTAGGAGATATACCTAATGTAAATGATGAGTTAATGGGTGCAGCACACCAACATGGCACACGTATACATATGTAACAAACCTGCACGTTGTGCAGATGTACCCTAGAACTTAAAGTATAATTAAAAAAATAATAAAAAAAGAAGATACCTTCTTTGATGTAATCAAACATTACATTAAAAAACAACATACAATTAGCATCATACTTAATGGTGAAAGACTAAATGCCTGAGATTAGAAAAACAGGCAAAGATGTCTGCTCTTACCACTTCTGTTCAATATAGTACTAAAATTCCTAGCTAGAACAATTAGACAAGTAATACATAAATAAATAAACGTCATCAAAATTAGAAAGAAAGAAATATAATTGTCTCTGTATGCAGATGACATGATCATGCATACAGAAAACTTTAGGAGGAACTGAGTTTTCTAACAGCGGAGGCATGTAATCAGCGCATGTTGAAGTGTTAAAGAGAAAGCAAGACTAGGTGATCTCCTAAGATCCTTCCAATGCTGAAATTTTTCTGCTGATATAGAAGAGGTACTCCAAGGCAAAGAATGGAGTATGCCAAATAAACAGTAGAGAGAATGAGTGAGTGCACTATGTTGAGAGGGAGAAGACTTTCTGCTGAAAGGGTCAAGCCCCCTAGTAGAAGAAGCAACACCTGAGTTTTGATGTAGACTCTACATGGTCTATAAGAACAAGCACTGTGCTGGGCATAAGACAGACCTGGTTACAAAGCCTGGCTCTGTCATACGTGTTTATGGGACTTCAGGAAAGTCACATACGTCTTTGGGATTTACTTACTTTATCTGTAGAACAAAGTTCATGATCATTCTTAAGTTACATTGTTTTTTATTTGTTTGTTTTAATTCTGAGAAGAACGGCACGCTATGGAGATGTGATAGAGATGTGAAGCATTATTGTTAAAGTGTAAACCCACTGTTGGAGGACTTTCATTTCCCTTGGTTATCCGTGGTTTACAAACATCTGCTATTATAAAACAGCACTCCAGAAGGACAAAGACACACACACACACACACACACATATACACAAAATACACACCCACCCACAGTGGTAAATCTCACCCACATAAAAATAACGTATCTACAGATAAATACAAACACACAGACACTTCAGTTTACCCACGCATATTCAGATACACAGTCTTGCGCAAACACATATGCACTCCATACAGAGTCAAAAGTCAGAATTAACAAAGTTTGAAAGATGAGGCAATATCAGCTGCCCAGTTATTGTTCCATGACCTGTCCCTCTGTGAAAGTGATGTCCACTCCAGTCTGTTCTGTCTCTTTCAGTCAGTAATATGGAAAAAGCCACATCAATCCCAGGAAACCTATTAGCAGCCAACTTGACTTCTCATATTGTCCATAATCTGGGCCTTTCTTTTTCTGACTTCTTTTACATTCACAGCCTCATTTTATCACTTTCTTCCCAATTTCAGAGGAAGCAAAGCAAAAATAGCCCAGAGAGGAATGAGAGAGGTATAGGAGAGAGAAATGTAGAAGAAAGGAAGACAGAAAAAGAAAAGGGAACAATAAAGGTCCTTTCATTCGTTTATTATTCATTCAGTCAACTCATATTTGAATGTCAGACTTTGTGATAGGTGTTGGAAATTTAACTATGACTAACACAGAAAAGGCATCTTTCCTCTTGGAGTTTATAATTTAATTGGGCAAATAATTATACTTCTTTAATTCTTTAAATAGCCAAGTCTTGGTTCAGGATTAAAATTATAAATTTGAGGAGATACCACAAGCTGAATAACCTTGGATTAGTCTCAATGTTCTAATCTGTGAAATGGGCACAATAATCACTAACCCTCCTAAAATTGTCAGGATTAAGATGCTGAACAAAACATTTCGCTCTGTGCCTGGCACACACACAAAAAAATAGATGTCTAATTGATGTTTTCTAGCTGGAAAATAATTGCTGAATGGAAATCTCAACAGAGAACAGAAAATGTAAGCCCCAGTACAGATCACAGGTGAACACTTTGCTTCTTGGCAGTGTCAAAATTCAGAAGAACTCAGAAATAATGTTCTGAGTGATAATGAAAGGTATCCCTCTAAAAAGCCAACATTCTCAAATGCTCCTGCATGCTGGAATCACTTCCAATTATCTCTTTCCCAGCACTAGTTAAAGAAGACTCCAAGTGTATCTCACTAGAAAGCCAATTGTCTGAATTTCCTTACCTCAGTTCCAGAGATAATATATTTACAGATCAAGCCCTTCAAGCATGAGTCCTGCAGGCCTTTCCAGATACAGAAAGGTCAAATTGTCTTCAGAATCAACTAGTTCTTTGACATAATATTTTGAAGGTCCAACTCAGAGAATCAGAAACTCTTTCTAGCTGCAACTTGCTATCTTTCCTTGCTCAAATTCATACAAAACAGCACACAAGGATGGACAGCGAAAAATCACTAAACAATGAAATCTTCCAATGCCTTCCCAAGACAGATGAGACCAAGTCTCCAAAGACAATAGAAAATCCCAGTTTCCCTCTTCTGTCATACTATCCCAAGAAAATGGGAACTCATATACCTACCTGTGTACAGGTCAGTGTCTGTGTATTCATCCACTTTCTTATGCTGCAGAATATAGTCGGAGACCTTGGTCCCAATAGCTGGCTGAACATCCACCCACTCCAAGGAGACCACAGTACTGGAGGGCTCTACTGTTGGGGACAGCCGCAGCCTACAGGGAATAAAAAGGAAGATTCATGTTTGGCAGCCAGCACCAGCTGGGGCCCAAAAGAGTCAGCATGTGTCAAGATGAAGCATAGGTTTCAGTCTGAATTTAAATCTTGATTTCACCCATGATCACCAACTTGCATGACTGTAGGCAAGTTATTTCCCCTCTCATGGCCTCTGTTTCTCATCCATAAAATAGGGAGACAAGGAGCCACCTTTCAAGATCAAAGTAGAATTTCATAAATTAATCCATGCACACAATATGTGCTCAATGGCAGTTTATCAGTTTTCCATATATTTATACTAATTCTCAACGATGCTTCACTTTCAATTAAATTGGCAGTGCCTTCAAACAAAGGAACTTTCCATTTTTCTGCCATTTTCTTTAATACCCACAGTGTATTAGCTAACTTTTTAATATCCTTAAGTAAATACACTTTTGAAAGGAGCAAAAATCCTGGAGTAAATCTTTTTGCAAAGCAAGAAAAAAAAATAGAATGATTAAAGGTTAGAACTAGAATGGTCCTTAGAGATGATAAAGTTTAATTCTCTCATTTCACAAAATGGGGAAAGGCTCAAAAAATGGAAACAGTTTGCACAAGGTCACACAGCAAGCTGAGGACAGGACCATGATGGTGACTTTGCTTATCCTTATCCCAGATTCCCTTTTTCCATGATACCACACTGTGTCTTCAAAGACCATCTTATAACGTGATTCTTCTCACCCACAGAGTTCGATTATGGGACTTTGTTTTCCAGTATTGGTTCCTGCCCCTCTCTTATGCTTGTCACACCACTTCTCCCTCTTAATCACATGCCTGCAACCACAATGACTTTCCTTTACTTCCTCAGATGGTGAATTTCCAGTGTCTGGCCCTTCATATATGCTGTTCCTTCTGCCTGAGACATGAGTCTCACCACTTGTTGCCTGGCTGGCATCTACCCTAATTTAGGTCTCTTCAGAGAGCTTTCCCAGACTATTCCCTCTCTCTTCCAACTAAAACATCTCCCCATTATTCTCCCTAATAGCACTTCTTTGTTTCTTTTTCATATTTTTCTTATTAAAAAAATTTTGTTGTTGAGACAGGGTCTCACTCTGTCACCGGGGCTGGAGTGCAGTGGTGAAAGCATAGATCACTGCAGGCTTGAACTCCTGGGCTCAAGAGATCCTCCCACCTCAGCCTCCATAGTAGCTGGGACTACAGGCATGTGCCACCACACGGGCTATTTTTTTTTTTTTTTTTGGTGGGGGAGACAAGGTCTCATTATGTTGCCCAAGCTGGTCTCAACTCCTGGCCTCAAGAGATCCTCCCACCTCAGCCTCCTAAAGTGCTGGGATTACAGGCATGAGCCATGGTGCTCAGGCCTTATTTAAACTTTTATACTATATTTTTCTGTTTTTGTTTTGGCATCTATCTCCTCCACTAAATTGTCCATTCCCTGAGTACATGGACTGTGCCAATCTTGTTTCGTAAAGAGGTTCTCTAGTTTTTTTTGTTTTGTTTTTTTGTTTTTTTTTTTTTAAATCTCAGTAGCCCCATTGCCCAACACAAGAGCTGACAAAGTAGTCAGCTGCCTACAAGCTTTTGCTGAATGGTTGCCTGAAGGAAGAAATGATGAACTGAGTGGCATCATTTAAAACAAGCATGCACTGCAATATCAGTGTCTGCTCCTGTGCCACAATACTGTTCTGCCAAAGCTCCCTTCTTTCCTAAAAAAGGAGGTAGATTCCAGGGTCTTTGGGGATCTTGTTAGGCACCTTGGGAGCAGAAGAAAGTCATGGCATGGGCTGGCAGGACAGGAGTGTGAGTCCATGAAAAGGGATGGCCAAAGGAAAAGGGGCCATACATACGTACACCGGCTGCGGAAGGGGGCTGCAGTTGGGGAGCCCACTGGCATCAAAGGCGCTGAGGTCACACCTGCACCAGTCATCGATCACATCCCCTTTCCCTGAGCACCAGTAGGAACTCATCAGTGCACTCTTGAAGGCCTGGACAAAAAAGAGGACAGAAATGACAATGATGACAATAGGGGAGAGATTGAGAGTAAATGTGCTGATGGCCATGATGTGTGCCATCGAGGGCTTTAGAGTAGCCCCTTTAAGCACAAGACACCATCTATTCCCTAAGTCCCTTGCATTCTACTATCAGGTTCTCCCATCCTGAGCCATCCCCTCCCCAGGAGCCAGAATGATCATTGAGAAACAATAGTAACTATATCCATTGACAGTGTCCCCTAGGCTTGGCACTCCACTTGTGTTAACTTATTTAATCTTCACAACAACCTCACACAATAGACATTATTATTATAATTTCCCATTTTACAAGTTGGAAAACTGAAGCACACAGAAAGTAAATAACTTGACTGAGGTTTACGATAGTGATAGAGCTAGGATACAACCCAAGGCAATCTGCCTCCAAAGCCTGCCTTCTTATTAAACACCTTGCTGCACTGCCTTTTATAGAAGTCTGACCATCTCATTGCCCAGCTTAAAAACCTTCAAAGGTTTCCCACAGTCTTCAGGATAAAATCTAAATGCCTTGTTCTCACCCCTGGCCACCTTTTCATCTCTCACCACTCTCCTGACCTTCTTTGCACAGTATCATCTGTTCTCAGGCACCCACATCATTTCCACCAACAGTGAATTCCTGTTTATATAAAATGTGCTCTAAATCAGGAGCCAGAAAACAGTTTCTGTAAAAGGCCAGAGAGTAAATATTTTTGGCTTTGGGACAAGGTAGACTCTTCCACAATTACTTAACACTGCCTTTGTAGCATGAAAGTGGCACAGATGATACTTTACATGAATTGGCATGGTTGTGTTCCTATAAAACTTTATTTACAAAGACAAGTAGCAGGCTAGATTAGGTCTGAGGGCCACAGTTTGCTGACCTTTGCTCTAAATGATAATCAATGTTCTATTTAATTGGAATGTGCTTCATAGTCTTTTTAAAACACACACACACACACACACACACACACACACACATTCCATTCTATGCCTGGAATATTCCCCTCTCTGCACTCCAATGTACTCTTTTGGTCTCAAATAGGAAACATTCTCTTTTCTGGGAAGCCCACCCTAACTTTCTTAAGTCTAGAACCATGCTCCTCTTCTGGACACCATAACACATAGACCATACCTACCAACACATTTCCTTGCCTATCTCACCCATAAACACTGTTCCCACCAAGTGCAAGGGCCAGGCCTTACTCACATGAATATTCTTGTGGGACCTAGCACAGATGTTCAGTCAACAGGTCATAAATAAATGAATGGGCATTGAAAAATAGATCATTAATATTTGGCAGTAAAGAGAACTTGGAAGGCACTTTTTTCAGTTTAGCACAGGACAGGACTCAAGTTTTACCTTTTACTTTGTTCCCCTCCCTTGGGCTCTGATGTGGAAGATAACTTCAGTGTGTGCTTGATGCTAACACTGACATTTCAATGAATTGCAGATTCTGAATGAATGAAGCTGTCTTTAAAACGTGAGGATTTCAGAGAATGTTGATCTCTTATTCCTTTGTGCTTTGCCTGCTCTTTATGATGTTCTTATTTTTCATTTCTTTCATATTTTTTACTTTTGATATGCTTTTAAACAAAAGTTGCATACCGCTAAGGGCACATGATTACCAAGATGTCACTTTTTTCATTCTGCATTGTCTAAAAGACTCAAGTAGAACATGTTTGTATAAAGTCTGGGGTCTCCCTTCTGAGTGACCCAGAACACAGATCTAGAAGGAGACAGTGTCTATCAAGAGTGTTCCTGTGTAAGCTTCCATCACATTTCTCCTGGAAGTTGACAAAAAGCCTCCAATTATTCCTGCCACACGTTCTTATCCATATCTTCTCCTAGGGATGAATGAATGAATGATCAAATTTCACCTGAGTTAATAATTATAATAAAAGCTAATGTTCATGAAACACTAAATGGCACAGCACATGGTACTGTAAGTGCATTAAAATGTAATCATCACAATAGTCCTGAGATACAGATATTACGATCCTCATTTATATATAAGAAAACTAGGAATCAGAGCAGTCGAGCAATTTTCCCAAGATCACACAGCAAGTAAATGGTGGAAACAGAATCCCAACCCAGATTTCTGTGACTCCCAAGGGCAGGTCTTTTCTGTTCAACAATTCTGAGCCATGGGATTAATCCCAAGTAGGGTTGCCAGATTCAGTAAATTAAAATATAGGGTGCTCAGTTAAATTCAAATTCCAGGCAACATTTTTGTAGTGTAAGTATATTTCATAAATGATTTGCATATAAAGTGTCTGGGCCAGGGTGTGTCACACAGTAAGAGCACTGTTCCTACTAGGTGCCAGAACCTATGCTGAGAACAAATGTCTATTCTCTAGCCAGCACCAGAAGGAGGCACTCTCATGAGGACAGAAACCAGATGCGACTGCATGAGATCATGCTGACTGTTAGACCTTTTCTCGCTCCTTTTGCAGGTTCCCCCTTGGTAAAATTAATGCGCTTAACTACTGATGGCTTAAAATTCTGTAACATCTCCAGCCAGCACTGAAGGCTTAATTACCATAACGGTGAAACCCACGGCCATGGGTGAAAGTGACACAGATGGGAAGGTTGCACTGGACCCCAGCAATGGGAAGAGATTGAGCATACTCTGTGTCTGTGTGTGTGTGTGTGTGTGTGTGTGTGTTTGGTTTCTGTAATAAATAGGAACTTGAACTTGTGGAAAACAAAACAGGAAATCTCTCTGGACTTCACAAGTTTCACCATCCAGGCAGTTCTTGGGAAGAAATCCTGCCTGTAAGAATCCACATCCACTGGCTCTTTCCCAAAACCCCGAGGAACAGAATGGGGACTGGTGCAATGGCCAGGCAAACACTGGTTAGAACACAAACACACCCTGATAAAAGGCCAGCATCAAACAGGGAGTCCTCATAAGGCTGCAGAAGCCAGCACTGTGTCAATGCAGGATCACTCTTTCCTTACCTCTTCTGTCCTTGCAACACTCCATCCAGAGTCCAATTAGATCCCGGGGGAGGAAAATCATAGAATGTTCCAGCTTCACAGGACTCTGTAAATCATCTAACCTAATCCGTTTCACAGATGCAGATACAGTGACCCTGAGATGCTAGCTGGCTGGACCAAGGTGTTAGAACAACTTCACAATGAAACTACTCTATCCCTCCGTTGAGTGCTCAAAATTACCCATTGAAATGGATGCTCAATATCTACTTACAGAAAAGCGTGGAGGGGCAGGGAGGGACTTGAGTTAAAGCCCATTTGAATCCTTGTACCCTTGACCTTAGTAGGTCACACAGGAACAATAAATGCCAAGATTTCATCCAAAATATCCTGTTCAGCCACTCTGCTTGGGTCATGTGCTTATGTGTGTGCATGTGTTGTTTGCATGTGTATGTGTCTCTGTGTGTTTGAGAGAAAATGAAACCTTATACTGGAGGCATTGTTGCCTCCTAGCTTTTGAATAAGTAGAGGGACCTAAGAAACAAATCATGTACTTAATGGCTACATTTGCATGGCCATTGGTTTTCATAACAAAGAAGGTTTGCATTTCCACGACTTGTAAATGCTTCCAACTTCTGGATAAGTAGCTAGCAAACCAAGCTGGGCAAGAGGAGAAAACAGCCACAAAAATACTAAGCAATCAAAAAAAATTAGGATGTATCTCTGACTCTCTTGTTACTTTCCTTTCTGAACTTGCATAAAAGATTCCTCATTCTTAACCTCAATTTCCCTATCTCCAAACGAGGGGGTAGAAGATATGTTTTCTAAGGCTTAAATTCAGTACACGTTCACTGAACTTCCTATTTCATACCTTGTGCCTTCCAGAAACTAAGAAAGGGGATGAACAAGACCAAGTCACTAACTTCAAAGGATCCGTGGTTTATTAACAAAGACACACACACAAAAAATTACAATTACTATAGTTCAAATGCTATGAAGTAATACACACAGAAGGCTATGAGAATACAGAAGGAAGGGGGCTCTTCTAGCTCTAAAACTACGACAATGTCTTAGGAATCTTAAACTTTAGGTAAACACCCTGTACTTAAGATATTTAGAAACATCTACACAGAATGTCACTAAGCCCATGAATTAAATTCCACACTCTACACTTCAAATGACTGTAATGATGTGCTAATACCAAGTCAGTTATTTTTGATACTAAGATGGTTCTGGTTTGTATGACTCCAAAAAGATGCTCTGAAGTCCTTATTAATGCCTAATGGATTTCATCTCCACGGTATTAACAAACTTGGTCATATGACTGCTCAACCCATAACAAATGAAGCGGGAAAAGGCTTTCTAAAGAAAAAAACAATCTATTATCTTTTTACCCACTGGCTCCATTTTAGGGCCAAACACAGTATCTAGCATTTAACATAAGGCAGTCAATGTTTGTTGAATTAAAAGTTCACATGGAATGCTGAATAAAACAAACCAAATAAATGATAAAAGCAAAGAAAATGTGTGTGTATGTTTGTGATCCTCTTCTTCCCCAGGATTACTTGTATCTCCCATGTCAGTTTGGTGCTTCTAGCCAAAAAGTGGTGTTCAACCCTCTACCTTATAAGGTGTCTCAAAACCAACCTCCTGGCTGGGCACAGTGGCTCACACCTGTAATCCCAGCACTTTGGAAGGCCGAGGCCGGTGGATCACGAGGTCAGGAGTTCGAGACCAGCCTGGCCAACATGGTGGAACCCCATCTCTACTAAAAATATAAAACTTAGTCAGGCGTGGTGGTGGGTGCCTGTAATCACAGCTACTCGGGAGGCTGAGGAAGGAGAATCGCTTGAACCCGGGAGGTGGAGGTTGCAGTGAGCTGAGATTGCGCCACTGCACTCCAGCCTGGGCGACAGAGCAAGACTCCGTCTTGGAAAAAAAAAAAGAAACCCTCCCCACTCTGGCCCCACTGCTGTCTCCCTGGTGCCACCCATTCCATAGGCACTTGCCATGGCCTTTGGACTAGTCTCCCCACTCTCATGTTGCCTTCTCCAGCATGTCCTCTCACAGCTTTCTAAAATATCACAACTTATTCTATCCTCTTGCTTGGAGCCTTTTGAATGTTCCACACTTTCTGGTTAAAGCCTCCACTGATTCAACCTCCTTTGTTCTTCAGCTTATGACTCTTCTCCCATCTCAACCCCCCTGCACCCCTCTCTGTGATCTAGCACATACCAACTTCTTACAGTAGTGCAAGCACTATTTCATACCCACAAGCCTTTTCTCATGCTGTGCCTTTGGTCTGAAGTGCCCTTTTTCCACTTCTTCCTCCTTACTGAACTCTAGGAAGGAGGTGTGGACCCTGCCACACCTTGAGAGATTTTGTCCCTCTCTCCCCTCATTCAATATTTACAAATTTCACATTTCCTTGAAACTTGCTGTGTGTCCTTCTCGCCTATCAAACTGTGAACTTCTCCACGGCAAGGTCATAAATTTGTGTTTTTTGTTTTTTTGAGACAGAGTCTCCCTTTGTTGTCCAGGCTGGAGTGCAGTGGCACAATATTGGCTCACGGCAATCTCTGCCTCCTGGGTTCAAGAGATTCTCCTGCTTCAGCTTCCTGAGTAGCTGGGATTGCAGGCATGTATCACCATGCCTGGTTAGTTTTTGTATTTTTTTTTTTTTTTTTAGTAGAGACAGGGTTTCATCATGTTGGCCATGCTGGTCTCGAAATCCTGATCTCAAGTGATCCGTCTGCCTCAGCCTCTCAAAGTGCTGGGATTACAGGCATAAGCCACTGCACCCAGCCAAGGTCATAAATTTGATTCATCTCTGTGTCCCTACCTTCAAGAAAAATAGTTAACAAATAGGGCCCCAAAAATATGTTGTAAATATGTTATAAACATACTTATATTTAAATATGTTTTAAATATAAAATAGGATGTTCTGCCAAGGATTAAACTTGTGTACTTGATATTATTGTGTTCTTCTAACAAAAGAGATGACAGAAATGCATCTCTTTTGGTCACCATAAAAAGCCTAAATTACCTTGAAGCCATTGAAAGGAAACTGGGGTGGGCTATGGAGGTAGAGTCCCTTTTGGAGACAATTGAGATCACAGCTTGGAGGATAGTGGGGTTGATACCTTTTTCGTCCAGAAGTTTTTGAAGATATAAAATAAGAAGCTTCTAAGGCCTAGAGAGATGGGAGGTGAAGAGATAGTGGTTGACATCCCAGCTGTATAGGGAAACATATATTGTAAGCATGGTGCGCCCATGCTGACAATATGTGTAGTTGATCAGGACGGAATTGATGAACATAGGAAGGACTGAAGAGGTTATCATAGCAGTGTCTGCAAAAAAAAGCAGAAATAGAGGTTTCTAGCCCAGCCTGGAACTCTGGATAGGATCTAGCTGGGCCATCTGCCATCCGTCGTCAGCATATCTCCTCATAATGGCTGCAGAAGATTCCAATTACCCATTTCCCTAGTAGCCATAGGAGATAGGGCACAGGGGCTGGAGGCCCCATTCCTTAGGAATGAAACAAGACATGCCCATCTAACCTGACAGTGAGAAGGTGATTAACTGGTCATTCTTTTACAAATCAATGAATGTATAATTAAGTAGCATGTGTAAAAACACATAAAGAGAGAAAAGTAGGTAGTGTTAGTTGACTTAAATCTTCTTATTCCCAAACAAAACAGGAGGGCAAGTGAGGTGAGTCATGTCAAAAATTGCTTGGAAAAGGTAGCAACTAGGGAGTAGCTGAGCAATGGGAAGTAGAAACCTTAAACTACATATATATCCCAGAAGCTAGAGGGCTCTGAAGTGCATACAAGCATATTCGTTGGCACAGATTCTTGGCATTTCAGATCCAGAAGTGTCCTGAGACATGAAGCTGGTCCTCACAACTCTGCACAGACTAGGAGGCCCAAAGAAGAGAAACATTCACTACACCAAGTTGCCTGCATTTGGTCCTGGGTTCAAGCCACCAACTTCTGTCATTTTAGTAGAAAACAAGCATAACAACAGCATTTACTGACAGGGTGGTAAGCACTTTAATATACATTATATCATTTAATCATGTCAGCCTTATGTAGTAGTTTTGCTGTTCCTAGCCCCATTTTATAGACTAGGAAACTGAGGTCTGAAGGGTAAAATAGCCTGCTCAAGGTCACTTACTAAAATGTAGTAGAACCAGGACTTGAACTCAAGCCATCTAATCCTGAAGCCCATGCTGTCAGCCACTACAACCATAAGCAATGTTCTCACTGAAGTAGAGAATATTAATAATTACATGATATTTATTGAGTACTTACTAAAAGCCAGGCACTGTTCTAGGTTCTTTTTATGTATTACTCCTCACAACACCCTAAGTACTTTAGACATATTAACTCATTAAATTTTCCCAACAACCTGTGAGCTAGGTGTAGTTATTATATCCAATTTGCATTTGTTTCCAAGGTCACAGAGCTGGTAAGTGGTAGAGCCAGGCTTTGAATTCAGGACATTTGGCTTAAACCAGGAAATCTATGCTTTGAAGTATAAAGCCTCCATATAAAAGACAATCCATTTATTAAAAATGTTATTCACACCCCTGAGTCCACCCACCTTTAGCAGATATTGGGATTTTTCACGTACAAATGAGAATGGACCAACGAAAATATCATATGAAATTGCATTTTTGTAAGTCAAATGTCAGCAATATCATATAGTTCAACGTAATAGAAGCCACAAGTGTGAACGAAATCACACAGAAAAAGTACAGAGCATGAAAAGAGTAAAGAGACAAAGATAAGAGAATCCAAGGGAACTCCAACATTTTCTAATTTACTGTGTGACCTCAGTAAGTCTCTTCCCCTCCTTGGGTCTTTCTTCAAGTTGGACATTCAAATCACTGCATTGCTATTTCTGATCACTTTCTCACTTATGCTAAGATTTAGCTGTTTCTCAAAACTGACCTTAATTTCCCCATCCCCTTTAGAACTTCCCATCCTAGATATACTGACTAGAATTGACTGCCAGCAGGCTAACCTATGGAGACAGTAAAAGGATCCGTGGTTTCCAGAGGTTAGGGAGAAGTGAAAGATGAATAAGCAGAGCACAAAGGACTTACAGGGCAGTGAAAATACTCTGTGTGATACTATACTGGTGTATACATGGAATTATACATTTGTAAAAACCCATAGAAAATACAACATCAAAAGGGAACTCTCTCATAAACTATGGACTTTGGGTACTAACGATGTGTCAATGCAGGTTCATTGATTGTGGCAAATGTACCACTCTGGTAGAGATGTTAATAGTGGGGGAGGCTATGTGTATATGGGGTAGAGGGTATATGGGAATTCTCTGCTCACTTTAGCTGAGAACATAAAACTGCTCTAGAGAAAGTCTATTTGACTTCCTGCCAGTTGGCATCCTCTCTGCAGAGGTCACACAGATGACGAGACTACCATTAACAGTTTTTGAAGAAAGAGAGGAGTGGGATGAAGAGAATAGACACCTATTAAGCATTTCTTTATTCTGTGCCTAGTGCTAGGGCATCTCCCTGTTAGCTCCTATTATCCTTCCAACAACTTGCGGAGGCAGCAGCTTTTACTGTTTCCAGTTATTCTTTTTTTTTTTTTGAGATGGAGTCTCGCTCTGTCACCCAGGCTGGAGTGCAGTGGCGCGATCTCAACTCACTGCAAACTCTGCCTCCTGGGTTCACGCCATTCTCCTGCCTCAGCCTCTGGAGTAGCCGGGACTCCAGGCGCCCGCCACCATGCCCGGCTAATTTTTTGCATTTTTGGTAGAGATGGGGTTTCACTGTGTTAGCCAGGATGGTCTCGAGCTTCCGACCTCATGATCCGCCTGCCTTGGCCTCCCAAAGTGCTGGGATTACAGGCGTGAGCCACCGCGCCCAGCCTGTTTCCAGTGATTCTTACAGATGAGCAAGTGAAAGGTCAGAGAAGATACTGGACCAAGGCCAACCAGACAACATAGTAGGGCAGAGGGTCTATTTTGGACTCAACTTCAAATCCCAAGCAGTGTCCCCTGACCTTCTTCAACCTATCTCTTATTTTCAGCCTCAGATCCCCCCATACAGTGAAAAAATACTAACTGGCAAGGACCCAATTCCTATATAAGAAATCATGCAGCTCAATCTATGGCTCTATAAATCACAGAAACGACACCTAATTTCCCCTGTCAGGATAAGCTTCACTTTTCAAGCCATTCTCCTCTGAATGATGAGAGCCCCGACAGAACAGCTCCTTAATCTGGGTGACAGAAAGAAGACATTTAGAGCTAGCCAAATCCCCCTATTGCCACACTTACCTCTGCTAATGAAAAAATATTAGAGAAATAAATATACAACCCACTGAGATGCTTGTGCACAAGGCTCTGTCAGCTGTCTGTTTCTCAAGATGTACACAGACAAGATGATAGGATTATAGGATCCTCAGGCAAGGAGTAATTTTTCTTGTCAGTTAGTCCCATGTTTCAGCTCCCATCCATCTCACACAGAAGATGAGGTACTATGTTTTAATGCATTAAAAATAACAGTGAGCATTTTTTGAATAGTTTTCTATCCCAAACACAGTGCTCAGTGAGAAGTGACATGCAGGGATTCATTTAATTTGTACAGCAACACCATGAATTTGATAATCCTATTGGTGCCACTATATAGAGGATGAGACTGAGGCCCCAGAGAGTTTGGGTTCCCTTCCTAAGTTACATAGCCAGTATATAGCAGAACAAAACTCAGACCCACATTTCTCAAATTCCAAAGCCTAAATGCTTAACCACCATGGGTCACTTTCATCCCCATAAACAGCCTGTATATTAGGTTGTATTGTTCCCATGCAACCCTTGAAAAAGTTGAAATTTTTTAAAGTTTGATGCTCCTGTGATCAGGTGACTTCATCAATGTCACAAATCTAGGAATTAGGACTCAAACACAGGTCTCAACCTAAAGACTGAATCCTCTTCTCCAAACTGGTCATTTTTCCTAAATACTAAGGGCAGGTGGCACACGACAAATTCTTAGGAGGAGTGAGGGGGACCAGTTAACCTTGCCCTGGTCAGTCCCAAGTCCTTCTTTGCAACAACCAAATAATGACTTAATTAAAAAAAATAGATTCATGTTGGTCTGGGCAATACTTTTTTGAAGAAGACCTCAAAAGCACAGGCAATAAAAGGAAAAATAGACAAATAGGATTACATCAAATTAAAAATCTTCCTTTGTTGACTGCAAAGGAAACAGTCAATAGAGTGAAAAGACAAAGTACAGAATGAGAGAAAATACTTGTAAATTATGGCTCTGACAAAGGGTTAATATCCAGAATACATAATAGCAAAAAAAATCCCAAAACAGAAAATATATAATCCAATTTAAAAATGGACAAGAGAGCTGAATAGACAGTCCTCAAAAAAGATATAAAAGTGGCCAAGTATATGAAAAAAATGCTTAACATCACTAATTATCAGGGAAATGCAAATCAAAACCACAATGAGATATCATCTCACTCCAATTTGGACAGTTATTACAAAAAAGACAAAAAATAACAAATGCTGACATAAATGGTCAGAGAGGGGAACTCTTACACACTGTTGGTGGGAATATAAATTAGTACAGCTATTATAGAAAACAGTATGAGAATTCCTCTAAAAATTAAAAATAAAACTACCATATGATCCAATAATCTCACTACTGGGCATATATACAAAGGAAGTAAAATCAGTATGTTAAAGAGATATCTGCACTTTCAGCCTGTGTCCTGTTTATTGCAGTACTGTTAACAATAACCAAGATATGGACTCAACCTAAGTGTCCATAAATTAATGCATGGATAAAGAAAACGTGATATACATATACAATGGAGCATTATTCAACCATCAAAAGAATAAAATTCTGTCATTTACAGCCACAGGAATAGAACTGGAGGTAATTATGTTATATGAAATAAGCCAGGTACAGAAAGAAAAATACTAATTGTTCTCATTCATATGTGGAAGCTGAAAAAGTGGATCTCATAGAGGTGGAGCGATGATTGGTAGTTACCAGAGCCTAGGAAGGGTAAGAGAGAGAGTGGGATGAAAACAGGCTGGTTAACAGATACAAAAATACAGTTAGTTAGAATGAATAAGATCTGGTGTTCAATAGTATAGTAGGATGACTATAGTTAACAATAATATATTGTATTCAAAATAGCTGGAAGAGAAGAATTAGAATGTTCCCAATGTAAAAAAGGAAAAAAGATAAATGTTTTGGATGATGGATATCCGAGTTACCCTGATTTGATCATTATACATTGTATGCATGTATCAAAATATCACATGTAGGCCGGGTGTGGTGGCTCATGCCTGTAATCCCAACACTTTGGGATGCTGAGGTGGGCAGATCACGAGGTCAAGAGATGGAGACCATCCTGGCCAACATAGTGAAACCCTGTCTCTACTAAAAACACAAAAATTAGCTAGGCGTGGTGGCACACACCTGTAGTGCCAGCTACTCGGGAGGCTGAGGCAGGAGAGTCGCTTGAACCCAGGAGGTGGAGGTTGCAGTGAGCCAAGATTGTGCCACTGCCCTCCAGACTGGTGATAGAGTGAGACTGTGTCAAAAGAAAAAGAAAAAGAAGAGAAAAAGAAGAAAGAAAAGAAAGAAAGAAAGAAAGAAAAAGAAAGAAAGAAAGAAAGAAAGAAAGAAAGAAAGAAAGAAAGAAAGAAAGAAAGAAAGAAAGAAAGAAAGAAAGAAAGAAAGAAAGAAAGAAAGAAAGAAAGAAAGAAAGAAAGAAAGAAAGAAGGAAGGAAGGAAGGAAGGAAGGAAGGAAGGAAGGAAGGAAGGAAGGAAGGAAGGAAGGAAGGAAGGAAGAAGGAAAGAAAGAAAGAAAGAAAGAAAGAAAGAAAGAAAGAAAGAAAGAAAGAAAGAAAGAAAGAAAGATCACAAGTACCCCGAAAATATGTACAACTATTATGTATCAATAATAATAATAAAAAAAAAAGACCTGTAATCTCACCACTTTAAGAGGATTGCTTGAGGCCAGGAATTTGAGACCAGCCTGGGCAATATAGCGAGACCTCATCTCTATTCTACATTTCTAAAAAGAAAAACAATATAACAATTAAAAAGAATTTTGACTAAGAAAAATACAACCATTTTTCTTAGCCTGGCACACACAGCCCTTCACAAAGTGATGTCAAACAACCTCTCTAGCCTCATATCCCACCACCATAGCCTGTCCCAGTCCTACATACCAGCTACATTGAACCCTTTGTCATGGACCAGGGAGGCAACAAACTTTTATGTCACTGTATCTTTGTACATGGGTTCCCCCAGCCTATAATGCCTTTATTCTATCTTTAATCAAAAGAATGATACTCATTCTTTAAGACCCACTACAACTTCAGTCTTCTTTGAAAACCCTTCCTTGATTTCCCAGCAGAATTCAAAGCCCTTACTGCACCTTTGACAACATATCTGTTAGTGGACTTACCACATTTTATGGAATTGTTTATCTATATGTCTGTCCTCTCTACTGGACTACGAATTATTTGCTTTATCAGAAATTCCTCGCACAAGGCATGCGCCAAAGTAGGTACTCCATAAAAGTTTGTTGCATGAACGACTGTTGCATGAATGAATAATAAAGTCTGAGGAAAGAAGACTGGGAGCTGTTTGGGTGTGTGATCTATGTGATCTTAGTAGACCTGCTCAGTCATCGGGGCAATAGATTGTGCTTACATTGTTCTAAACTATCTCCAAATCATTTGTCCTGCCTGTCACTGAGCTGAGAGCAATTGTGAAAGTGATGAATAGCAGACCAATTATGCGCAATAGGAAACATCGGTTATAACTCCAGGGAGAAGACACAGCCATATCAGTAGCCTCATCCATCTAATCATGAGTCATCTTCCCAAGGCATCTTGCTCTGTGACCTTGAACTGTCAAGGGTTTGTTAATCTTACACAAATTTAAGTTCTTCAGAGGATGGTTCCCCTTTTCAGCCTGTGTCCTACAAGGCGTTGCTCCTGGACTGCCCAGTCCTGGAAGGGGAAACCTGGCTGGAACTCACATACTTTTCCTAAGGGAAAACTTTAGTTGAGGATTCCAGTCCCACCCAAGAGACAAGACCTGTCTTCTAAGCCTGCCGTCCTTTGATAGATAGTAACTCCTCTTTCCTGTGGTGAGAACATCTGGAGATGAGAGGCGGGTGGGAAAGTTTCAAGTGAAGGATTTGTCCAAGACTGTGGAGTTTGCATCTCTAAATGCTAGATTAAGTTAATGGCAAGTTCCTAAATAAAGAATTACACAATTTCTCTTCTGTGGCCACTGATGATTTCATTTTTCCAGTACGCCCATTGTCCCTAAGGAGGCATCTGAGGGAGGAAGCCTCTCCTACTGGTGGGGCTTCTATGGGACTCTGAGTGGGGGCAGGAAGATAAAGGTTACAGGACAGGAGGGGACATACTTAGTCTAGCTAGACTCATTCTGAGTTTACCTTGGCCTTTGATAGGGAGCCTTTTACATTTGGCTGAGGAAGCTTGGAAGTGGTAGATTCTTATCAGCTTTAATGTAGTCATATTTCCATCATGGCAAGTGGGATTCTGAAAAGTCTAGATCATTTAACCCAGGAAAGGATGTTACACATGATGGAGGGATGGTAGAACATTGAGGTTAGGAGCATGGTCACTGGAACCAGATTCCTGAGTTCAAATCCCAGTGCTATCACTAAGCAAACTGACAGAATCATCTTCAACTCTCTATGCTTCACTTTCTGTCTGTATAAAATGGGTATATACTAAGATCTACCTCAATTAGAAATGTACAAGGATCATGTATAAAGTGCCTAAAATAATGTCAGATCTATATAAATATCCACATATATTTGATAATGAAAGGAATATTGACTAGGCCCTGAACTTGGGTATTCTCTAGATGAAAGAAAGTAACTTAATAAGCAAAATAATTTTTTAACAGTTGTTAGACATGCTTATTTACAGAAAAAAGAAACTCAAGGCACATCTACACTCACTTGGAATTATTTTTATTCTTTGTAATATTTTCTATTGAGAAAACAATATGGCACTGGAACAAGCTATCAGAGATACTATCTTTGCCTTTGGGGAAGTACGACTTTCCTTGTCTCTGTGAACTGATCGCCCTTTTGATTTTTGAATCAGTGGATCTCTAAAGGTAAGACGATTACTACTTTTTATATGCCTAATCTGTGCTGGATGCTTTAATAAGAAGCAAGAGAAGAGGATTGGGGGAGAAAAAGAGAGAGAAGTGGGGGAAGACTAAGAAGAAAAAAAAGGAAGCGAGAAGAAGCTACAACTAATATTGATCAAGTGTTCAATCGTACTAGCTATTGCTAAGTGCTTTACATGCATAGTCTTATTTAACAGTTAAATACTATTATTACCTTCACTGAGGTTATAAGTAACTAAATTATGTCTCCATAGTATGCGGCAAAATGAGAGCTTAAACATAAGTCTTTCTGATTCAAGTACTGCCTTTTCTTTACATCCATCATCTTGCATAACATTCAGAGCCACCCTATAAAGTAGGTGCTCATATTACTTCCATCTTACATCTAAGAAAACGGAGCTCAAGTAGGCTAAATTGAATGTACGATGTCATCCAACAGGTAAGCATGAAATATGAAATTTAAATGTAAATCTGGTTGACTGTTAAAACCATGGTTCTCTCTATGACATTTCACTAAAACCTCTAAAATATCAAAATTTCACTGGTAAGTCTGTTCACCTTGAATGTAATTAATGCTCTCCTGATACATAAAAACTAAGCAAATAAATCTATCTATATTTATACCTATATCTATAAACCTATATGTTATCTATACCTATATATTCTCCAGCTCTATTCAAAATGAGTACCTGCACATATGAGAAACAATCACCAGCGAAGCACTGTAGAGGGATGAGAAGAGCTTCACTAACATGTACTACCCTACCTCAAGCACCTGCTATGTTATACTTCAATTGCCTGGTGTTCCCTCTGATTTTTGGAAGACAAGCAATAATTTCTGAAGAAGATCCAGGTTGGAGCAAGCTGAAGTTGAAGAAGCCAAGCCCAAGCTCTTTTGATAGTGGATGTATGATCTCTGAAAAAGCATTAAGAAAAGGGCTTTGAATTGAGCTAATAGATGGTTTTTATTGAGTTTTGAGACAATAACTGATTAGATGGTGGAGCAAAACCCAGTTTCCAAGGGGCTGAGAAATAAGAAGTAAGAACGGAGCAAGTTTTATTGTCAAAGAAAGATGAGGTGGAAAATGATAGAAGAAACTCTAGAATCCAAGAAAGGCTATCTGATGATAGAACAGGCTTGCCCATGCCAAAGTGTAGTGGAAAAAGCCAGTAATGACAAAGGCTCTATTCTTTGCATGCTGAGACCACAAGCTATGGAACCAGACAAACAAGGGTTTAAATCTTAGCTCCATAACCTACTGCTATGTAATACTGATATTTCTCCTTCTGAGCGTCAGTCTCCTTTAGCCACTCAAAAGTTATGTTTTGAATACCTACTATGTATATGGCACTAAATATAGAAGCTGTTGTGACCCAGGATAAGTCTAAAAGTCTGGAAGCAAGATACTTGATTTCTATCCTTAACTCTAAGGCAACGGAAATAGTCTCTGTGCTTTCTAACTTCTTTCTTCATAAATCACATACCATACATTAAGATGTACTTAGACTTGCTGGGTGCAGTGGCTCATGCCTCTAATCCCAGCACTTTGAGAGGCTGATGCAGGTGGATCACCTGAGGTCAGGAGTTTGAGACTAGCCTGGCCAACATGGTGAAACCCCATCTCTATTAAAAATACAAAAATTAGCCGGATGTGGTGGTGGGTACTTGTAATCCCAGCTCCCAGCTACTTGGGAGGCTGAGGCAGGAAAATCATTTGAACCTGGGAGGTGGAGGTTGCAGTGAGCTGAGATTGCGCACTCCAGCCTGGGCGACAGAGTGAGACTTCATCTCAAAGAAAAAAAAAAAAAAGAAAGAAAAAGATGTACTTAGACATACTGCAGTTATTTCAGAGCCCTATAATCAGTATGGCCTGGATAAGACTGAGTTGGCTTTGCTAAAGTTGCTTATCAGCTTAAGAAGATTTTGGGCTGAGACAATGGGGTTTTCTAGATATACAATCATGTCGTCTGCAAACAGGGACAATTTGACTTCCTCTTTTCCTAATTGAATACCCTTTATTTCCTTCTCCTGCCTAATTGCCCTGGCCAGAACTTCCAACACTATGTTGAATAGGAGTGGTGAGAGAGGGCATCCCTGTCTTGTGCCAGTTTTCAAAGGCAATGCTTCCAGTTTTTGCCCATTCAGTATGATATTGGCTGTGGGTTTGTCATAGATAGCTCTTATTATTTTGAGATATGTCTCAACAATACCTAATTTCTTGAGAGTTTTTAGCATGAAGTGTTGCTGAATTTTGTCAAAGGCCTTTTCTGCATCTATTGAGATAATCATGTTGTTTTTGTTTTTGGTTCTGTTTATATGCTGGATTACATTTATGGATTTGCAAATATTGAACCAGCCTTGCATCCCAGGGATGAAGCCCACTTGATCATGGTGGATAAGCTTTTTGATGTGCTGCTGGATTCGGTTTGCCAGTATTTTATTGAGGATTTTTGCATCAATGTTCATCAAGGATATTGGTCTAAAATTCTCTTTTTTTGTTGTGTCTCTGCCCGGCTTTGGTATCAGGATGATGCTGGCCTCATAAAATGAGTTAGGGAGGATTCCCTCTTTTTCTATTGATTGGAATAGTTTCAGAAGGAATGGTACCAGTTCCTCCTTGTACCTCTGGTAGAATTCGGCTGTGAATCCATCTGGTCCTGGCCTCTTTTTGGTTGGTAAGCTACTGATTATTGCCACAATTTCAGATCCTGTTATTGGTCTATTCAGAGATTCAACTTCTTCCTGGTTTAGTCTTGGGAGAGTGTATGTGTCAAGGAATTTATCCATTTCTTCTAGATTTTCTAGTTTATTTGTGTAGAGGTGTTTGTAGTATTCTCTGATGGTAGTTTGTATTTCTGTGGGATCGGTGATGATATCCCCTTTATCATTTTTTATTGCGTCTATTTGATTCTTCTCTCTTTTTTTCTTTATTAGTCTTGCTAGCGGTCTATCAATTTTGTTGATCCTTTCAAAAAACCAGCTCCTGGATTCTTTAATTTTTTGAAGGGTTTTTTGTGTCTCTATTTCCTTCAGTTCTGCTCTGATTTTAGTTATTTCTTGCCTTCTGCTAGCTTTTGAATGTGTTTGCTCTTGCTTTTCTAGTTCTTTTAATTGTGATGTTAGGGTGTCAATTTTGGATCTTTCCTGCTTTCTCTTGTGGGCATTTAGTGTTTGAATGCATCCCAGAGATTCTGGTATGTTGTGTCTTTGTTCTCGTTGGTTTCAAAGAACATCTTTATTTCTGCCTTCATTTCGTTATGTACCCAGTAGCCATTCAGGAGCCGGTTTTTCAGTTTCCATGTAGTTGAGCGGTTTTGAGTGAGTTTCTTAATCCTGAGTTCTAGTTTGATTGCACTGTGGTCTGAGAGACAGTTTGTTATAATTTCTGTTCTTTTACATTTGCTGAGGAGAGCTTTACTTCCAACTATGTGGTCAATTTTGGAATAGGTGTGGTGTGGTGCTGAAAAAAATGTATATTGTGTTGATTTGGGGTGGAGAGTTCTGTAGATGTCTATTATAAATCATGCTGCTATAAAGACACATGCACACGTATGTTTATTGTGGCACTATTCACAATAGCAAAGACTTGGAACCAACCCAAATGTCCAACAATGATAGACTGGATTAAGAAAATGTGGCACATATGCACCATGGAATACTATGCAGCCATAAAAAATGATGAGTTCATGTCCTTTGTAGGGACATGGATGAAATTGGAAATCATCATTCTCAGTAAACTATTGCAAGGACAAAAAACCAAACACCGCATGTTCTCACTCATAGATGGGAAATGAACAATGAGAACACATGGACACAGGAAGGGGAACATCACACTCTGGGGACTGTTGTGAAGTGGGGGGAGGGGGGAGGGTATACCTAATGCTAAATGACGAGTTAATGGGTGCAGCACACCAGCATGGCACATGTATACATATGTAACTAACTTGCACATTGTGCACATGTACCCTAAAACTTAAAGTATAATAATAATATAAAAAAAAAAGACTGAGTTGGCTGTGGATTAAATCATGATATCTCCCCGAAAATTCATGTTGAATCTTAATCCTCAATGCAACAGTATTAAGAGGAGCGGTCTTTGGGAGGTTATTAAGTCATGAGGGCTCTACCTTTATAAATAGGAGTATTATCTTTATAAAAGGGCTCAAGGTTAAAGCAAGTGCTCTTTTGCCCTGCCCTTTGGTCCTTTCTGCCATGTAAGGACACAGTGTTCCTCTCCTCCCAAGTATGCAGCACCAAGGTGCCATCTTGGAAGCAGAGAGCAACTCTCACCAGACACCAATCCTGCCAGCACCTTCATCTTGGACTTCCCAGCCTTCAGAACCATGAGGAAATAAACTTCCTTATAAATTACCCAGTCTCAAGTATTTTGTTAGCAGAAATGGACTAAGGCAAAGTCTACATCAAGATTCAGAGCCATGTGATGAAAAACTGTTGAGGGAACTGGGAATGATTTCCAGGAGAGAAGAAAAAATCAGCTGAGACCTAAAATATCTTCAAATACTTGAAAGACTGTCACTTAGAATTGGAGAGAGGATTAACTTTTGTTGAGCTTTTTCTAGTGCAAGGCAGTGTTGCTAAGCACCTTACATGAACTATCTCTTAATTTGTGAAACAATTCTATAAGGTAGATATTATTAATCTCATTTTACTGATGGTAAAACAAGAGCTTAAGAATTTAAGTAACATCCCAAAAGGCAGACAGTATTTTTTGAGACAAAAGTAGTATTTAAACCCTCATCTCTCGCTTTCAAAACATATGCTCTGTCTAGTAAATCAGTAGCTAAAACCTGCTCAATACAGTGTTGATAAACAGAATTAGAAACTACAAGGACAAGAAACGTATAGAAAAATACTTTGATTCAATATAAAGAAGGGGCTGGGCATGGTTGTACATGCCTGTAATCCCAGTACTTTTGGAGGACAAGGCTAGCAGATTACTTGTGCCCAGCTGTTCAAGACAAGCCTGGAAAACATGGCAAAACTCCATTTCTACAAAAAATACAAAAATTATCCAAGCATGGTGGCATGTGCCTATAGTCCCAGCTACTTGAGAGGCTGAGGTTGGAGGATCGCTTGAGCCAGGGAGATAGAGGCTACAGCGAGCAATGATTGTGCCACTGCACTCCAGCCTGGGTGACAGAGTGAGACCTGGTCTCAAAAAAATACATACATACATAAAGAAGGATGTTCTAGTAGTGGTGGAACAGGATGCTTAGTAGGTCACTCAGCAAACCATTCCAGGAGAATTCAAAAAGAAGCTCTTGCAGGATATAGGAGAAAAGAATCAAGTAATACATAAGGGTTGTCCTAGATGCCTGTATAAACCCTTCTATTCCTTTCTTCTCATAGGCACTGTTGTGATCAAAAAATAAAACAATGAAATGTAGAAAAGGAGGAATAAGAGGAAAAGCAGAAAGTAGCAAAAATATGATAAGTAAGAATTTGTCTTTACTCAGCACTTATTATGCACCAGCACAAAGCTAAACATGTTAGTACCCATCTCATGCAATACAGTACTTTCAGATATTAGGAATTATTAGTAAACTCTAGTTAGTAAACATAGGTGAGCGAATTAAGGCTCAAAGTCCATTGCCACAAGTAACTAACATAGGAGAGAGGCAACAACTAGGGCTTGATGAAAGATGTGACCAGATGAAAGACAATCTTTCAACTACTAGAGTAAAAAGCTCAAGTTTTTCTAATAGATCACCTTTGTCTACAGGTTTTTCAATACGGGCTGTGGGGAATTGCCAAAAAAAAAAAAAAAAAAAAAATCAAGCCCGATCGAGCCTCTAGACCTAACTACACAGTTACAAGAAATACAAGGCCAGATGAGGACATTAAATAACAACATGGGAATGCAATCAGCAAAATCCAGGTTGTGGGGAACTCTGCAGCAAAAACAACCCAGTTTTATCCACAAAATATCCCAAGGAATAAAAAGAGAGATAGATAGGTTAGAAGAGACTCACTTATCAGCCAACTACAACATTTGGATCTTATTTAGTTTCTGATTTGAAAAAACAAACAAGTACCAAAGATATAAGACAATCCGGTAAACATGAACAATAACGGGATGTTTGATGATATAGAGAAATTATTGTTCATTTAGGAATCCTGGATAGGGCATTAAGGTTATCTTTTGAGTGTTTATGTTTAAGAGATAAGGACTTTAACATTTACACATGAAATTATCTCACATTTGAGATGTATTTCAAAATTACCAGGGCAGTATAGAAGCAGATGTGAGAGGAGGTAACACAGGATTGGCATGATTAATCACTACTAAAACTAGAAGATGATAGATACATGGCAGTTCATTATTATATTCTCTCTACCTTTGTATATGTTATGCTTTTCTGAACTAAGTTGATTTTGGAGTGGGTAGCAGATCCTGGGATTTAACAGTGCTCCCCCAAATGGGATAATTTGGAGATGAAGCTAAAAATGAAAAAGAAACACATGATACAAGGAGAATCCACATTCTTTGTGGTCTTCCTCTCCTCTCAGGATATGAATTTATAGCCTGGAATCCTTTTGCTCAGAGATGCTAGGCATGATGTAACTCTGTCGCCCAGAGAAGGCACTGCACAGACTGACCATCTGTGTAATGGTACAAACTCATGCTGCTTTCAACTGCATATGCCTGGTGAATTGTGAGACACATCTGGAATTACTTTTTTTTTTTCTTCTTAGATTAGGAAGAAATAGAAAGAGAGTTGGATTGTTTGTGAATTCTCTCCAGGCCCTCAGCACCACTGCTGACTGAAGTTGCCTAATGACCTAAGAAGAGCTCCCCGTGAACAGGGTTAAGCTCCAAAAGGGATGGAGCCTGCAGCTTGCTCTTCCTGGAAGCCCAGCACTGCCCTAGCTGGGGCAGTCTTTGATGATACCCTCAGATAAATGATGGTGGTGTGATAAATAAGTAGACATTGGACAGCTGGAAAAAGGATTCCAGCCCTGGCTCTGATATTTGCTAGTCTTACAGGGCTTTAGATGATGGCTGGCTACACTCTCTGAGTCTCAGTTTCCTTATCTATAAAATGAAGATAAACAGTGCTACCTTCATGCTTCTATTGAAAGGAGCCAATGTATGTGAAAGCACCATGAAAGCATGTCAATGCAAGCTGGTGACCTTTTTTCACTCATTCATTCAATTATTTATTTTCATTTTAAGTGTATTTATTGAATTTCTACCATGCATCAGGCACTTTACTATAAGCTGTCGGTGTAAGGCTGACTAAAAGTTGGTGTAGTACCTGGTTTCATGAAGTTTACCTGCTAATGTATAGGAAAATATTTTGACTTAATATAAGAAAGGATGTTCTCTCGGTGAGGGAAACCAAACGCTTAGGTGTCACTGAGCAAGCCATTTGAAAACTGGGAATGTTCAAACAGTCTCCACAACTTTTTGCAAGGTGCGAAAGAAAGGAATTGAGAAATAGACTAGGGTTGGGTTGGATGCTTCTATAATCCCTTCCGTTTCTGAGTTTATCTGCTGTTTTTTCCTCATAAACTCTGTTATGACCATAAAATAAAATAATAAAATTTGGAGGAGGAGGAAATACAGGCATCAATCAGTTTCAAAAAATAAAAGTATAATTAGAAAGTGTGATAACTGCTATGGAAGAAAGACAAAGAGACCCAAGAAAGTAAGTGAACAAATAAACAAGGAGGATCTTATCAAATCTGGAAACCTTGGCAATCTGATAAATGAGTAACAGTTCACTCAGTGGAAAGAAGAAAAGGGGAGAAATACATTCCAACTACAGGCAATAGCCTGTGCAAAGCCTCTTTGGCAGGACAGAGCACAGCGTTTCCAAAAACTAGAAGAAGATCACTATGGCTGGAGCACAGGAAGCAAGAGAAGTAAGAAGACAAGATGAGTTTTAAGAAATTAGAAGGTTTCCACCCAAGCAGCCCCTGTGCACCATGGAAAGGACTTTGGTTTTTATCTTAAGAGCAACTGGAAGTCGATAAATGGTTTTAATCAGGAAAGTGATGTGAGCAAGTTTTAGTTTTGAAAATATCACTCTGGCTGCAAAGAAGTGGACGGATTAAAAGAGGCAGGGGTTGTTATTAGACAGGAGACTATTGAAACAGTACAGGCAAGATTTGGATCAGTTTGGGAAAGAGTGAATGTATTAGAGAAATTCTTAAGGAGATAAATCTACAGGACTTGGAATGGGTTGTATTTTGTGGGGAATGGGTGCAGGTGGAAAGGAAAGAGTTATCAAGGCTGACTCCTTGGTTTCAGGATTTTAAAAATGGAAATAGAAAATACTGTCAGAAGAAAGGGAAGGCAATTCATGGCAACCATAGTAGAGTGGTCTGCAAGGGTTACAAATGAGAAATTACTGTACTTTTATTGTATGGTAGGAGCCAATCCTAGAATGAATCGAAGTGAATCAATGTAGACAGAGATGCCTGCTTTTTCAAAAGTTTTGGCTGTTAAGAAATGAAGAGACAGTAGCTGGAGAAGGTAACTGAATGCAATGACATTGTCTTTAGCATGCATTAGACTTAACTTTTATTTAAAATTTGAAGAAGAGAAGCTAGTAGAGAGAAAAGTGAGAAGAAGCTCAGGTGCTCAGGTCAAATCCTGGCTCTACAAGTTCCTATTTGTAAGACCTTGAGACAAGTGATTTAGCTTCTCCATGCCTCTGTTTTCATGCTGGGGGAAAAAGGATAATAATAGCACCCACCATGTGGAGTTGATGAGAGGGTTCAGTGAGCCAAGTACATAAAGTGCTTTAGCTAAGCTCCTGGCACCATGGAAGTGCTCAGTAAATGTTTGTTATTATTAAAAGGACAAGGGAAAGCTTTTCTGCCATTCTCTTTTTTTATTGCATGTAATAACTAATTCAATGTCCCATGGAAAAAAATATTCTCTTCTCTGACATGCAAAAATGTTTGCATTTGCTAGAACTGTATATCTTGCATTTCTTATTGAATCTGGTAGTCTTCAGGTTCCATGAAAGAGCTATGTTTTCCAGTTTTGCAGGTAGACAAGCCAAGTATGAAGTTCCTCTTTTGTAATTGACCATGAGTATGTTGAGTAATATGTGGATTATTTCTCCCTCTTCTCTTTGATCTTCCCTGTTGCCAAGGATTGCCTGACAGTCTGATTCTTGGCCGGTTCACCTCCTTCTCAGAATGCACTAAGATAGAAAGGAAGTGACCCACAATAGCAGAGAAGGTTTAAGCTAGATTATAGGAAGTACTTGACTTTCTCAATCCCTAAACAAGGAATTCCCTGAAGGAATTTCAAACTGAAAATGACATATGAACCAGGTTTTGGGTAGTGGTTCTCAAGCTCATTTTGTACCAGAATTACCTGGGGAAGCTGGAAAATGAAGACTCCCAACCCACACACACACAAAACAACAACAACAACAACAACAAAAAAAACCAGAATCAGTAGGAAGAGAAAAGGAAACTCCATTTTAAACAAACACTTCCCCCATTCTCACCTTAAGTGATTTTGATCCACTGAGACACTCTGAGATCCAGAACTCCACTCACTAGGCACTCTTGACCTCCCTTATTCTGCTCTACTTTTTTTCTATACTTTTTACTATATTATTTACTGTGCTGATTGCTTACTTCATGTCTCTCTCACACACACTCCAGTAGAAATTAATTTCCTAGACTGTGAAGCTATAATGCCTGCTTTGCTCCTAAGGGTATCCCAAGTGCCCAGAACAGTGTCTGGCCAATAGGAGCCCTTTAGTCAATACTTGTTCAAATGATGTAAATGGAATTCTCACTCTTCAGCCATCTCATACATATACCCCCCATCTAACTGACATTGACCCTCTTAGTTTAGTATTCTACAACATTTGAGTCAAGAATATGGATCTATTCTCCAGGAGAAAAATACAAGTAATATATAATTCTGCAAAAACTTTCTAGGGATGAGCATCCAAAGATCCTATAAAGTCAAGGATCCCCAAATGCCAAATTAACAACCCTTGCCATAAAATCGGTCCTGGTCCCCGCAATTCATCTTCTGTTACTATAGTTGCTACTCTAAGACTCAAATCGAGTTATAGCTCTCCATTGACCCACAATCTTAAAAGACTCTATATGGTTTGCACAGCACCCGAATTTTACAACATGGCATTCAAAGTTGCCCACAATGCAGCCTTCTGCCTATCCCTTTTCCAGTTTTATTTCTACCAAATCTTTCAGGCCTGTTGCAAGAATGGCTGACTGAACACAAAAGCTTTGGACTCAGACATCCTGGGTTTGAATTCTCACCCCACAACTCACTAGCTATGTTATCTTAGGTAAATTATTTACCTCTCTGAAGTCTCAGGTTTTTGTTTTTTAATTTGTAAAGTAAGCATAATAGTGAATATTTCAAATGTGTTGTAGAGTAAGAGAACATATATAAATACACATGAAGCAATTTTTAAATGCCAGGCACATAGTTGGCACTCGATAATTGTTAGGTTTTATTCTTCTATTCTTCTATTCTACATGCTCAGCACATAGTATTGACACATTTTTCTGTCCCCTGCTTTTCCAATATTGTTTAGTCTAGACCGGGGTTTGGCAAACCTTTCCTGTAAAGGACAGAAAGTAAACACTTTGAGCTTTGCACCCCATATTGTTTTCTGTAGCTACTACTTAACTCTGCTGTTGCAGCAGGAAAGCAGTTATAGATGATATGTAAATCAAGATATGTGGCTATGTTTCATAGACTTGAATTATAAAAATAGGAAGCAGGCTGGATGTGGCCCATGGGCCACAGTTTTCCAACTCTGGTCTAGACTAGCTCTGAAATCTTACAGACCTGGGTTCAAGCTTCTCTGGGGTTCCATCTCCTTATCTGTTAGATAAGGATAATAATAGTACTTCCCTCATAAGTTGTTAGATGATTAAATTAGATAAAGCATGTAAAGTCCTTAGCACAGTTTTTGGCACATAGTACATATATATGTATCTGGTGGATATTATTGTCTTCATCATCAAAAAACTTGCTTTGCAGTTCTGCCATGTGCCCATATCCACCTTCCCTTCTTCAAGAATTGTTTCCAGATTCTCCCTCTCAGAGTCTCTTTCTCTCTTCTAACACTGTTGGAATGTCTATTGCACTATTCAAAAATAAATCATGCATTTGTGTAGCATACGTAAGTAATTATAGTAGCATATGTGTCCTTGTTACTAGACTGTGTGCTCCTTGAAGGCACAGTCTGTGTCTTGTTCCTCTCTATAGCACATTTTCTAACACAGTATCTGGCACAAAGTAGGCAACCAATGCAAGATAATCGCAGTGATGGGGCTATGGTGAGGGAGATGCTGGTAGTGATAGTAGTGGTGTAGCGTAGTGATGGTGGTAGTGGTCATGGCTGTAGTGATGGTAGGTACTGGTAATAACTGGGGGAGGGGGTGAGACTTAGCTGTTAATTTCTCTTCAAAGAGTGGTTATATGGAATTCTCTTCTCAGTTGGAGCCAAAAAGTGGAAATGAAACAAACAAGCTTTTCTGGAAGAGAGAAAGGATCTGCTGGAAGGTCAGACAACCACAAGACCAGAATTACACATGACTGTCCCTAGGGCAGCATGAACAGAAAATGCTCACAGGATTGGAAGTCAGAAAACCCGAGGGCTAGAAAGAACCATTCAGATCTACAGAGTATTTTACAGCCTTCAAAACACTAAAAGTCTCTTAATTTTTCTACAGACATCTGTGGGGAAAGTTACCACCACCCATTTCCAAGATGAGAAAACTGAGCCTTGGAAAAATAAAAGATATTTCCAAGGGTTGAAGTCATGTCTTACTTCAAATTCAGCCTTGGCTATGTGACCTGAAAAAACTCAGTCCTCAGCTCTGTTCTTAGTTTTACTATCTGTAAAATAAAGAGGTTGATTTGTAAAATGAACAGAATAAGATTTTAACAGCCCTATCTGCTCATAAATGCTATGTCATTGTGTGCCACTGGTATGGAGTATAAGATATGTATATCTTTCTCCTCCCAGTATTAAATTTAAGGAGTAAAACTGGCATTGTCTCTGAATGGGAAACAAATTTCAGGTCACAGGATGCCTCTTCCAACCTCAAAAGATTTGCTTTATATTCTGGGTAGAAGTCAGAGCTGACCTTATCACATTGCCAAAGGGGACCTTGGATGAAGTTAGCCTGCTTTTCTCATCATACAGATAAAGAAATGGAGACCTAGACAGTAGAAGCATGTCCAATGTCATATGATAATCAAGGACAGAGCCTAGTTCAGATGCCTAGTGTCTCTGTTTTCTAGTTTTCCCAAAGAAAACTCCCAACCCTGAGATGAAAAGGGATAAATACTAGATTGCCTACTTTACAAATAAGTAAAAGTCAGATCACACAGACAGTAAATGGCAGAGAAGGGATTCAAATCCAACTCTGTCTGGCTCTTCGGTATGCCACTCCTCTGCCACCTCCACTTGGAAGACTCTCTTTCACCCAGAAGCTAAGTTAACAACCACACAAAGTCTTGTACATTTAAGCACCAGTTGTGCTGAGCCAAGCTCTGTGGCTTTGGGCCATGTAAGAGCCATTTAACAGGTGGAGGGAGGAGATTTATGCATTAATCAAATTATCCATCATAAAGAGTTTTTTCCTGCTTCTCTTGTTCAAAACAACAGCACAAGGTATAATCAAGGGCTCGTTTCCAGCTTAGGCAGAAGGCATCATCTTTTCCCATGCATTCACTGGAATGTACCTAAGGAGACCCCAACTACCCAAGGAGCTAGTGTCCAATGGTCCCCAAGGCCATCGAGAATACCTTGGTCCAGAATCAGAGAACAAAAATACCCCACAAACCTCAGGCATGTCATATCCTCTCTCTGTTAGTCCCTAACTGTGCCATAAAATGGGGTTCAGGATTTTACTCAGAGCCTCTACTCCAGGGATCGGGAGTTCTCATACAGAGGAACTTCCACTCTGCATTAAAATGAGCTACGATATTCATTGCCAACAGAGTACAAGTTCCAGCAATGTTTATAAAGTGAGAAAATGCCCCTGAGATCCCTCCATTTGTAAAGTGCCCTTTTGGGTTAGCCAATGGCCTCTCCCATACAAAATATGAATCCTATTCTAAAATGTCATGTCCCTAGCACTTTAGGTACCAGCAAAGTTTTCAAGTACTACCTAGAAGAGGAGTTACCAAAGGAAACATAGAAAAAGAAAAGAGTCATTTTAAATAAACATCATTCTTATCACTCATAGATAACATTCGTCTGTTAAGTGATTTCTTCTTGGACATTATGCATTCATTATCTCTTTTGATTCCCATGAAGTAGGGGTTGTGAGACCACATTTCACAAATGTGGAAACTGAGGTATGAAGACACCATTCAGCATCACATAGTGAATGGGGATTGAGGAAAGATCTCAACCCAAGCCAGTAGAGCAAAGAACCTGTACTATCTGCTTCCATGTAAATAAAGTGTCTTATAGGAAACTCAGAAAGAAACTGACTCAACTTATCTGTTTTTTAATTTTTGTTTTGTTTTTTGTTTTTTGAAGTAGGAAAAGAAAGTCCCAGAAAGAGAAAAGAACTTGCTATGACCTGCTATGACTCAGTGTGAAAGCCCAGGCCCCTCAACTATAGGTCAGGGCTCTGAAGTGTTTTCTTGTATCCATGTGGCCTGTAGAGATGATAGAAAGATGGAAAAGTCATGGGAGGAAGGGTGATGGGAGTTAGTGGCAGAGTTGGAGAAACAGATGATAAACAAAACGAGAGTAGCTGCTTTTTCTTCCCACCAGCTTTGTTTTGTGGCCATATTCCCTTCCTCCAGGATCATTTCCAGACCTGCAGTGGGTCTATCCCACTCACTCCCACTGCAACCTGGCTCCCTTGGAAATGTCTAAGGCACTCCATCCCTTAGGCTTTCATGACACTTTAAACAGGCCTTTCATTTGTGTTTGGGGAGGGAGAGAAGAAACTGGAGACTTGGAGGAAGCCTCCTACAGTCTTTCAGCTCTAACATTTCTTTGCAAGGATCACTAAGAGGAAAAGAAAGTGGAAGTGAAAAGATAGTGCCCATGCCTGTCTGTCTGTTCTAACTTCTCCTGGCTTCCCCACTGCCCTGGGGCTAAGCTCCTCACCACATGTTGTGCAGTTCTGCCTGACTTCTCTTCAGCATTGTCCATGGAGTTTTCTCCCAGTCTCAGCTCCAGCCACACTGGTTTTCATTCTCTTCCTGAAATGGGTCACATTTGCTTATTCTTCAGGTGTTTGCAGAAGTTGGGCATTCTACCAGCAATGTTCTCATTCTCCTCTTCCTTTCTGAAATCCCAGTCTTCCACATTCATTTTATGCACTTGGCCCCCAAAAGCTCACTTTACATGTCACTTCCTCAGGAAAGCCTTCTCTGACTGCATAAGGCCCCTTAATACACACTTGCAACCCACCAGCCTAGTACTCTGTACAGTCTTAGCTCTATTTATTCGTGTGATTGTTTCATTAATATCTGTCTTCTCCATAAGTCTGTGAACTCCATAAAGATAAAGACCGTATCTACTTGTCATAATGTTCACTCTTCAGGGTATAACGCAGTCTTAGCATACAGTGGGGGCTCAAAGATACTTAATGAATGAATGACTAGCACTTCCAGCTCCACAGGTCTCCTGCAAGGAGAACAGTGACATCTAGTGACCACTTTCACACTCTTGGGATTCTCTGATCACACACCACTAATTGGCCTCAGAAAGACCTCACTGGATTTCCAATAAGTTGAATATTTCAATGATGCTGAGGGAACCTGGCATGGAATCCAGACATAGGGGAATCTGGCTCCTGCACAAACAGGAAAGGCACCACCAGCCTATCTATTGCTATGCATGTGCCAAGAACACATTGCAAAAGTCCCGTGGCTTGGCTTGTAGTGTGCCACATTGCAGATGAGGACAGTGTGGCCTAGAAAGGCCATCACTGGGGCGAGTTCACAGAACAGTAAACAGGGATATTCATAGGCTCATTCATGAAGTCCCAGAAGGCCAGTCATACACAACTACATCCTCACTGATACAACACTAGTCGAACCACTAGGTATTTTTATTTATTTATGTTTTAGAGACAGTGTCTCATTCTGTTACCCAGGTTGAAGTGCAGTGGCACAATCACAGCTCACTGAAGCCTTGACCTCCTACTTGAGAGCTTAATGCGCTCAAGCGATCCTCCCACCTCCTTAGCCTCCAGAGTAGCTGGAATGACAGGATGTGTGCCACCACACCAGGCCTTTTTTTTTTTTTTTTTTTTTTTTGAGACAGAGTCTCACTCTGTCGCCCAGACTGGAGTGCAATGGTGCGATATTGGCTCACTGGAACCTCTGCCGCCCGGGTTCAAGCAATTCTCCTGCCTCAGCCTCCTGAGTAGCTGGGATTATAGGCGCATGCCATCACACCCTACTAAGTTTTGTATTTTTAGTAGAGACGGGGTTTCACCATGTTATCCAGGCTGGTCTTGAACTCCTGACCTCATGATCAGCCCGTCTCGGCCTCCCAAAGTGCTAATTACAGGTGTGAGTCACCGCGCCTGGCCTAATTTTTCTTTTAGAAATGGGGGTCTCCCTATATTGCCCAGGCTGGTCTTGAACCCAATGGGCTCAAGCTATCCTCTCACCTCAGGCTCCCAAAGTGCTGGGATTACAGGCGTGAACCACTGCCCCTGGGCCTGTTCTTGTTATTTATTGGAATCTGCAATAGCCTCCTCATGGATCTCCTTGATTCTACGCTTAACATTCTCACAGTCTATTCTGACCCTGCAGTTTGAGGTGTGGAGACATACACATATGTATTTTATTGTTGGTGTTAGTTTGGGGACCTCTGATGCACAGTTAGATTATTTGCAATGTTCAGTTTAGGACTGAAGCTCATTGTTGAGCCATGCATGGGTAGGCTTTATTTATTTGTTCAGTTAGCTAGTTAGTTTTAATAAACTTTTTAAACTTTAATGAACTCTCACAAATCTACCACCAAAAACACCAGCTAGGAGCTGGGCGCAGTGGCTTACACCTGTAATTCCAGCACTTTGGGAGGCTGAGGCGCGCAGATTGCTTCAGGTCAGAAGTTCGAGACCATCCTGGCCAACATGTTGAAACCTTGTCTCTACCAAAAATACAAAAATTAGCCAGCCATGGTGGTGGGCGCCTGTAATCCCAGCTACTCAGGAGGCTGAGGCAGAAGAATTGTTCGAACCCAGGAGGCGGAGGTTGCAGTGAGCCAAGATTGCGCCACTGCACCCTAGCCTGGGCGATAGAGTGAGACTCAGTCTCAAACAAACAAACAAACAAACACCAGCTAGGAACTTGAGTACTTACATGTAACACATGCTTCCTTATGCCATTACCTTACTTTTCCTGACTCAAGATCACCATCATCCTGTCTCCTATGTTCATCACTTCCTTGCTTTCCTTTTTAAATCATATTTATTGCATCTGTATTTATTCCTCAAAGATAGTATATTTGAGGTGTAGGTATGCTTTAACTTCAAGAAGGGAGGAAAGGGTGTTGTGCCATATAAAATCTTTGGAGCCAGGCATGGTAGCTCATGCCTGTAATCCCAGCACTTTGGGAGGCCGAGGTGGGTGGATCACCCGAAGCCAGGAGTTCAAGACCAGCCTGACCAACATGGTGAAACCCCATCTCTACTAAAAACACAAAAAATTATCTGGGCATGGTGGCAGGTACCTGTAATCCCAGCTACTCTGGAGGCTGAGGCAGGAGAATCGCTTGAACCCAGGAGGTGGAGGGTGCAGCGAGCTGAGATCGCACCATTGCACTCCAGCCTGGGCAACAAGAACAAAACTCTGTCTCAAAAACAGAAAAAAAAAAAAATCTTTAGGACTTACTTTCTTCAGTTAATAATATGTTCATTCATTTCATATTGACAAGTATCACTACAGCTCATTCATTTTGGTTATTGTAGTATATTCTATTGAATATATATCCTATGCTTTATTTTAATGCCGTCCCATGGATGGGAATTTGGGTTTTTTACAGAGGCCTCCTTCTGCCACACAATCTAATCCCAACAGCCTCCTTCCAATAATCATGCATCATCATCACCTCATGGCCCGAAGGATAGGGTCAGAATTCCACAATTTGGCTTGCAATACTGTGGAAATGATCAGGACTTATTTTGTTTCTCCCTCCGTCCTTGGTCTTAGTCATGGGGCATTTCTTTTGGTCTTTGTACAGACAATGTTCTTTTCTTCCTTAGGTCATCTACCTGACACTTTCCCTACCTCCTTTCTCTCATGCCTTCTCTTTCCTCTATGAAGCTCTGTATGAGCACTCAACACCCTCCAGCACTTAGCCAAGAAGGATTCTGTGGGAGGGGCACAGGATTCATAGAGTTCTACTAGACTTAGTCAGTGGTCTACCAGTGGAGGCCCAGGGCTGTCTGGGAGGTGTTGTAGAGGGAGGAGTGGGGATCAAATGGGAGATGCTTTATCTACCTTCCTCTGCCTCATTGAAATAGTGGCATCATTATTCCTGATTTTATGGATTGAGGTTCAAGAAAGAGTGTATTTGGAAAAAGTGTTCCATAAAGATAAGTTTGCAAACCAGTGAATCAATAATTCATATGGTCCCCTGAAGCCCTGCCATTCTATAATTAAAAGTGAGAGAACCAAAGAGAAAAAGAGAAGCAATAATTTCATGACTAAGCATATAAACTCTGGAGCAGACCAACTTTGAGTAAATCACTCAATATCTTTGAGGTTTCCTCAGCTGTAAAATGGGTATGATATTAAAATGAACCATATGAAATTGCGATTTTATAAGTAAAAAATGGCCAAATGTCAGCAATTTCATATGAATCGAACCAATATATGTAAGTAAATCACAGATCTGGAGGGCAGAGTAAATGAGATAATGCAAGTATTGTACTGAGGTAGATACTGCTAGGTTTTCACCAAACCCATGTCTTCTCCTAGGCACACAGCTAAAATCCATTTCCCTGTCTTCATTTCAGACAGGTATGGACAATGGCTGAGTTCTAATCAATAGAATGGATGAGAGGTAAAAATGACATTTGCCAGTTTCAGGCTTGATCTATTTAAACCTATGCTGTGCAACCCTCCCTGTTCTTTCTCCTTCCACAGCAATTGTGGAAGCATCAGGTCAATGCAGCACAGGGAACAAGCTGAGTCCCTGCACTACTTTTTTTTTTTTTTTTTTTTTTGAGACCAAGTCTCACTCTGTTACCCAAGCTGAAGTACAATGGCGCAATCTCGGCTCACTGCAACCTCCGCCTCCCAGGTTCAAGCAATTCTCCTGCCTCAGCCTCCCAAAGTAGCTGCGATTACAGATGCCTGCCACCACACCTGGTGAATTTTTCTGTTTTTAGTAGAGATGGGGTTTCACCATGTTGGCCAGGCTGCTCTCAAACTCCTGACCTCAGGTGATCCACCCGCCTTGGCCTCCCAAAGTGTTGGGATTACAGGCATGAACCACCATGCCCAGCCTGCACTACTTCTCATAAAGCCCCCCATCAATCAAAAACATCTATTTGGGATGTTGCACAAACAAACAAACAAACAAAAACTTTGATTGTATTAAGCCACTGAGATTTAAGGGTTTATTGTTTATAACAACTAGTATTCTCAAACTATGTAAGTACTTAGAACATGGTAAGGAATCAATAAATGCTAGTAATCACCGTGATGATGATATGTTGATGATCATGATGACAATCCCCCTGGACAAAGGGTCCACAAGGGTAGGAGGTAGGAGGGCTGGTCAAGTTTGACTGAGTGGCTGGGTCAGGGGAGCTCACCTCCTTTGTGCCATTGTCTTGGATGAGGGTATAAAGTGGCACCACACGGTTGATTTCCAGCAGCACTGGTGTGGGGCTCAGCTGCTCCTTGCCTGGCCGGCGGCAAAGGTGACAGGTAGATGGACAGCGCCCCTTCTCCTCACAGCGAATCTCCACACCTGAAATGAGCTGGTCATCTGACAGCATCTGGGCTGTCAGCAAACCTGAGAGGTAGGTGATGAAGGGCATGGACTTGAGCTCCTTCTTGCTGCCCAGCTCTGTGGTCTCTGGAGAGGCACAAAACAGGAAGAGGGAAAGGTAAACTCAGGATTATTCAAAAGGCCAGACTCTTGAACTCACAAAATACAGATGCTAAGAAGCTGGTATCCATTGAAGAGGTAAAAAGATGATAGAGTGATTTATTCATGATGCCTTGGAAAGACTGCCAGACTGAGGGTTCAGAGGCCAGAATGGTGTATTGTCCTACCACTTACATTAAATATCCACTTGCTTTGTCTGGCCCTCATTTTTCCCGTATGTAAAGTTGGGGCGAGGCACAATAATCCCAGCACGTTGGGAGGCTGAGGCAGGTGGACCACCTGAGGTCAAGAGTTTGAGACCAGCCTGGCCAACATTGCAAAAACCCATATCTACTAAAAATATAAAAAAATTAGCCAAGCATGGGGTTATCTATCTATAAACCCAGCTACTCAGGAGGCTGAGGCAGGAGAATCACTTGAACCCAGGAAGCAGAGGTTGCGGTGAGCTGAGATTGTGCCACTGTACACCAACCTGGGCAAGAGAGCGAGACTCCATCTCGAAATAAATAAATAAATGAAAAATAAATAAATTAATTAAATAAAGTTGGTTGGTTGGGCTAGATTATTATTCAATAATTTTGCAAGATATAAATATTCAAAGATATTTTTTACCCAACCAAAAATTCCTTTCTGTCTTCTGTCAACCTACGAAAAGTATATCCTTCCTTTAAAATTTATATCTAGTCCTATATTTTCCACGCAGCCCAATATTACAAGGAAAACATAAGCTTTGGGTCAAGCCAACTTCATCTGAAATCTCAGTTCTGCTTGAAAATACCTCTGCAACCTTAGGAAAATGTCAATATACAGGTGACTCCAATGATAAATTCTGAGAAATGGGGTTAATAATACCAATGAAATCAGTTATGAATAGCAAATGAGAAAGAAGGAGGTAGGACTGTCTGGAAAAGACATCATTTCTCCTTTTTTGTGTGTGTGCTTACCTGTTCCCTTGTTCACACTTTTCCTGCCTCTTTCTTCATGTGCACACTGAGATCTGACTTATGCATGCTTCATTCTGTGCCATCTCTCTCGATCTATAAACCAGTATTTTCCACCTCTGCGCCTTTGCTCACTCTGTGCTGCTTTTCCTCTCTGTCTCTCCACGTCTCTTCTATCAATGCTCCATTCCAATGTAACTGTCTTTAGGGAGTCATTCTTCATTGCCCCAGCCCTTCTTTTATGAATAAGTGTTTCTATTTATGAGATCTTATTTAAGTTCATTTTCCCTTCCCATTTTCTGCTGACCTCTAAAACAATATTATCAACTCTTGGAGACCAGGGGCCATGGCTCCCATTCCTACCCACTTTCAGCGCCGAACATGGTGCGACAGATGTATTTGATACTCAGCCAGAGAGATTATAGAATTCCGAATGGCTAGAACTATATTCATGATCTAGTCTAGAGACTCCAAAACTCTTCTGAGGAATCCTAGGGATCCTAGGAAGCACCACAGCAATTGACTGTATAGAAAAAGAGGGAAACTGAGCAGGCAGGGCTCTAAACTCTCATTTCTGTTTCAAACAGAGCAGTTTCACTTTTATTTCTTTTATAGACTGGCCTTCTATACAAGATTTCGTAAAAATAAAGGGTTCTATGGCTATATCAAAAACCTTGAAGAAGCGAAGTGATTTGTACAACCAAGAGAGTTCCTTTTACATCACAGACTATGAGAACGGTATCCTCACAGATGTGCAGTGCATAATCTGAGTGGTAAAACATGGTAATTTTATACTAAGAGACAGAGCTTAATCCATCTGGCAGCTTCAACGAAGCCTAGTAATGTCAAGGCAAGCTCCTGCCTCAGTGGAAATAGGGGCCCTGCGCCCTGATGTCGGGGAGAAAAAGGAGAGTTGTCTCTCGCTCTTGTTCTCGGCTTGTAGTGACATGCAGCTGATCTGGAAATGGACTTGCCAATTAGAAATACAAATAAACGCAGCCTTCATTCATTACTCTCTGGGCCCTCAGGCCTGGAATCTGGCCTCCACCTTTTCTGTCTGGCTGTCAGCAAATGTTTATGAGCATCAGATCAAAGGCTATGGGGGAGGAAGACAAGGAAAATTCCAGTTAACCAATCCTTCACAGGGATTAAAGAAGGGTAGTTACTAAGACAAACAAAACAAGGGTGTAAAGAAGGCATCCCAGCAGCTAGAGACAGTCTTATATCCAGACCTTTCAAAAGAAGATGATGATGACTTTTTGTAGACCAGAGGGATAGTTTTGAGGAAAGATGACTTCAAACTTGGGAGAGAATAGCCGTTCAGGGAGAAGGTCAAGAGGGAGTCAGAGCAATGAGGACACTAGGGACTCATTAGCCCATGCTCTGGCCTAGGTCAACAAACTATGGCCCATGGGCCAAATCCAGTCCCCTTCCAGCTTGTGTAAATAAAGTTTTATTGGGACACAGCCACCCCCATTCATGCATTTATTGTGAATAGCTGCAAGGACAGAATTGAGTGGTTACAACAAAGACTCTATAATCACAAAGCCTAAAAATATTAACTAACTTACCCTTTACAGAAAAAGTTTGGCAACCCCTGCTCTTGACCTAGTTTATAGACGGGGAAACTGAGTTTCAGAGAAATGATCCAACCACACAGGAATATGGAAGTATGATGGATTAAGTAATGTAAAAATTGTGGAATCAAATGCACCATCAATATACTTAGATTGTGAATCTCCAGGGGGAAAAAATAGAGTGGGGCATCTTTTCTTCATAAAATAGATTTCAAAAACTATTGAAAGAACACCCTGGTATGCTGATCTAGTACAAATCTTCACATTTTAAAGAAGAGAAAAGTGTGTCCCAAAGAAGGAAAATGATTTTCCAAGGTCACACAGTGAGTCCTTTCAGCACACAATCCCAGTATTCTAATCACCAATTTATCATTTAAACGACTATCTTATGTTATCTCATATTTTAAAGCACAGATGGCATGATCCCCATAGCACCTTGCTATATGCACATAATTTCACTGAGAAGAAATGTAAGTTGGTGCTAAGAGTAAAAATTCCCTTGATCAAACAAACATTCATAGTCATTGGGTTAAAGATATATCTATCCATTTAACACCACAATAATCTATAGATCTTTGCTAGTCTGCTTCTGTTCAATAAATCTTCAGCTTTTTAAATCTATTATCCCTTTTGGTGCAGTTAAAAGCCCACAATCTTGGCTGAAAATTGCACCACAGTAGCAGTATAGAATTTACAGCTGAATTTAAGGGTTAGTTTTGCCAAAGGAGGGCTATAATCTGGTCCAACCCCATTGAAACCTATGACCAAAATAAGGAAAGGGACTTATTTCTAAGTCTCACGCACTTGTATTAACAGTGATCCGTTTCTTAGAGACTGTGTCATGCCTAAGTTATGATCTAGATGAGAGTTAAGATGAAACACCATTAGCCATTCCATTAGTTATTCCTCTGTAGACATTACAATTGCAAAAGCTAATTGCTTCTGATTCAACCTTACCCTGTGGCTAAAGTCATCTATTCGAAAGGCAAACCTTATATTCTTCTCCTGCTTAAAACGCTTCCATTTCACTTCACTGCTCTTAGGTTAAAGACCAAAACCATTAAGACAGCACATAGAAATTGTGGGATCTAGACAACATGCTACCTCTCTAGTTGGATCTCTTATTCTGTTCCTCCTAGTTCAGCTACAATGGCTAAATCCCTTGCATATACCCTCTGTCTCTCTCAATCCTGGCACAGGCTCTTCTCTCTGCACAGAATTCTTTCTTCCACCCCATCTCCAGCCCTGCCTTTTCCAGGCTAACTTCCACTCATCCCTCAGGTCTTAGTTCAAGTGCCCATTCCTCAGAAAAGCCTTCCCTGAATTCCTCATGCCACTAACGTATACCAAGATTATTTTATATATATACAGCGTCTCACTCTGTCACTTGGGTTGAAGTCCGTGGCACAATCTCAGCTCACTGAAATCTCTGCCTCCTGGGCTTAAGCAATCCCCTCGCCTCAGCCTCCCAAGTAGCTGGGACCACAGACACATGCCACCACACCTGGCTAATGTTTTCTTGTTTTGTTTTTTTTTTTCTTGTTGTTGTTGTTTTGTATTTTTTGGTAGAGACAGCATTTCGCCATGTTGCCCAGGCTGGTCTTGAACTCCTGAGCTCAAGCAATCTGCCCACCTCAGCCTCCCAAAGTGCTGGAATTATAGACATGAGCCACCGCACCTGACCTATTAAGGTTTCATATTACAGATCCTCATAGTATCCTATTCTCTGTATCACCTATTAATGTCTCGAGATTGTAAACTACATGAAGGAAAAGACAGCATCAGTTTTGCTGATCCCATATCCATCTTACACAGTACCTGGAACACAGAAGGCTTTCAAAAATATTTTAAATATTTGTTAAATACATAGTAAACATATATACCCTGTGCTGCCTTATTGAAGCATCGATGAACCTAAGAGCCAGAATTGGTAAATTACAAGGATGATAACTAATACATGATTGTAGTCAATATACAACCTCTTCCCAAAATAAAATTAGTGCTCTAATAAAAAAGTCAACAGATGAATAGCTGAGCACTTTTCCAGTTGCTTTGACCCTCTCTAGGTTTTCATGTAGGCCCTTGCCATTAAGTGAATGGGAGAGTTAGGTTAAAATATGGTGTCTTTAACAGGCCAAGGAAAAAGAACATTTTTGAAGAGACTTATCCTCTGTTCACATTTCCCATCCCTCTGAACAATGCTTCCAAAATAGGATCATGTCTGGTTTCAAGCCCAATTCAGTTCCAATGACACTACAACCCATTCATCTGAGAACCTGCCAACTGAACTCTCTTTTTTCTCCTCCCAAATTCCTGCTGGGTATTATTTTGTTGCCACCAAAAAAAAAAAAAAAAAAAGCCTCAGTTGAAGTGACAACTCCTTGTTGGGAGGGCAGCCAGGGCTTTTCGGCAGGAGGTGATGGCACCGCTTGCCCTCATCCAGAAAACAAAACAAAGCATCAGACTAAGGACTTCTGGGAGAGCCAAAGCTGCACGGATGTTTGTTCAATATTCGGCAACGGTGCAGGGCGCTGCCTCCCTAGTCAGACAGGCTTGCTTTGGCAATAGGTTTGCACTTGAAGCATTTAAAAGCTCCACAGGGACCAGAGGGGCTCAAATTAGAAACATTAAGGGAGAGGGGAAAGGGGTGAGACTTTTATATCATAAAGAACAGCCTTTATTATAGCAATGGCCTCCCAGGAATTACTGAAATTGGATCATTTCTTAGGCGGAGTTACTGTCTCCTGTTGGAGGAAAGCAATTGCTCTGAGGCCTGACTCAAGGACCCACACAAATATCTTTAAGAAGGGGAAAATAGCCAGCTGAAATGCCATTAGCAAGGCCTGCACTTCTGTGTTGTGCAATATGAACTTCTCAGCCTAACAATCAAAGTCCAGCATCATTAGTGTGCCCTTTATAAATAATAGTACCAACCTAAAAGAGTTATTGTGAGGATTAAGTAAGGGGCCTGGAACAAGTTAAGCACTCAATAAATATTATTTGTTATTGTTGCTGTTGCTGTAGTTGTCATAATTACATTGCTGCTGTTGTTACACGACATTAAAATTGAAATTTCTGTTCAGACACCAAGGCCTAATAGAAGTAAAATTCCAAAGTCATGCCCCTAGATGCAGAATTTACAAAGGAGAGGAAATCTAACCAATTTCATAACTCTAGAAACCTCAGCCAGAACAAAGACATAAAAAGAGGTTAGGCCAGACACGGTGGCTCACGCCTGTAATCCCAATACTTTGGGAGGCCAAGGCGGGTGAACCACTTGAGCTCAGGAGTTTGAAACCAGCCTGGCCAACATGGCAAAACCCCATCCCGAAGAAAAACACAAAAATTAGCTGGGCCTGTTGGCACACGCCTGTAATCTCAGTTATTTGGGAGGCTGAGGCACAAGAATCACTCGAACCCGGGAGGTGGAGGTTGCAGTGAACCGAGTTTCTGCCACTGCATTCCAGCCTGGGTGACAGAGTGAGACCCTGTCTCAAAAAAAAAAAAAAAAAAAAAAAGGAATATAAAAGAAAAAAGAGAGGTCAGAAAGTAGCAAGAAAAGATTTTTTTTTTTTTTTTTTTTTTGACATGGAGTCTTGCTCTATCACCCAGGTTGGAGTGCAGTGGCGCAATCTCGGCTCACTGCAATCTCCACCTCCTGGATTCAAGCAATTCTCCCTCAGCCTCCTGAGTAGCTGGGACTACAGGTACATGCCACCATGCCTGGCTAATTTTTGTATTTGCAAGAAGAGATTTAAGGAAGTTTGTTTTTTGTTTTGTTTTTGTTTTGTTTTTGCAAAGAACTATTACCATGTTTGGAGTCTTCAGCCCCCTAGCCAGCTCAAGTGTTACATGCTATCTTCTAACTCTAAGTTTTGTGAGAGGAACCCTCAGGAGTGCCACTTGGAGAACTTGGATATGTTCTCAGCAACTGGCAAGAAAATGGACTAGGTTCTATCTTCACCTGAAAAAGCTGTAGTGGCCTATACCAACAGAACAGAAGGAGCTGCATGGGAATTAGCCCAAACCCCCAGAACTTGCCCAGTGAAAAATGCTTGCTTCCTCTGAACTGTATATGGGTCACATAGAAGAAAGAACTGGCCTGGAACTGTTTTAAGCCCTACCCAAGAGGAATCTAACAGAGTGATGGGTCCCCCACAGTGAATCTCCATGAGGTAGGAAGCCAGAGATACAGCAGGTAGGAAGGGATCACTGAAGCCAGCCAAAGAGAAATGGCACTATTCCAGGTCTTACGAGAAGTCCCAAGCAATGGGGACCGCTGAAAAGCCCCTGAACAAGCCCCCAGAAACGGCCAGCTTTATAAAGATGCCAGGACCAGAGACTACAAAGCCAGGTAAAATAATTCTGGAGCAAGTATGACCTTCCTAATCCTGACCACTGCTCTCTCTTTTTTTTTCTTTTTTTTTTTTTTTTTTTTTTTGCTTGTACTATGAAGGAAGGGGAAGAAGAGGTGCAAAGTAAAGAAACAGCATGAAGGCCAACCATTCCCACCTCTTAATGCTCCTATTGGGAAAGACATGGAGATTTTATTTGTCAAAGGATTTGATTAAAATATTGGACTGGAAATTCTAATTCCTGATTTGAAAGTATGTTAGCAACGTAAAATATCGATAGTGCTGCTGCCTATTCCATAAGTGATAATAGATTAGATGTGGTCTGCTAAGATTTTCATCTAGAGGTAGAGGAAAATTATCCCAGTAAACACATCACAAAGAGTGGCAAAATCAACTCATATATATATACTTTTGAGCATACTTGTTTTCACAGACTATATTTTGACTATTCTCAATTTGCACTATGAACTGAACTGTTTATATCCTCATTATAGTACATGTCATGTTTTTATTATTTGATTTAATATAATAATTAAATGAATATATTTCTCTCCAAATATACCATAAGTTTCATGAGAACAAGGACCATGGCCATTTTTAATGAACATTTGCATTCCAAGCACAGAGTTTACTGTTTGATATCATGTAGACAGTCTGCAGGTAAATATATGAACAAATGAATAAATGAATGCATAAATCTGACTCCTGTTCCACTAGTGTAATGCTTATCAGACTTCAGACCAACTATCCCAATTTATCACCACAGCCCCAAAGACAGTTGGTCTTTGTTTTATTTTATTAATGTACACTTGATAGATCAGAGAGGTAAAGTAACGTGACCAAAGTCACACAGCTAGCAACTAGTCTAGCTATTTCTACCCAGTTTTTCTGCTCTTTCCACTGTCCATATTTCCTCTCTGAAAAACTTTCAGCACCAGTTTTCACTCCTACAGGATGAGTCATAACCGTTCCAAATATTTGTATCTTCCCATTACCTCCCACCCCCAGGTAATGCCCCCAATCTCCTCCACCCATTTCCCTGGGCTAATAGGGTCTCCTGGGTGGAAAGCATTCTAAAGGTCACCTGGTCAGAAATCCCACCTAATTTTTCATTTACCACCAAATAATCCTCCAATTTATTCTTGGATATTTCTAAAGATGTGGAAATCAGTACCTTTCTAGGCCTCAAGTTCCATTGTGGAAAGGCTCTATTAAACTTAGACTAACTTCTCATCCAGGAACCACATTTCTTATCCTAAGCATCAGACCCAAGCCCAGAGTTACGTACTTTATGCTATTAGATGCCTTATCTACAGTACTCACGCCTGGACTCTAGTTGGGGTGTGGGGTCATACTAAAATTAAACAATTATCTAACTAGGTAGATGAAATTCCTATCCCAAGAACCATAGGGCATTGTTGGGTGGCTTCTGAGAAGGTATATGTGTATGAGTATGTGTATGTTGTAGTGTATGTGTCGTGTTCATATTGCAAGCACACACACACACACACACACACACACATTTGGGGAATGGAAAGAGAAGCAACAGTGGAGATTCCAAAAATAAGAAGACAGAATTATAAAACTGCCAAACCCTAGGACAACTGATTTCCTAATCTAAGTGAATTTGGAAGCTCGTCCCCTAAATGTATAAGTAATAAGCACAATTACAGAGGGGCAGCTAGAGCACAGTGTTTTGCTTGAGTTTAAATTCCATCTTTTTCGTTTTCTAGCGGGGTGACCTTGGAACAAGACCTTAACCTCTCTAAGGCTCCATTTCCTCATCTGTAAAATGCTAATAATTTTAGTACCTAAATATTGGATTATTTGGAGGATAAATGAGAAACAACTTAATGAAAAATATCCAATGCTAGGGTGTCAAGAGCATCATCAGAGGTCATTTGTTCCAGCCCTTGGCATTCATCCTAGCATTATTCAATTCTTGTACATGTCTGAATCTGTAAATCTTCCCTTGAAACCTGCCTGATGCTTTAACTGTCAAAAATTTCCCCTTAAATTACCTGTCTTCTACCTACAAGAAGACAGCAGACCAGGGTAGAACTGAATGCTAAGTCCAAAACTGTTGAGTCAGACTACCTGATTTCAAATATTAATCAAGTCACTTCACCTCTCCAACCTTAGTTTGTTCATTTGTAAAATGGGGATACTAACTCCTCATCCAACTCTTCTAGGAATAAAACAAAAGATGTTGTGCCAGCCCATTTTCACCTATGATCTCACACAGTTCTCCATCGTCCTACAAAGTAGGGACTGTTTCCCCCTTTTACAAATGAGAGAACTGAGGCACAGAGTGATAAAGCATAACTTGCAAAAGGATACCTGTCTTCAAGTGAAAGCAGTTAAATTTCTGAGGCAGGTCATACTCTCTGTGGGACAGGGACCCCTGGACACTGCCCAGTGGCCTAGTAGTGGCCAGTGTCTTGGCCAGAATCAGCAATCAGTCGGCATTGAAGGGTAACATTTACTTCTTCCTCCTGAGACAAGGCAGGTTGTGGTCAGTAACAGAAGGTTGGAAAAAAAAGGTCATATGTGATCTCCTGCTGCCCTCTAGTGCCTACTTAAGATGATTGCTCTGGGGAAACCTCTTCTGATCCTTTCTTGCCAAAGAAGGATCATTGTGTGCAAAGCAACTTTCACTGAGGGACGCCAGGGAAACAGTAAAAGCTAGCTATGATACAAGGAAGCTTAGTGCGATGACTAAAAGAATTCTGAAAGAGCATTTGCTGAGAGGGCCTATTCAGTGCCAGGTTTACAGCTAGGCACAAGGGGGGAAAATATGAATAACAATTTGTTTCAGTCCTTGTGGTACTCAAGTGTAGAGATCCGATGGGGCGTATTGGCTGGGAAGGAAAAAACAGAGATGGAGAAGGAGACGCTGAAGATATGGCAGAGAGAAAGGATAATTGATGGAGCAGGATCTTAAAGAAGTCAGTAAGAGAAAAAATTCCAAGGTGGTAATGGAACGGATGCGGTCTGAACTTCATATACATCTGGATGTGAAATTCAGTTTGGTCAAAACTACGCATGCAACCAGGGTCTGTTTGTATAGTTACACAAGTTGAGCTCTGTAAAAAGGTGACTCACTCATAGGTGGGAATTGAACAATGAGAACACTTGGACACAGGAAGGGAAACATCACACACCGGAGCCTGTTGCGGGGTCGGGGTGGCGGGAGGGATAAAATTAGGAGATATACCTAATGTAAATGATGAGTTAATGGGTGCAGCACACCAACATGGCACATGTATACATGTGTAACAAACCTGCACGTTGTGCACATGTACCCTAGAACTTAAAGTATAATAATAAAATATATATATATATATATATATATATATATATACATAAAAAGATGACAAGGCAAAAGGGTGGATGGGGACTAAATCCACCCTCAGCTTCACATGCCATGCCTGTGCTCCTGCAGTTGAATACAAGTAGAGGAGCTCCTCTTCCTAATTTATATAAAAGGTAACTTACAGGCTAGCCACAGCCCTGCATGTGACCATAGACAAGCTTCTTCCTCATAGTAGTCTCTGCTTTTTATGTATAAAATAGGCTAATATCACTGACAATATAAAGTTGTTGAGATTTAAGATAACAGGCTGGGTGCAGTGGCTCATGCCTGTAATTCCAACACTTTGGGAGTCTAAGGTGGGCGGATCACCTGAGGTCAGGAGTTCGAGACCAGCCTGGCCAATATGGTGAAACCCCATCTCCACTAAAAATACAAAAATTAGCTGGGTGTGGTGGTGGGCACCTGTAATCCCAGCTACTCGGGAGGCTGAGGCAGGAGAATCACTTCAACCTGGGAGGCAGAGTTTTCAGTAAGCAGAGACTGCACCATTGCACTCCAGCCTGGGCAACGAAAGTGAGACTCCATCTCAAAAAAAAAAAAAAAAAAAAAAATGTAGGGTCATGCCAGACACTTAATAGCCACCCAAAACATGCCAGTTCTTGTTATTATTACTATTACTAATATTATTCTAACAACATAGTCTTATTTTTAATGCAGTTTTATTTTTAAGATGGTGATAGGAAAAGTGCTTGGAAAAGGGAGAAGACAGAAAAGAAAATCACATTTCCTAATCTTGTATTCTTTGCCAAACACAAGACATTGTGGATCTCACAACAGTGCCTTGGACAAGTAATGTCGTAATTTTTTACAACTATAATATACAGCTGAAAAAACAGTTTCTGAGAAGTGACAGACTGCAGTCGAAAGTCATTAGGCATTCAAAGTCTGACTCCAAAGCCCCTTTTCTGTCCAAAGGAGCTGAGATGGATCATTAATAGAACTGCCTTCTCTTTCTTGGGATCAAGTTCTTTTACTTTCTTGAAAACTGTTTAAAACTTACCCCTCAAGAATGGATTCCAAGATTAGCTCCTTCCCAATTCCTTCCTCCTCCTTCCAATCACTTCTCAGGCTAGGGGTCAAAGAGGAAATGCTCAGAAAAGATTATTCTTGGACAAGGCTTACGGAATTGGAGGGCTCTGAGATGCTAATGGCCAGCTTTAGATAAAGACTCCCAGATTGTCCCACTTGAACATGTTTGAAGCAGGAGAGCAGACCAACAAGGTATACCAGCCCACCTTGGGGCCAGTAGGAGGCCACTTTGGCGCCAGTGCGAGGTTGCCAGTTTCAAACATCCAGGAGGGTATGAACATCAGCTGGAGTCATCTAGGAACCATTAGTCAGTTAAGGGAACCATTAGAAAACAAGCTGCCACTCTCTTACCGCTTTCCTGGGGGTTCACAGTCTTGCTTTCACATTTCTAACTCCTTATTTTTAACAAAATGTTAAAAATACTCATGTTAAAAGACAATCTTTAAACATGTTACCAGGCATTACTTTTGGAGAACATGTTCAAGATTGAGTTACTTCTCTGTCAGCTCCCCTCTGCCCTGTAACTCTGCTGCTAGGGGCAGGGAGAAGGATTAATGAGCCCACTCAACAAAATATAAAAGGGCTGAAACTCATAGAGATTTCCTGTCTTACATTGAGGCAATCAGTAAAATTAATATTAACAATAGCTGCAGTTTAACAGGCACATATTCCAGGCCAGATGTTCTGCTACTTGATTTGCATAGATTATGCCCTTTGGTCTCTATAAATTCTAATAATGAGAGGTAGGTTTCATTATTGCTTTTTAAAGATGAGTAAATGGAAGCTCACAGAGGGAAAATCAGGGATCCAAGAACATCTGGATTGCCATTGTGACCTTCCTTATTTCTAAGCACTCTTCCACAATATTAGGCTGCCTCCCACTCTGCTACATTGCTAGAGATTCAAGTTCAGGCAGTTATAAATTCTGGAAATTGAATATGCAATTTCTGTTGCTTCTGCCCATTACATCACAGTAATCAGCAATAAATCTCTTACCATAGTAGTCTATGGACAATCAATAGGTAATTGGTTGAAAAACTACAAAGCATCCAAACAGTGGGGTACTATGTACTTAAAAATGAATTAGAATAATATTGTACGTGATTGGAGTAATCACAAATATATTTTACTAAATGGAAAAAAGGAAAGCGCAGAACAGTGTTTAAGATTTTTTGGTTTTTTTATATAGGCACAGGGCCTCGCTATGTTGCCTAGAGGTTAGTCTCGAACTTGTAAGCTCAAGCAATCCACCCTCCTTGGCCTCCCAAAGTGTTGGGATTACAATGTGAGCTACCATGTCCAGCCCAGAGCAGTGTTTAGAATGCTCTCTTTTGTACAGAAATATATAACATATATATATGTATATGTATATATGTATATAAATTTTTTATTAGGAAACACTGACAGGTTACCCAAACGTAATAAAATAGTTATCTACAGGGGAAACAAGAAAACAAGGTCCAGGGATAAGAATAGAAGCCAGAGTTTTGCAGTATATCTTCTTTTATAAGTTTTAGCTTTGCACCACACAAAAGTTTTACATACTTTTTTTAAATCACAAAAGAAAAACAAAATATCTCTATAAATTATATACCCACTGAAAAAAAATCTCTAACTCTACATCAGTGTTGATATAACTGTTTAGAGAAAATAACAATTTAGAGTGGCTTTTAAATGCAGTATTTTGATTTTACAGTTTAGTGAGGAATATTCCAAACACAAAATGATCTGCAAATCTAGATTTAATGGTCTTATCACTAGCTGTAATATTGGTGATAGATAGCTTGGATGTTTGTCCCCTCCAAATTTCATGTTGAAATGTAATCCCCAGTGTTGGAGGTGAGATGGGCTAGGAGGTGTTTGGGTCATGGGCATGGATCCCTCATCAACAGCTTGGTGCTCTCCCTGTGATAATGAGTTACTTCGAGATCTGATTGTTAAAAAGTCTGGGACTTCCCTCCCTCTCTCTTTCTTGCTCCCTCTCTCTTGCCATGTGATACACCTACTCTTCCACCACCTTCCACCATGACTAAGAACTTCCTGCAGCCTTACCAGAAGCTAAGCAGATGCTGGTGCCATGTTTGTACAGCCTGCAGAACTGTGAGCCAAATAAACCTTTTTTCCTTATAAATTACTCAGTCTCAGGTATTGCTTTATAGTGACACAAAATGGACTGACACAATTGGTATTGCTATTTTGAAATAATTACCTGTCTGCTGTGGGCTACAGCAAGTAAGCCATTACGTTACTGTGATTGGGAACTAAGCTTTTTCAGCATTACAGACAACTAATTCAGGTATTAAGAAGAGTTATGAAAAATTGTGTAAACTGAAATTTCAGTTGGAAATCATAAAAACTTACTTGTTTTTCTCTTTGAAAAAATAAAAACATTTCATAGCTCTGCCTACTGAAAAGGCCTAGAAATAATGATAATGTACTAGGCAATAAATACCCCTACTGCCCAGACTCTGGTTTCTAAATGCTATTTTTCATTAAAAGGAACAAAGGATACTTGGAAAAATTCCTGAATCCAAGTCTGGAACAAGTATGGTACAAGCTGAGCCTGGGATGTTTTGTTGTAACAAAAAACAAGGTCAGGACTAATGAAGTCATTTCAAGAGGACATACAAACCAACTTAAAGGGAATCATACTGGCCTAACATTAAACAATTTGAACAAGGAAAACAATAATAATTGCAATTGATTTAAATTTGTAAACAAATACACTTCCATTAATTCATAATGTTCTGAAAACTGAAACCAAAGCCAAACCAAAACCAAGAAACAAATAAAAACCAAATGAACAAAGCTCATCAGTTACTATTGGAGACTGCTAGGAGACAAACATATTATTCTAAAAATTGATAAAAGAATGAAGTATCAGCCACGCTTTGAACTGGATTTCAGGGTAACCATATTTTTTACGGAAATACTGCAGGTAATAAGAGCAGTAATAATGACAGAATCACAAAATTACCATTTCATAATTTCTAATAAAAGAATAGATCTAGACAACTATCATCAATGAATCCTAAAACTGCTAGGAGAAAGGCTAATGAGAAAATTTCTAATGAATGGATTAGACTGATAGGTACTGAACTTGCTGATCAAACCTAATGTGACTAAAAGTAGTACAACAGGCATTAAGTGCCACTGATAGGATTCTCTAAGATGTACATGGCACTGCCTGTGTAATTCAGGTGGTACTCCTTGGATGATAGAATTTGGGGGTCTGCAGACTTGTACAGGGAAAAGAACATACCTTTATTTTTAGTATCTTATCATTGCAATGTACTATTTCCTTAAATTATGAATGCCATTAACAAAACATAGTAGTATGAACATTTCCTATGACTTTGACATAATGAAACTCACATATACTTCTATCACATTACTGTTATTACAAATCTAAAAATACTTATGGTTGACCAAACTTAGAATTATGATAGACTGTCCACTAGATCTTGTCATTAATAAAGATGCACATATATTACTGTATCATACTTTTAAAATATTTTGATAGTTATATATTGACATAATTTCTTTCTTTTATAGTATTTTGTATTTTATTTTACTCATTTTTAAATGTTTTTCTGAGAAAAGGGGTTATAGTCTTCATCATTCTACAAAAGGAGCCTATAAGACAAAAACAGGTGGTGAATCCCTTAAAAAGAGAAACAAATTAAACAACACCATGAGGAAGCACTTAGCTAAATCTGTAATTTGAATAGTTCTAAAGGACAAATAAGCCAATATCTTCAACAAATAACAGCATGGGCAAAATTAAAGTGTGGAACTATTATAGATTAAAAGAACACCATATAGACATTTTAATCCATATTATTTATTTATACTTATTTATTTATTCTTTTTTTTTTTTTTTTTTTTGAGACAGAGTCTTGCTCTGTCACCCAGGCTGAGGTGTAATGGTGTGAAATTGGCTCACTGCAACTTCCGCCTCCTATGTTCAAGCTATTCTCCTGCCTCATCCTCCCAAGTAGCTGGGACTACAGGTGTGCACCACCACTCCTGGCTAATTTTTGTATTTTTATTAGAGAGGATTTCACCATGTTGGCCAGGCTGGTCTTGAACTCCTGACCTCAAGTGATCCACCCACCTCAGCCTCTGAAAGTGCTGGGATTACAGGCGTGAACCACCACACCTGGCCTTGATCCGTATTTAAATATGCAGACTATGAAAGATATTTTTGGAGCAGTTAAGGTAATTTGAGTATGAAATGCTAGATGTGATAATGATGTTGAGCTTATGTTAAAAAAACTATCTGTTTGCAATATACACTGGGATATTTACAGAAGGAATAATATAATGCTGTATCTGAGATTTGCTTTAAAAGACTATAGCAACAAAAAAACAAATTGCAGATAAGCAACAGCTGAAGCAAAGTTGGCAAAATATTGACAACAATTATTGCTAGGTGATGAATACACAGAGATTTATTATACCATTTTCTCTCCTTGTGTGTACTTAAAATCTTCCTTAATAAAACATTGAGAAAAGACGGCTGCCAGATTACACAAAACTGAAAAGGAAAATTATTGCTGGGAAATAGAATGAGGGGAGATTTTTCATATTCTACATTATGTATTGTTTTGATTCTTTCTTGTAAATGTGTGCTCACTTGTATTGTTTTTTAAAGACTATTTTTAGAACACCTTTAGGTTCACAGAAAAATTGAAATGAAGGCACAGAAAATTTCTCTATTTTCGTGCCCCCCCACCCACCTGCCACATAGCTTCCCCTGTTATCAACATCCCCAACAGAGTGGTACATTTGTTACAATTGATGAACGTACACTGACATATCATAAACACTTGAAGTCCATAATTTATCATAATAATCAGTGCTGGTGTTGAACATTCTATGGGTTTGCACAAATGTATAATGACATGTATCTACCACTGTAGTACCATGCAGAGTATTTTCACTGCCCTAAAAATACCGTGTGCTCCACCTATTCATCAATATCCCCTGCTCCCAACTCCTGGAAACATGGAAGCTCCTGAAATCTTTAGTCTCCACAGTTTTACCTTTTCCAGAATGTCATACAGTGGGTATCATACAGTATGTAGATTTCAGATTGGCTTTTTTTTTTTTTTTTTTTTTTGAGACAGTCTCACTCTGTCACCCAGGCTGGAGTACAGTAGCACAATCTTGGGTCACTGCAACCTCCACCCCCCAGGTTCAAGCGATTCCCCCGCCTCAGCCTCCTGAGTAGCTGGGATTATAGGCACCCGCTATCATGCCCGGCTAATTTTTGTATTTTTGTAGAGATAGGGTTTCACCCATGTTGGCCAGGTTGGCCTTGAACTCCTGACCTCAGGTGATCCACCCGCCTCAGCCTCCCAAAATGCTGGGATTATAGGCATGAGCCACCATGCCCAGCCGCCTTCTTTTACTTATTAATATGCATTTAAGCTTCCTCCATGTATTTTCATGGTTTAGAAGCTCATTTCTTTTTATTGCTCAACATAGTACATCGTCTGGATGTACCACAAACTATTTATCCATTCACCTATGAAGGACATATTGGTTGCTCTCAAGTTTGGGCAATTATGAATAAAGTTGCTATAAATATCCATGTGCAGGTTTTTGTGTGGATATATGTTTTCAACTCCTTTGGACAAATACCAAGGAGCACAATTGCAAAGATCACATGGTAAGACTATGATTTAAGGGACATGAGAGGAATGCAGTATTTTGCTAGGACAGATGTAAGGATGGCTGGGCTTAGTGAGCTAGAAATGACTTATTGTGTCAGTCAGTGAAGACAGGGAGGTAGGAGGTGAGACTCAACCCCAGAGGCAGAGACTCAGGCACCAGACCAGATTGAGGACTACCTAAAACAGGGCTAGGGCAGAAGCAGCTTTCCATAAGATGTACCCAACAAAGTGTCATTGAGGTAGGAGGTGAGACTCAGCTCTGGAGGTGGGGATTCAGACACTGGACCAGATTGAGGGCTAGCTAAAACAGGGTCAGGCGGAAGCTATTTTCCATAAGACATGCCCACCAGTGTGCCATGTCAGTTCACCATTGCCATGGCAACACCTAAAGGTTACTATCCTTTTCCACGGCAACTATCCCATGAACCAGAAGTTACCACCCTTATCCTAGGAATTTCTGCATAAATCACCGCTTAATTTGCATGTAATAAAAAGTGGGTATAAATACGTCTGCAGAGCTGCTACTTTGGACACACTGCCTATGGAGTAGCCCTGCTCTACAGAGCGCAGGACCTATGCTGCTGCTCTACACTTCAATAAAAGTTGCTATCTAAAAAACAAACAAACAGTACATTTAGATTTGTAAGAAACTGCCACACCACCTTCCAAAGTGGCTGCGCATTTTGCATTCCTACCAGCAATGAACGAGAGTTCCTGTGGCTCTGAATCCTTGTCAGCATTTGATGTGCAGCATCTTTTCATATGCTTATTTGCCATATGTCTATCTTCCTTGGTGACATGTATATTAAAGTCTTCAGCCCATTTTTTTAATTGGGCTATTTTCTTATTGTTGAGTTTTAAGAGCTTTTTATATATTTTGGATAATAGTCCTTTATTGGATGTGTCTTTTGCAAATACTTTCTCCCAGTCTTTGGCTTGTATTCTCATTATCTTGACATTGTCTTTCACAGAGCAGAAGTTTTCCATTTTAATGAAATCCAGCTTATCAATGATTCCTTATGTATTGTATTTTTTTTTTTTTTTTTTGAGACAGAGTCTTGCTCTGTCACCCAGTCTGGAATGCAGTGGTGCGATCTTGGCTCACTGCAACCTCCACCTCTTGGGTTCAAGCAATTCTCTGCCTCAGCCTCCCAAGTAGCTGGGATTACAGGCACGTGCCACCACGCCCAGCTAATTTTTGTATTTTTAGTAGAGATGCGGTTTCACGATGTTGGCCAGGCTGGTCTCAAACTCCTGACCTCAGGTGATCCATCCGCCTTGGCCTCCCAAAGTGTTGGGATTACAGGCATGAACCACCATGCCCAGCCTGCACTACTTCTCATAAAGCCCCCCATCAATCAAAAACATCTATTTGGGATGTTGCACAAACAAACAAACAAACAAACAAAAACTTTGATTGTATTAAGCCACTGAGATTTAAGGGTTTATTGTTTATAACAGCTAGTATTGTCAAACTATGTAAGTACTTAGAACATGGTAAGGAATCAATAAACGCTAGTAATCACCGTGATGATGATATGATGATGATCATGATGACAATCCCCCTGGACAAAGTGTCCACAAGGGCAGGAGGTAGGAGGGCTGGTCAAGTCTGACTGAGTGGCTGGGCCAGGGGATCACGGCCTCCCAAAGTGCTGGGATTACAGGCATAAGCCACCGCACCTAGCCTTACATATTGTATTTTTAAAAAGCAATAACATTTTCCTATTCTTCAAAATAAAACAGAAGAATAGATAAGCAGTGACATGAAAATAATATGTTGGGCGGAGGTGAGGGGTTGGGTAAAGGAGACTGTCTCTTTGTCTGTGGCCAGGCAGTCTTACAGATGCCAGTTGATGGAGTGGTTAATGACAGCCACCATAAAGAGGAAAGCTGGCTGAAATACTGGAGCAAAGAGGAGCAGGAGATCTGGGACTGGGGCTGAGATGCAGGGCTTGGCAGAAATTAGGCCTATGAGAAATTTTCCCAGCAGCTTTCATTTAGCACTAAGTTGAGCTGAGGTTGTTAGCACTGCACAGGGAATTTTCTCTCGGCAATAACATTATTATTATTATTTCTGACCTTTGACTATCCATACTAGTTCAAACCATTACAAATTGGGTCTGGCCAATGAACATAAATGTATATGATATTAAAATAAAGCTTCAAAATTCTGAACCAGTTGTTTCCATATCAACTCAAGGAAATAAACTAGAAAGGAAAAAAAAATGTATCTGCACAAGGACATTTTTGCAATCTTATTTGAGCTAGTTCAATGTTCAAAGTTGGGTCTGTCAACTCCTAGGTAGGCAGTTTGACAATTATAAAGGCCAGTAAGAAATTATTTCAAACATTTTTCATATTAAGTAAATAAAATGCCAAAATTTATATTTATTAGAAAAGAAAGTTTTTGAATACCTAGAATTATTATAGATATGTATTAACAGAGTAAGAGTAACTTAGTAAATCTTTACAATTAGATAAATATAACCATCATAACGATTATATTAAGGTGGTTGATAAAATTGACTCTTTTAAAATGCTCTTTTATGCTTTAAATTTAAATTGAATTCAAACATCTATTGAGCACTTACCAAGTATCAGGTATAGGCTAGACTGAAAAATCTGGGGGCTGGGTACATCATATGGAGATTAGAGTCAGAGTTTCAGCAAAAAGTAGAACTAAGTAGACCAACAGATAATAAGAAAAGGAGGGAGGAAAGAAAAAGGGATGAAGAGAGAGCAAGTTGGGGTGGGGGGAACAACTCTAAAATGGCCTTCAACAATCCCCCCTCCTCATATTTACTACCTCCTCCACTTGAGTTACTTGCTCCCAAGCAACAGAATATGACAATATTGAGAGGATGCCACTTCTGTGATTAGGTTACAAAAGATGTAACTTCCATTGTATTAGACTCCCTCTTGCTGGCTTTAAAAAAAAACCAAATGAGTCATGAAGAGGTTCATGTGGCAAAGGATGGAGGGCAGTCTCCAGCCAAAAGCCAGCAAGGAACTGAGGACTTTGGTCCAACCACCCGTAAGGAACTGAATCTCATCAAAATATATATGTCATCTTGGAAATGGCTACTTCCCCATTTCAGCCTTCAGATGAGACCACAGCTCCTGCCATTAACTTGATTGCAGTTTTGTAAGACACTGTGAAGCAGAGAAACCAGATAACCTGTGCTTGAATTCCTGACTCACAAAAACTGTGAGAGGGGAAAAAAAGTGTGTTGTTTCAAGTGGCAAAGTTTTGGAGGTAATTTGCTATATGACAGATAAGTAACATAGATAGATAAAATTTTATATTATTTCATAAAAATTCTAGTGCTGGGCACAGTGACTCACACCTGTAATCCTAGCACTTTGGGAGCCTGAGGCAGGAGGATGGCTTGAGCTCACGAGTTCAAGAACAGCCTGGGCAACATGGTGAAACCCCATATCTACAAAAAATTACCTAGGCGTGGTGGCATGAGCCTGTAGTCCCAGCTACTTGGGGGACTGAGGTGGGAGGATCACTTGAGCCAGGGAAGTCAAGGCTGCAGTGAGCTGAGATCATGCCACTGCACTCCAGCCTGGGTGACAGAATGAGATCTTGTCTCAAAAAAAAAAACACTAGTAATTATAAACTTCTAGACTCAGACATATTTGTTAGGTTGTATAAGAGTTTTAAACCCTTACATTTTCTCTCCTATATTCTCTTCCTCCTCAGAATTCAGTTGCCAATAAGAGAAGAAAATGAGACTACTGTGTGGAGAATAGTAATAATAATAATAACAGTAATAATGATTACATTAATAGCTAACATCCACAGAGCACATATTCTTTACCAGGTGGTGCCTTTTGGATTTATTAAGTCATCAAACACTCACATTTCTGTGTGGTAGATGACTACTATTATCCCCCATTTTGCAGAGGAGGGAAGGGAAGTACAGAGAGGCTAAGTTAGTTGCCCAAAGTTATAGAACTTGTCAGTTGCAAAAAGATACCAAGAATTGTTTCAAATTATCTTTTCATCTCTTCCTTAAAATACCCTTCCAGCTGGGTGGTGTTGGGGTTCTGTCTGATTACAAAGCCCTCACTTTTTCTAGACAATGATGTCCTTAATAAGCAAACTTAGTTTATATTATTAATAATAACAAATGCAATATAATGAACATTACTACATATTAGGCAAAGTGCTAAATGTTTTACAACCAATTGAGACAGGAAAACAGGGTCTGAAGGCAGGGAACATAAGGCTGATTCCCACTTAAGCTATGACAGGAAATATCCTCTCCATAGGTAGGGCATAGGCCAAGTAAATAACTTCATAACTTTACTTCATCCTCTTCATTTACATAGAGCATACACCCAAGTAACCAGTGGAATCATCTAGAGGGTATTTAAACTCCCCAAAATTCTGGCCCCTATGCTTGGGACTCCTCCCACACTGTGGAGTGTTCTTCCATTTTCAATAATTCCATTCATTTCTTCCTTGCTTTGTTTGTGGGTTTTGTCCAATTCTTTGTTCAAGTCACCAAGAACCTGGACACACTTCACCGGTTACATAATATCTCATCTTGCTCCCAACAATCCTGTGTTAACTATTGTTATCCCTATTTTAAAGACAATAAAAGAAAACTAGAGATCTTCTTTATAAATGAAGAAAACAATATTAAGCTCAAAGGGTGGTGTTATCAGTGGAATTGTGTCCTCCCCCAAAATATGTTGAAAGCCTAATCTCCAGTACATTGGAATGCGACCTTATTTGCAAATGGGGTGATTTTAGTTGTAACTGGTTAAGATGATGTCATACTGGAGTGGGGCAGGTCCTTAATCCAATATGACAGATGGCTTTAAAAGAATGCGTAGACATACACACAGAGGAAACGCCATGAGGAGGTAGAGATTGAAGTTATGCTCACACAAGGCAAAAAAATGCCTGGGGCCACCAGAAGTTGGAAGAGGCAAGCAATAATCTCTCTCTAGAAGTTTTGGAGAGAACGTGGCCCTGGTGACTCCTTAATTTGAGTTTTCTATGCTCCAAAACTGTGACAGAATAAATTTTTCATTTTAAGCCACCTAGCTTGTGGTACTTTGTTACTGCAACCTTAGCAAACTGATGAAGCCACCTTTGCAAAACTATGACTGAGATAGTGAAAGAGATCTAACTTAACTGACTCTGTCTTGCTTCTAACCTCCATGCTGTCCTTGTTCATTCCTGGGCATAGGCTGAACTAACTTTGGGAGAAACTTGGTTTGTAGTTTATAGTTTAAAGAAAAATGGTAACAGCTCTTTCCAAAGCAGACCTCCTTCTTGCCTGGGGACTAGATTGCCTTTGTAGGACTAACATTAGCCACAGATTAGAAATTATGGTTTAGGAGTCATGCAGCTGGAGGTTACAAGATGCTGACCCTCCCTAAACTGCTCCTGAGATCAGTGCTTGAGATATTTTGCAGACCCTGAACTTGATGGATCAGCTGGCACCACCCAAATCAATACTTGCCAGGTTCTGACCCACAGACCCCAGCTGCATGACAGATGAATAACATACTCAGACACTGATATTCAGTGAAAGAGAGGCTACAGGGCCAGGCCACACACAGAGTTGTGGCAATCACACACCTTGACTAGCTGGCCCTACCGGCATTTATTCAGCACAGATTTAATGACAAAGGCTTTGAGTCAACACACCTGTGGGCAATTAATCTGGTCGCCCTCCTCCGGAGAGAGCCATCCTGCCCACGAATGATAAAAGGTTGGTTTTAGGACAATGGGAGTAAACAAGCTATTTAGATAAATTTCCCCACATTCCCTCGTTATTTGCTTTTTTGCTATCAACTAAAGGTAAAGAGGACTAAGCTGCCTTCAGCCAAATCTTTTACTGAAGCTATGCAACCCCCCTGGCCTTCCAAGAAGGTTTGTGTCTATCTCCTATAACTATATCTTTATAATTTCTCCAACCACCCTGACCAATCCCCTACATAAACTGGCTCATCTGATCTTGTGGCCCTGGACTCAGGAACTGACTCAGTGCAAGGAGACAGCTTCAACTCCCTATGATTCCATCCCTGACCAATCAGCTCTCCTGGCTCACTGGCTTCCCCCACTCACCAAGTTATCCTTAAAAACTCTGCTCCCCAAATGCTCAGGGAGACTGATTTGAGTAATAATAAAACTCCAGTCTTCCACACAGCAAGCTCTGCTTGAATTACTCTTTCTCCATTGCAATTCCCCTGTCTTGATGAATTGGCTCTGTCTATGCAGTGGGCAAGGTGAATCCCTTGGGAAGTTACAAATTTGGGGACTTGTCCAGGATTGACCTTGTGGCTATCTGCTCATGGTTCAGTGTCCCCCACCCTCCAGCAATGGATCCAGAGGCCAGCCCAAGTGGCTGCCTAGTTCTTTTGGACTGGGGCTGACTCTGGTACTCTATTGGTGGGGTACTGCTGATCCAATGTGCAAGGATTTAATTGCAATGGAGAAATAATCCTGGGCAGATATCCCTTAACTGTAGCCCTATCACAGGGTGTCAGTCTGTAGCTGCATTGTAAGGTGTTTGGATTGGTGACTATCCTAGGTGCTTCCAATGCCTCCTTCCTTCTCCCAGCTTGTCTGTAGCCCTATGGTGGGGTGTCTGCAGCCCCAATGCAGGGAGTCTGTTTATAGCTCCACCATGGTGTGTCTGTGTCTGTAGCCCTATTGTGGGTTGTCTGTTTGGCTCCTTGCAGGGGGTTCTTGGTTAGCTCTTTCTAACTAGTAGGAAGAGTCTTGGTTTGGGAGACTTCTCATTCAGGAAGATTTCGAGGAGGATTCTCAGATGGAGAATAGGAGGATAGTTTGGAAGGGATACTCTTGGAGTTCTTGATCAGGGATCTGATTTGGAAGGCCTTCTGTCTGTCATGTCTTTGTGTGTGTTTGTATATGTGAAGGGGATCTCAGAAGGAATTGCTGCTGGAAGTCCAGCAGGCTTAACTCAGAGGACCCTCCTTATTTGTCTAGTTACATTTGGTGAGCCCTAAAGAAAGCTCAACAGCCTGTCTCAGGGTGACCATCTGCTCTTGGCCTTGCCCAGAGACCCCACTGTGAATTGCCATTTAGAGGTCATGCCTTCCCACCTGGAGTGGATCAAAGACAACAGGGACCAACAGGGAAAAAGTTTGAGCTTTGCTCGGTTGATATTGGGTGCTGAACAAGGTGACTAATGTCTGTTTTGTTATGCGTATTTTGCTGGGAAGAAAAATGTTAATTCAGTTCCCTATGCAGCATGTTGGGCAGCATTTGCAAATTAAGAATCTTGTCTATGGTTCCATAAAACAGTAAAGGGTGATTTTCTATTGTAAAGTGGCTTGACCCCCACAGCTATAGCACAAGAGAACAGGGTCATGAGAAGCTGCTCCGTTCTTCTGGAAGCTGCAGAGAAAAGGAAACTGGAAATCTGATATGCCAGCAAAAACGGTAAGAAATTTTTACCAGCCAAATTTCTCTCTCTCTCTTTCTCTGTCTGGGTAAACAGTAAACTATTTGTCTCCCCTGCAAGGATTTGATTAATAAAAAAAAGGATTTGCGAGACTAGTCTTAGGCTGTAGCAAATCTGGTGTACTTTGTGCTAAGAATTTGTCTTTCTGTGTTCTCTAATGGAGAGAGGGGTATCACAGGATAGAATGTGGATTTAGGATCGCTTACAAGCCTGCTTTTCAAGCCAGTTTGGCAGGCTGGTCAGTTACAAATTTCGCTGCAGGTCCCTGAAACCAATACAGTACAAAATTCCTCTGTCTTGTTTTGTGTCCTTAAGAGCTCAACCTTGTGACCATGTGGGGATACTTTCTTTTGGTTTGCACCAACCAGAGGACAGACATTTGCGGGCTCATGTCACAGTTAGCCATAAAATTTTTTTTTTGAGCAGTTAAAAGCCTTGCAAGCTTGAAATTGGCTTCTCCAGGCTCCTTCTAGCAAAAGCAATAGAAACTGCTCAATGCTGTACAGCTCAGTAGCCAAGGCTTTATCTTTTGAAAGTGGTGGCCTGGGTTCAATTGTTGGCTTCTGGAATGATTCCTTTCTGGTTTGTTATTAGTGTAGCATTGCCATTTACTGAGGTTTTCTTCCCCACCATGGTAGTTTCTGATTTCCTCTCTTGAATTTTCCTTTTTCTGAACTACCTTGTGGAAATTCTAAATCTTGTAAAAAAGAAACTACTTACCATGTCTTTGAAGCACCTAGGAAGTTACCTTTGGTAAAGTTTAGAAGCTAGAAATATTGGCTGCTTGGCATGGCTAAAGCCAGGTAATAAGAGATTTGAAATGATTTATTTTTAAAGAGCACTATGGTTAAAAGTCAGCTTAATTAAAAGTGGATAAACAAACTATAGATATATTTAAAAAGCCTTTATGTTTTTCTCTTCTCAGAACTTGTTTTTCTGGAAAAAGGTTTTTTTTCCTTCTCAGTCTACTGAATTATTTTTCTCCATTTTTTTGTCTTGCCACTCTTAATGCATATATGAGAGGCACTAAGATAACTTCTCATAGCTTGGGACTCCTTGGGAAAGACAGAGGAGGCACCACAGATCCCGTTTTGGAAAAAAACCTCTGTTTTCTTCATTAACACCTAGTAATTAAAAGTGGATGGATCCCTCTGTTTTCTTCATTAACACCTAGTAATTAAAAGTGGATGGATCCCTCTCAAAATCAAATACTCTGTTCTGTTTTGCATTGTATTATCTGACAGTTTTGACTTTGGGGGGTATCAGAAATTACTTGGCATTATGAGAGAGCTTTGGTGTGTAATAACTAGGTAGAAAATATACTTTAAGGAATGGCTAATAGCACTTATGGAGGGATACTTGACTTTTTGCACACTTGGATTTGAGAAGTATGCTATTGGCCACCTGGAAGATAAGGAAACATCCCCACCCCCCACTGGAAGATGAGACTTCCATGAGAGATGGGCTGATTACAAAATGGGCTGATTGGCTTTGGGTTGCCTTGCAATGAAATACAGGGTAGAAGTACTGCACTGTCTTCTCCAATAGTATTTCCCTCCTTTTGGGGACCCAGGATCCAGTATAAAATGGGACCCTTAATTATGTGGATCTGTCTTTGCGTTCAGCCGCTTATTTGCTGCTTATTTGGCCCTAGAAAGGCATGCTTTCCTGGCCCTCCTCCTCCAAGGGCTTCACCTTGAAGCCAGTAATCCAATTAAGAAACTGGCAAATGAAAAATATTACAAGTGCTGAAGCATCTGTCTATCTGTCTATTTATATGTGTTGTATGTTTATATCTAAAAGAGCTCTGATTAATTGGCTTACAAAAATAAGCACTTAAATCAAATATTTTATCAGAAAAATAGAAACTTTAATGCCTGTCTATTTATATGTGTTGTATGTTTATATCTAAAAGAGCTCTGATTAATTGGCTTAGAAAAATAAGCACTTAAATCAAATATTTTATCAGAAAAATAGAAACTTTAATGCCTTTTTGTTCATATGACTTCAGTAATCTTTTGGAAATAAAGACAGTTTTAAAGATTATTGGTAAAATGTCTTAAAAATGTAGACACTTGTACTAAATTAAGGTCAGATATCAGATTTCTTAAATGCTTTAAGGTCAAACTGTTTCCTTGACTTTTGAAAATTGTTCAACTTACCTACTTTGGGGCATTAGATTATAGATAAGGCCTGGGGACAAATGGAGAGCCATGCCCAACATCTACAATAAAAAGAGTCAGACCTTATTGTCACTTCTGTCTGATGTCCTAGGCTCCACCCCTAGTACATAATTAAAATCACTTACTTATCAGGTTTTTCACTAAAAATAAAAGTGTATAAGAGTTAACATTGTAACATGTTATTGAGACCACTGGAGAAACAGTTTTACATATAAGGTGTGTAGGGAATGTGTTTTTGGTAAAAGATTATAAGAAGGCATAGAGATACGGCTTTTGTTAAAAGGAATGTAATTTTGTCTAGTTCAGAGAGTTTTAAAGATTGTCTTAACCTAAAAGTGTAACGGAACAAAACTGAAGGTTAAGCAAAGTGAAAAGGGCTTATAAAGGGTTGATCTTGTAAATAACATTCTGTGGGTATGAACAAGATCGCTAAGATTTGATAGAAATTATTTAGCTTTTTTCCATAGATTAAAACATTAAAATCATACTCATGTGGGGCCAAAATCTGGGCCCATGTGTCTGAATAACCAGGTTTTCTTAGAAAATTGATCTGTTTGATAGAAAATTGTAAAGAGTTCTAAACAGTTTACAAAAATCTTACCTTATGATCAAACTAATTAAAAATGGATATAAAATTTTATTTTAAAAAGTAGTTTTAACATTAAAGATGCACTAAAGCAAAAATGAAATTTGGTTTTCTCTTTTGAAGATGATTTTTATGTAATGTTAAAAGATAATGAAAGGGTTTTGTTTTTCCCTCTGGGTAAATGGCAGGGAAGACAGAAAAGAGACAAATTAAGTTAGCCTCATGCTATCTTTATTGGGTCTTATTTGGAAAGCTAAGTCTCCTCTATCACAGTAAAGGTTTTTCTTTTTAAAAATTTTTGAAGTTATCATTTTGGCCAAATGAATTAGTTATGGTTATCATTTTGGCCAAATGGATGACTTATGGTAACCTGGGATTCTATTTTATAATATCCAGTGTTTTAAACCTTTGCTACTTGACAAACTTTCCAAAATAAAATTATAAATTATGTCTCTTTCTAGCCTAATGTTTTAGATATTAAATCCTCTAAAGTCCAAAAATGACATAGGCTTATTTCATGTGAAACACATACAAGAAGCACTGTCAAATATGAAATGATGTTTGGCTTTCTTTGGAACATTTGTGTAAATGTGTTACTGGCGTATGTTCCGAAATTATGTAAAACTCCTATAATTCTAATATGACTTAGTATATGTTATCAGTAATAATTATAATTATTATGTTAAATGACTGTGTGCCACAGAGGTAACAAATTCCCTTGTCAATTGTGTCTTCAAGTGTGGCTGCCCTCACCACACCACACCTATTCCAAAATTGACCACATAGTTGGAAGTAAAGCCCTCCTCAGCAAATGTAAAAGAACAGAAATTATAACAGTCTCTCAGACCACAGTGCAATCAAACTAGAACTCAGGATTAAGAAACTCACTCAAAACCGCTCAACTACATGGAAACTGAAAAACCTGCTCCTGAATGACTACTGGGTACATAACGAAATGAAGGCAGAAATAAAGATGTTCTTTGAAACCAACAAGAACAAAGACACAATGTACCAGAATGTCTGGGACACATTCAAAGCAGTGTGTAGAGGGAAATTTATAGCACTAAATGCCCACAAGAGAAAGCAGGAAAGATCCAAAATTGACACCCTAACATCACAATTAAACAAACTAGAAAAGCAAGAGCAAACACATTCAAAAGCTAGCAGAAGGCAAGAAATAACTAAAATCAGAGCAGAACTGAAGGAAATAGCGACACAAAAAACCCTTCAAAAAATCAATGAATCCAGGAGCTGGTTTTTTGAAAGGATCAACAAAATTGATAGACTGCTAGCAAGACTAATAAAGAAGAAAAGAGAGAAGAATCAAATAGACGCAATAAAAAATGATAAAGGGGATATCACCACCGATCCCACAGAAATACAAACTACCATCAGAGAATACTACAAATACCTCTACACAAACTAGAAAATCTAGAAGAAATGGATAAATTCCTCGACACATACACCCTCCAAAGACTAAACCAGGAAGAAGTTGAATCTCTGAATAGACCAATAACAGGATCTGAAATTGTGGCAATAATCAATAGCTTACCAACCAAAAAGAGTCCAGGACCAGATGGATTCACAGCCGAATTCTACCAGAGGTACAAGGAGGAACTGGTACCATTCCTTCTGAAACTATTCCAATCAACAGAAAAAGAGGGAATCCTCCCTAACTCATTTTATGAGGCCAGCATCATCCTGATACCAAAGTCGGGCAGAGACACAACCAAAAAAGAGAATTTTAGACCAATATCCTTGATGAACATTGATGCAAAAATCCTCAATAAAATACTGGCAAATCGAATCCAGCAGCACATCAAAAAGCTTATCCACCATGATCAAGTGGGCTTCATCCCTGGGATGCAAGGCTGGTTCAATATACACAAATCAATAAATGTAATCCAGCATATAAACAGAACCAATGACAAAAACCACATGATTATCTCAATAGATGCAGAAAAGGCCTTTGACAAAATTCAACAACTCTTCATGCTAAAAACTCTCAATAAATTAGGTATTGATGGGACGTATCTTAAAATAATAAGAGCTATCTATGACAAACCCACAGCTAATATCATACTGAATGGGCAAAAACTGGAAGCATTGCCTTTGAAAACCAGCACAAGACAGGGATGCCCTCTCTCACCACTCCTATTCAATATAGTGTTGGAAGTTCTGGCCAGGGCAATTAGGCAGGAGAAGGAAATAAAGGGTATTCAATCAGGAAAAGAGGAAGTCAAATTGTCCCTGTTTGCAGACGACATGCTTGTATATCTAGAAAACCCCATCGTCTCAGCCCAAAATCTCCTTAAGCTGATAAGCAACTTCAGCAAAGTCTCAGGATACAAATCAATGTGCAAAAATCACAAGCATTCTTATACACCAATAACAAACAGAGAGCCAAATCATGAGTGAACTCCCATTCACAATTGCTTCAAAGAGAATAAAATACCTAGGAATCCAACTCACAAGGGATGTGAAGGACCTCTTCAAGGAGAACTACAAACCACTGCTCAATGAAATAAAGGAGGATACAAACAAATGGAAGAACATTCCATGCTCATGGGTAGGAAGAATCAATATCATGAAAATGGCCATACTGCCCAAGGGAATTTATAGATTCAATGCCATCCCCATCAAGCTACCAATAACTTTCTTCACAGAACTGGAAAAAACTATTTTAAAGTTCATATGGAAACAAAAAAGAGCCTGCATCGCCAAGTCAATCCTAAGCCAAAAGAACAAAGCTGGAGACATCATGCTACCTGACTTCAAACTATATTACAAGGCTACAGTAACCAAAACAGCATGGTACTGGTACCAAAACAGAGATATAGATCAATGGAACAGAACAGAGCCCTCAAAAATAATGCTGCATATCTACAACTATCTGATCTTTGACAAACCTGAGAAAAACAAGCAAAGGGGAAAGGATTCCCTATTTAATAAACGGTGCTGGGAAAACTGGCTAGCCATATGTAGAAAGCTGAAACTGGATCTCTTCCTTACACCTTATACAAAAATTAATTCAAAATGGATTAAAGACTTAAATGTTAGACCTAAAACCATAAAAACCCTAGAAGAAAACCTAGGCATTACCATTCAGGACATAGGCATGGGCAAGGACTTCATGTCTAAAACACCAAAAGCAATGGCAACAAAAGCCAAAATTGACAAATGGGATCTAATTAAACTAAAAAGCTTCTGCACAGCAAAAGAAACTACCATCAGAGTGGACAGGCAACCTACAAAATGGGAGAAAATTTTCGCAACCTAGTCGTCTGACAAAGGGCTAATATCCAGAATCTACAATGAACTCAAACAAATTTACAAGAAAAAAACAAACAACCCCATCAAAAAGTGGGTGAAGGACATGAACAGACACTTCTCAAAAGAAGACATTTATGCAGCCAAAAGACACATGAAAAAATGCTCATCATCACTGCCCATCAGAGAAATGCAAATCAAAACTACAATGAGATACCATCTCACACCACTTAGAATGGCAATCATTAAAAAGTCAGGAAACAACAGGTGCTGCAGAGGATGTGGAGAAATAGGAACACTTTTGCACTGTTGGTGGGGCTGTAAACTAGTTCAACCATTGTGGAAGTCAGTGTGGCGATTCCTCAGGGATCTAGAACTAGAAATACCATTTGACCCAGCCATCCCATTACTTGGTATATACCCAAAGGACTATCAATCATGCTGCTATGAAGACACATGCACACGTATGTTTATTGTGGCACTATTCACAATAGCAAAGACTTGGAACCAACCCAAATGTCCATCAAAGATAGACTGGATTAAGAAAATGTGGCGCATATACACCATGGAATACTATGCAGCCATAAAAAATGATGAGTTCATGTCCTTTGTAGGGACATGGATGAAATTGGAAATCATCATTCTCAGTAAACTATCGCAAGGACAAAAAACCAAACACCGCATGTTCTCACTCACAGGTGGGAATTGAACAATGAGAACACATGGACACAGGAAGGGGAACATCACACTCTGGGGACTGTTGTGGGGTTGGGGGAGGGAGGAGGGATAGCATTAGGAGATATACCTAATGCTAAATGACGAGTTAATGGGTGCAGGACACCAGCATGGCACATGTATACATAGGTAACTAACCTGCACATTGTGCACATGTACCCTAAAACTTAAAGTATAATAATAATAAAATAAAATAAAATAAATAATTTAAAAAAAAAAGTGTGGCTGCCCTAAAATGTTTTTGTCATCCATACACAATTGTTGTCTTGCTTCGGTCCTCTTTAACAGATGGTTTTATAATCAGCTATAGAATTTAACAGGCACTCTTAAATGCAGGTTTCTGATTAAAAACTCTGGAGACTGTGACATTACAATCGAGGAAAAACTTTCAAAGTGAAGAGTGAATAGTGTTTGGTTTTCTTTGGACTATATTTGTATAAATATGTTATTAATGTGTTCCAGAAATTATGGGAAACTTCTATAATTCTGATATGATTTAGAGTACTTTATTAATAATTATAATTGTTATATAAAATTATTGTATGCCACAGAAGTAACCAAGATTCCTAGTCAATTGTAGCTTTAATAGTGGCTATAGACTTTTGTCATCCACAGACATTTTGTCTTGCTTTTGTCCTTTTCAAAAGGCAGTTTATAATCAGGTATCGCACTCTGAGTGCAGGTCTCAGATAACTTTAAAAATTGTTTCATTGGAATACAGGAAAAAAATGAAACTTCTAGGCTTCTCATAGATAGCTGATGTGTTAAGCATTGCTAATCCTCTCATTTTCAGAGTCAAGATAGCATATTTCTTTAGAGTTATTTGCAAGTTTTAACAAATGAGTAAAAAATACTTCCATGAAAAAAATTTAGAGCATATTTGTTTCTCTCTACCTGATTTCTCCTGAATATGGAAACTATTTGTAAGTATTCTCAATTTATGACAGTATAGTTAAGTGCAGTAAGAATCTGTTTTCTCTTGTAACAGGACACAATTGGAGAAATTGATTATTTTACCAAGGCTTTTACTGGAATGGCATGCTTCCTTCAAAGAATCAAAGTTAATGTATAGAGCCAATTAAAGCCCCTTGGGGAATCTAACCTCATACCTTGTCTATAGTCCCTGTACAAGGTTCTGTCATACAGTCCCTGTACAAGGTTCCTGACCTGTGGTAAGTAAAGAATGTCACTTTCTAACAGGCCCAGGAACCCCAAGTCACTTTGGGACCTTGAGAAGAGAGGAATTTACCCAACTCATAGGTATTTGAGGATACAAACCCACGGCTGAGCTTGGCTTTTAAAAACTCTTATCTGAGATTCCTCATGGAACAGAGTTCTATCAAAGCTAATTTAAACAAAAAAGACCCTAAGTGAAAAATAATTATTCTTGCTGCACTTTATGCAAATAATCAGGCCAAGTATAGTAAGACTAAAGTATATTTCTGTAAACAAATCAGTTCTATCATGATTTGTTTTCAATAAAAATGGGGTCTGGAGAGAGAGAAATTATGCTTCAAAAGGAAACCTATTGTTAGCTGTTGTTAGCTGTTCTTGAGTTTTTTCTACAATTTTGACTAAATCCTAAATTATTTGTGGGTTGGAAGTCCCCAGACTAATGCTTTCAAATCTTTGCTTTTAAAATTGAGTATTGTACTCCTCATCCTAGGACTCATTATTTACCTTATAGTAGGCTGTTCACCTAAATACTGTACTAAAACTATAGATGAGAGTACTAATGTTTTCGCCATGCAAGCCTTAGAAGCCCAGCCAGACCTGCATGAGTCGCTCAGACACTTGAAAGTGGTCCCACTCTTCTCACCTTGGGATTGACTCCCATTCCTACTACGTCCCTTGTCAGCAAGAAGAAGCCAGAGCAATCAACAGCCTTTTCCCATCTTCATACCCTACACCTTAAGATTAAGGTGTTACAAAACCCAAAGTGAGGGACTGAAACTGCCTTTGCAAAATTATGATTGAGACAGTAAAAGAGATCTAACTTAACTGACTCCATCTTGCTTCTAACTTCCAAGCTGTCCTTGTTCATTCCTGGGCATAGGCTGAACTAACTTTGGGAGAAATTTAGTTTGTAGTTTATAGTTTAAACAAAGACAGTAACAACCCTATCCCAAAGCAGACCTGCTTGCCTGGGGACTAGATTGCCTTTGTAGGACTAACATTAGCCACAAGATTAGAAATTGCAGTTTAGGAGTCACGCAGCTGGAGGTTACAAGATGCTGACCCTCCCTAAAATGCTTCTGAGATCAGTGCTTGAGATATTTTGCAGACCCTGCACTTGATGGATCAGCTGGCACCACCCAGATCAATAAACTCGCTCATCTGATCTTGTGGCCCCCCACTCAGGAACTGACTCACTGCAAGGAGACAGCTTCGACTCCCTATGATTTCATCCCTGACCAACAGCACTCCTGGCTCACTGGCTTCCCCCGACCCACCAACTTATCCTTAAAAACTCTGTTTCCCAAATGCTTAGGGAGACTGACTTGCGTAATCATAAAACTCCGGTCTCCCGCACAGCTGACTCTGCGTGAATTACTCTTTATCTATTGCAATTCCCCTGTCTTGATGAATCAGCTCTGTCTAGGCAGTGGGCAAGGTAACCCAAACCCCTTGGGTGGTTCCACTGATATAGGTGATTTAAGTGTTAAATAAAAATCTGTTACATTAAAATGCTGAATAAAGAGTGTTTAAAGCACTCCACAAAGATTATTTTTTAAATGCCTCCGTGTAAGAGGAATTCTAATATCATGCCAGGATATGTCAAGCTATAAGATAAAAATTGAGTGCATTTCCTAGAATGCTTATTCTACTCTAAGATTTGTGGGAGGTATAATAATTCATTTAACTGGTAAGTAACTTAAACATTAAAGAAGAGTCAAACACTGATTTTTTTGTTTAAGGGAGAAGAGAGATTTTTTTTTTTTTTTTTTCAAAACACTTGCTTGAGCTAGATCCCCAGGAGTATTTTTAACACTCCTCTGTAATTAGGGAAACATCAGTATGTCTGTATTGATACATATACATACATATACAATATGTATATATGTAAGACTATGAACAGTCCTAAATTTATACTTTGGGCTGATAACTGTGGTTTTCAGGAAAAAAAAAAAATTAAAAACGGGTGCAAAGTCTCCCTAACTGGTCTAAGTGAGAATCATTTGTCATTACCTCTCCCTTATCCCCTACCTGCTAATTACAATGTTTCAAATATAGTTATCATTAAGTGCAAACTACCATAATCTTGGTTTATCTTCATGGCAAACTTCACTTAGAAATTTAGAAAACGGGGAGAAAGAGTAAACAAGCTTAAGAGAATGGGTTCTCAGACAGAATTGGGTACAAATCTGGGCTCCAACACTTAGGCGTAGGTGGCCTTGTGTAACCACCTAGGTTACACAACAGGTGTAGGTTAACCATCAGCTGCCTTATCTCATTAGGTCCTTATGAGGATTTAGTGAGCGATGCACCTGAAGTCCTCAGCTGTAGCCAGACAGCGAGTGTTCAAAGATGTTAGTCATTGTTTTTGTTTATTGTTTTATCATTGTGCAGGGTCACACAGCTAAGGGGAATTTCAAATCCAAGTCCATCCTACTTCAAACTCCTTTGTGCTCCTAAGCTGTACAGTATAGTCACCTTGGAGAGTAGGTGATTGGCCCCAAACTACTTCAGGGACTGCAGGTCGTGGCCAGCCAGTCCTGTATCAGACTTCGTCCTTGCCAGATGCCTAGTGCCCCAGATTCCCTCAAATCTCAGGCCAGATCACCTCCCACCTGGTAAGATTCCTCCACCTTCACCCCTAACTCCCCAAAACTACACTTGGTTTGGGTTCCCGGGTACCTTCAGTCTGCGGGGACAGGGGCTGCAGAGGGTACTCCCCATGTCTGCCTCTGCTGTCGGCCTCCCAGCTGAGTAGGCAAAACATTCCTTTACAGAGCAATGTGTTCATGGATAAACTTGTCTCTAGTGCACCTCTCTGTCAGAGCACAGAACATGGGGCCAAAGCACTGCACTTCCTAGGGAGTCCCGGTTCTCGACTTCCCCAGAATGGAAGTTTGATTCTTCCGTTGGCCCATTTCTCAGATGGAAAAACAGATTCAGTAAGGTGCCAACGCTTTGCTGAGGACTACCCTGGAGGCTACCGTTTTGTGAAGGGGTAGACATTGAGACTGGAGTCAGATACGCATTCTGGCTTATCTCCTGACTTACTGAGTGAACTTGAGCAGGTCCCTTTCGCCCATGGGCCTCGGTTTCTTCATCTGCACAAAGGAGACGGAAAACTGGATTACGTGTCGCTAACGCCCCGAGTTCTCAGAGGAAAGCTCACCCCTGCAGGGCCGCCTTGCCCCGCGCGCTTGGGGCCCGCTGCACTACAAGCTCCAGCATGCTCGGGAGGCGGGGCTCAGTGACGGACAGGGAGCTCTGCGAATTGGCGCCCGGCAAGGGGTGCTCAACGGCGCGTGCGCAGAGGGAGGCGGGCGGGTGGGCTGGCGGCGGTGGACTCGTCGGAGCCGCGGGCGGTCAGGTAGGGGGCGGGAAGGAGGGTTGGGGACTGGGGACCGCGGCCGGAGTCGTGGGCCGTGGCTCAGCGGCCGGGCGGGGGAACGTGCCGGCGTGCAGCGGCCGCGCCCGAATGGCAGGGTGTGGGGACCGGATCTGGGGGGCAGGACTAGGGTGGGGGTGGGGCTGCGAGGGGCAGGCTGGGGAGGGATTCTTGGGGCTGAGGAGATCCGAGGAGATGCAGCTGGGGGAGGGGAGCGAGGGGCTCTGAAGAGATTTGCGGTTGCAGCATCTCGGGAGGTATGAGGTAATGTCGGGGCTCTGAGGAGGAACGGGGTGCAGCATGTAGGAGATGGGAGGGAATCAGGGCCCTGGAGGGACCTGGGTGCAGAATTTCAGAAATATGAAGGAACTGGGGGGCCCCGATGAGATTTGAGGGAATCTGGGGGCGCTAGGCATCTGGCAAGGATAGGGTCTGAGATGATAGGAGCAAGGTCTAGGGCGATCTTAAGGGCTATTGAGAAAGGGTTTTCGGAGTGGGCTGAGGGTGAGATTGAGGGGGTGGGGTGAGTTCTTGAGGGACTCTATCTTGCTAGCAGAAAGAAGGGAGCTGGCTGAGGTGTGAAGGCAGCACATGACATTCAGTGCATAAGAGGAAGGAGCAGGGTATGAGGGCGGCACAGTGCCTGATGGAATGCAGGAGATGGGGGCTCAGATTGAGGGAGAGCAGAAATCTGGGGTGAGGAATTGGGGCGTTAAACTGAGGTGCGGGGCTGAGTGCGGCAGAGATTTGGAAATAGGGATTAAAGGATCTGTGTCCGAGGGATTTGGGGCATATGAGTGAGGAATTGACGAGGGTTGCAATATACAGCCCCAAAGATTGGAATTTGGAATTGTAAGAGGGTTGGGGACAGGGTTTGGAGAGGATTGAATCGTGGGGTGGAGATGTCCTAACTGGGCTATAAAATCAAAGGACCCTGAGTAGATTTGTGGATTGGTGTCTTGGGCTGCTAAAGAGATTTTCCTTAAATCGCTGCATGGGAGACAGAGGGAGTTCAGGGGACCCAAGGACCTAAAAGTAATGTGTAAAACTAGATGAGTATATGTTGATGAGCAGAGTTCAGGTGCTGAGGAACAAAGTGATAAATCTTCAGTTCAGATATCCTGAAGTAGTGTGGTAATCCCTGTGAAGGGCAAAATCTTCTTCATTTATTAAAGAAAGATCTGTTATCATGAGGCAGGTATGGTATTGCCACTAACTCCATTCTGACCACCGGCCCCCCGGCCCACTGAAAGTAGTAGGCTTTGGGGAAGAAGAAATGGAACTATTCAAGGTCATCTGCTTAAGCCCTTTTTCCTTGTACCCCCGCAAGCTACGATAGCAGATAGAATGTGAGACCTCCAGGGGAATGAGTGGAATAATTTATCCTATATAAGATCCATTACAGCTTGAAGGGGCAGTGGCTGTGTGAGTGAGGTGTTTGGGCTCGGAGAGAGACAAAACAACAGCAACAACAACAAAAAAAAAAAAAAAAAAAAAGGGAACCCTTATGTATTGAGCATTTAGCCCTGTGCTAGACTGTAAAGCAGTGGTTCTTAACTAGGGCTGGCTTTGTCTCCTAGGAGACATTAGGCAATGTCTGGAGATGTTTTTTGGTTGTCACAGGGTGGGGGATACTACTGGCCTCAAGTGGGTAGATTAAACATTAAATATAATGTTTTATGTTAATGTTAAACATTTGACAATGCATGGGATACGCCCTTCCAGCCCAGTAAGGAATTATCCTGCCTAAAATGTCAGTAATGCCAAAGTTGAGGCACTCTGCCCTAAAGTCAGATACCCTGGGTTTAAGTCCTAGCTCTATCTCTTCCTGACTTTGTGGCCTTGAGTGAGTTACTTAACCACCCAGTGCCTTGGCTCTTCATCTGTAAAATGGGATTATGATAACAGGACCTATGTCACAGAATTGTTGTGAGGATTTAGTGAAGTAAATTAGCATGTCTAGGATCTGGCACATAGTTAAGTTCTCAAAATCTAGTAATTTTTAGTCTTGCATCTACTTCTTTACTCAGTTTTCATGACAGTCGTTCTAAGTAGGCTCTGCTGTATTCAGTTTTACACATGAGGAAACTAAGGTTTAGGAAGTGACTTGCCTAAGTTTCCATAGCTAGGAATGACACAGTTAAGCTCATACCCAGATCTCTGTAACTCCATATATTCCCGCTTTCTTTGCTTCTTCCTTGCTAGGGCCTGCTTAGTCTTATTTTCTCAGCCCATTCCCCTCTAATGAAAAAGAGGATTGCCCAGTGAGTATCACTGACTATCAGATTGAACTCTAAAGTTGGGGGGTAAATCTCTCTGATTAGGTAAGGAGGAGCCCTGGACTTTGTTCTTGGTTTGCTCTTAGACCAAGACCAGGGGCTACATAAGGAGAGGAGCCTGAGGTTATCAGGCAGGATGAGGTGCAACGGACTATGGGGTGAAGTATGAAGGCCATTGGCTTGAAAAAACACCTCATAGCAGGGACTGAGGCTGAAGGCAGTCATACTCTGAAGGAGAGTAACTACTGTTCTGTATGGTCTCTTTTGGTCTGCTTTTCCCTGGAACAGAATTTGGCTCTATCATTTCCAGGACTAGCTACAGGGTTGCTGAAGCCAGTTCAGAAACAAAGCTAAACTGTATCTGACAGAAGACTTAGCTGGAATATCCATGCACATCCCTGAAAGAAAATATGTCATGGAAATTAAATCAGCCCTGTCTAAACTCCTTACTCTAATTTCCTATGTTACCTTGTCACTAGCTACAGCACTTGTCCTGTCAGCCTCAATCTATTAAAAATGCAAATGATTATCATTTGTTGAGTGTTTATTATGTGCATTATCTTAGTGAATTCAATCCTGCTAACAGTCTAGGTTTTATTCCTTGTTTACAGATAAGAAAAATAACAGGTTAAATGACTTACCCAGGGCTACAGAGCAAGTGGCTAGGTTAGGATACAAACCCAGTTCTGTCTTACACCTGTGTTACATTATAGTAGTTTTATTAGAAGGCTTTTCCAACCCTTCAGAGCCCCTATGTTTATGTCTGGAGAGTGGTTGGAAGCCAGAAGTTTATAAGGCCCTTAAAGTAGATCATTGTCTGTGCACACTGATGTGTAACCTTTGTGACATTCCCTCCATCTTGTCTTTCTGGTAAAACAATCAAATTTAAGAATCATTTCTAGGTGCCCTTACCAACCTCTCAGCCAGACTTTGTCTAAAGCTAGGGAACTATGAAACATCCTTTAAGTTAGTAATTTTATGGCTGGGAGTTGATACTGGGATTTGAATCCTTGCTCTATTACTTATTGGTTTTGAGACCTTGGACAGGCTACTTTTCTCTGAGCATTGGTTTCTTTATTTTTGAAGAGGAATGACACTTACTTTACATGGTTATTATGAGACTATGAGAACATATAAAAAAATGCCTGACAATAAATAGTAGTTGCTTTAAGAGTGTTAGCAATTATGAGAGGAAGGCAGTGCTGGAAGAGAACTAAGTGTTGCTTTGTCATATTTATTTATTTATACAGGGTCTTGCTGTGTCACCCAGGCTGGAGTGCAGTGGTGCAATCATAGCTCACTGCAGCCTCAACCTCCTAGGCTCAAGGGATCCTCCCATCACAGCCTCCCAAGTAGCTGGGACCACAAGTGCATGCCACCACACCTGATTATCTTTTAAATTTATTGTAGAGATGGGGTTTCACTATGTTGCTCAGGCTCTTTGCCAGATTTTGATAACCCTAAGTAGTCTCTGCTAGTCTCCCCAAAATTCTCATCCCATTTTGTATATTTCCTAGGATCTCCTCGATAATCTCATGATTAAATCATAATCTCATGATTAAATGAACAGATGTTATATGCAGAGCAAGGAATTGAAAGAGAGAGAGGGTTGAGGTGAGTTGGAGATCCCTGAGAAAGGGCTGTTGACTTTTCCTTTGTCTTGTATTCCTTGAATCATACTGGCAGCGTAGGTACTACTCAGATGTTTGTGAAAGATGCAAGGGAGTCTTTCTAGGTCCTGCAGTCTTAGAGGAAGACAGAGACAACAGGCAAGCATGTTTTCCAGGAAACCCTGTTATTCATTTAGCCTGCCCTTGACATAGTTTAGCTAAAGTTTTCTTTTTCTACAAATATACTTCCTTCTGGATCGTTTTGCTTGCCCCAGACTGGTACAACTTCAGGAGCATGCCTGTGTTTCCCTATAAGCCCCTACTTGTTGAGTTTATCTTAGTTGTCTGCAGGTGCCTTAAATGCCCTGAGTAATCTAAACTTCATCAGAATCCTCTCCCACACACAGGAGTGGATGTCAGGTGATGACCTCACTGACTTCCTTAAAGTCAGTCCTGCTAACGAGTGGCCTTTGGTGGCACAGTGATAGTTTTGCACTTGATTAGCATTCTGTTAGAATGCATGAGGAATAAAGTTTAGAAAGCTGACATAAAAGGAAATGAGATAAACCTTGCAAAAAACCCAGTCAAACCAGGGGAGCGTGTCAATAGTAGGATGGATCTTTATGTCTTGTGAAAGGAAATGCAATATTTTACATGTTGTCTAGTTTTTAGGGGAAGGCACTGTTTATGTCTGGTTTTTGCTCAAAATTGTATCACCAGTACTGTTCACAGGGCCAGACACATAGTAGGTGCTTAGTAAAGATTTGTTTTGTTAATTGCTTAAAGTTCTCCAGTTTTGCTCATGGTCTAAGCCACCAAAGGCTGATATAGGTATAGGAAATGGAGATATCTAGAGAACCACCCCATGGTGGCGATTCAAGTATTAGGTGAAGATTTGAAACCTTAGATCATCTCTAATCTTTAGATTCTGGGATCAGGTAAAACAATTTCTAGGAGGACTTAGAATTTTTATTATTTAGGTGTATGTATCTGGGGCCTTGGGTACAGTCTGCTGAAAAGTGCCTATTCATTTCTTCTAATAGCAGCAGTTGCTGCTGCCACCACTACTGCTAATAATAATAAAAACTATTATTTATGTATAGTTAATTGCATGCCTGGCTTGGTACTGTACTTAGTGCTTTACACACATAATCTCATTTAATCTTTGCAATAACCTTGTGAGGAAGATACTATTTTAAAGCCCCTTTTCATAGATAAACTGAGAACTACAGAAGTATTAATAACTTGTTCATGTCTCCACAATAAGTAGTAGAGCTTGAACTCAAATCCAGGAAAGCCTGATCCCTCAGGCCTGCTTCCTTAATCTATATAATACTGTCCACTCCTAGTTCGTGTCTTTTAGTCCTAGTTCTGTTGTGTGATTTGTGGTGTTAATTTCCCTCTCCTGGTCTTAGTTTTCTCATCTATTTTACAACTTGAGATTACTACCTTTTCTTCCCCTTTTGCCCATGCTGAAGTACAGTAGCGTCATCACAGCTCACTGCAACCTCCACTTCCTGGTCTCAAGTAAGGAGATTGCTACGAATTCTAGCATTTCATAGTTAGTCTCTGCTTGAAGGAGCTACAGCAGCTCATTTTCTGGGCAAGAGAAGTTGTAAATTCATTTACCCATCAGTTTTTAGCCTGGATGTCTAGCATTCTCAATTAAAACTCTTCAAAACTGACCAGCCCTTTTATTAATCTTTATGTGCCTTTATATGCCATGAAAGGAAAGGTTGTTCATGCTTTCAAAATGTAGTTTGTAAACTGAATGCGTTATTAATACCAGTACTAGTTAATGCTGTTTCTGGTTATTATTTATTTAGCATCCTTTTATTGTACTCCTATGGGTATCAGGCTAATTACTTCATATGCATTATCCATAGTCATTACAGTACTCTTTTTATAAACTAAGAAAACAGGTTTAGACAGGTTAAATAAATTGCCTACTTCCCCACAACTTGTGACAGTGCTAAGATAGGATCTCAGTTCTATATAACTTCAAGGTCCATTTTTTTGTTTTGTTTGCTTTTTCTGCTACCTTGGTTACTCATTTCATGGAATGGGGAAAACCCAGTGGTGCTAGAAGAGGCTAGATTAATATGGAATATAATTATGTAATTTTTCTAAGTCTTAGGGCAGCCAGAGTAGACACAGCTTAAGGGATAGATGCTCATCGGGAGCTGAAGAGATGTGCTAGTACAATATGGTATGGGATGTACAGTATTAATCATTAGGTCAAGGGATGTGGGAAGATGGTAAGCTGATGTTAGATGAGGTGGGAGGTCAAGAATTAATGGCACAAAGTGCACAACAGGAAACAGACATTCAAGGGATCATGAAGGGAGCCAAGATGATATATAGCATGTTGGATACTCATTCTGATTGGTTGTGCAGTTGATAGCTGGCAGAAAATGGACAGCTTACTTAAAGATTTGGAATGATAAGACAGTTCCTTTTATTTGTGTAGTCTTTTGGGGAAACTGAAGTCAAATTGACCTTCTATCTGAGTCATTCTCAGTATTAACAGTAATGACCAGATGTGCCCTTCTGGAGGAGACAGGCTGTATCTGCCTGTCTTTTAGCTCCATTTCAGGCTAGGATCCTTCACAAAGCAGTGTTTTCAAGTCATGGAAATGGGAAAAGTGGTTCTGGCTTTTTCCAGGTTTGAGACTATATCCGTGCCTTATGCTTTAGTGAGGGGAACACAGGTTTTCCTGGCAAAGCATGGCAGCTTTGGGGCAGGAATTCTTGACATCCTCAGAGAACTTGGTGAAACTGTAGTCAGCTGAGATAATTTGGGGATGTGGGCATAGTAAATTCATTTTTTTAAACCTGATGTCTTAGAGAGGTAGGAAGCTTTTCAATTGAAGGAGGGATATGATATTCTAGAAAGCTTGGGAAATAATTTGCTGCTATTTTTACAAGTTGGCAGCCTTGTTTAATAAACTGATCTGCATTGCCAGCTCTGGGAAGAACACAGATGTCCCTGTGCATTGTAAGGTAACGTTATAGATTCAAACTCCAAATGTTGTCCTCAGTCTGTTGTCCCAGACGATAGAAGAGAGAACTGTAGCTATTGATTTAGAATTGAGAAGGGTTGCGTGGATCCTGAGTTGTAATTTCTCTTTTTTTTTTTGAGATGGAGTCTTGCTCTGTCGCCCAGTCTGGAGTGCAGTGGCACGTCTCGGCTCACTGCAAGCTCCGCCTCCCAGGTTCTCGCCATTCTACTGCCTCAGCCTCCCGAGTAGCTGGGACTACAGGCGCCCGCCCCCACGCCCGGCTAATTTTTTTTTTTTTTTTTTTTTGTATTTCTAGTAGAGACAGGATTTCACCGTGTTAGCCAGGATGGTCTGGATCTCCTGACCTCATGATTCGCCCACCTCAGCCTCCCAAAGTGCTGAGATTACAGGCATGAGCCACCGCGCCTGGCCCTGAGTTGTAATTTCTATCAGTATGTCTATACTATTGCCCCTAGACACTTGGCATTTAAGAATTTACCGTTCATAGTTTCAGATGTCCACATCAGACCTCATACGCTCATGATATATGGTAAATATTATTTTGCTGAGGTATGGATTTGAGTCATAATGGGTTGCAAGCTTGCTGTGTGAGAGTAGCTCACTCAGCTAATAAATCAATCTATCCCACTCTAGCAGCAGAATCTCATAACTATATTAGTGTTCCTTCTCTGTTATGGAGAAAATGCATATGCTATAAGGCAGCATTCCCCAGAGCCTGGTCAAGAGAACATTAGTTAATCATTGTTATGTGATAGTAAAAAATAGCTTGAAATAATGTTGGGTTAAATAAAGTAAAAATATCTGTACTTCAGGGTTCCACTATGTTTGAGCTGCGTGACCTTGAGCAAGTTTTTCTGAGCATTCGTTTCCTCATCTGTAAAATAGGATAATAAAAATATTACCACTTCATAGTGTCATCATGAAGATTAAAAGAGATTAAGCATATAAAGTATCTGTCATAGTAACTAGCACATAATAGGCACTAGATGCATAGTTTCCCTTGCAGTACAAAGGAAGTGGGATATCAGGGAGGAAGGATTGACTTTAGATAATTGTGCATGTCTGCTGCTCTATATTTGTCAGATTGCATTCCAAAGCTAATATGGTAGAAATTCGTTGTAATATATATCTCTACATTAACTCCCCTTCTTCTCTATGCCTGGAGAAAGAGTTGATGTCATGTGCAAAGTGTTCTTGAGCTAAATGCATTGTCCTTAAAATCATACGAACTTGCCCTCCACTTCCTCCTCCTCCTGAGTGGTTGACCATCTGCAGATCACAAGACTGCACAGATACAGCTGTAGGATTTGCATTTATGAAACACTGACTTTATCATATGCCTCAACTTGCTAGACCTAGTCATTCTGATTTGGGATATACGTTGACAGTGACCTAAGGCTACAGAGCACTGAGATCTCTCTGGGTCAACTTCATAAGCATATGTATATCAAGAGGGTTGGAGTGTTCATGGTTTGTACTCGGTGAAGCAGAGGGTACTCTAAGCCAGAAATAAACTGTCTTGATAAGGCGCTGCTATTTTTTAAATCATCTAGGCTTGAGTCTTTGGCTATCTCAGCTCTTCACCACTCCCCCACCATAATCCACTCACCTTTCAAATCTTACTGATTATACTTCTGGGTATTGCTCAACTGAATCTTTCCATTTCCACCACCTGCTCCCTAGTTCAGACTCCCCATTATCCCTGTCTTCTCTGATTTGTTTCCCCACTCCATTCCTGCTTTGATCATATCATCTTCCTGCTTCAAAACATTCATCGCTTCACCATGCCCTTGAAAATGAAGCTCAAAAATCTCATTTTGGCTCTGAAGACCTTTTATAATTATTCCCCCAATTTACCTTTCCAAGTCTGTTACTCTATTCCCCATATATACTCCCACAGTTTTAATCTAAGGATAATAAAAAAGAGAACTAAAATTCATTTAAGGCTTTTTTGGTGCAGAGCCAAATCTTAGCATTCTATACACTCTATATATTATTTCATTCTTACATTAACTCTGTAAAGACAGTATTATTTCCATTTTAAAGATGGAGAAAATAAAATGCATAGAGTTTAAGTATTCTCTGTTTTCTTTCTAATACATGAAACTTCTTGTCCTTTCCTTTGCCTTTTAAACTTTGTTAAGGTTGTGCCTTTTGCCCACTTCTTTCTTCCCTCTCCATGTATTTATGCATCTTTCCAGGCCAATATAAAATGTCATCTTCCCTTTGAAAATTCTGTATCCCTTCAAATTGGAATGACTCCTCAACCCCCATCAAACTTAGTTTCTATTTCATTTATAGTACTGCTTTCTGCCTTCATTATTATTTACCTACATGTCTTGTCTTTTATAAAGTTTGAATATCTGAAGAGCAGGATCTGCATCCTGAAGACCTCTTGTATCTAGTACAGAACAAGATACCTAAACTTAGATGGGTGGATAGGTAAGTAGGAGGATAGATGCATGGAAAATGTGTATTTTCTGATCTGATGTTTTGCAGATCACCTAAAACTAATCAACACAATTTTCTGCTTCTGTGGATGATTCCTAGGCCCCCAAACATGACACAGTACACTCTGTGACATGATTTAAAAAAAAAAAAAAGCCTCCACACTTTTGCTTACATGGTTTTCTTTGCTTAAAGTACCTTTATCCTCATTCCTTCATTTCTTTCAAGACATATCTTAGGAGTGAAACTGCTTTTGGGAAGCCTTCCCCAAGTCTGTTAGGTAGAATCCATCATTCCATCCACTGTACTCCAGCAGAACATTATGTGGACCTGCATGTTATACTTATTCCTTTTACTGTGCGTAATTCTCCTGTGCTTTTCTCTTAGTGTAAATTAGAAGTTGTAAAATTCACCAAATATGAAAATAATCATTAGCATTTATTACAAGTATACTACTTCCCTGGTGCTATACTAAGCACATCATATTTATCTTGTTACTTAGCCCTTATAATAACCATATAAGGCAGACACCATTATTACTTCTATTTTACAGATGAGTGATGGGGAAAGAGCTTTTGGAAGTTTGAGTTAATTCCTTATGGTCATGCAACTAAGTAAGTGTCTGAGACTACAGAATCTGAATTATTTCCCACTATGCAGTGTTTTGTCTGGTTTGTTTCCCTGTCTGTCACCCTCATGTGACACATAATAGACCTCAATAAAATAGTTGTTAAGTAAGTGAATGACTGAATGACTGGTCATAGCTATTCTCTAAATGTTTCTTGAGTGAATTTATTTATATAGTCAGAGGAAAATGAATAATGGTTTCTTTTTCTCTTTAGCAGGAATTTGACCCTCTAGGGCATGAATACTGTGCTGTTCAGTTCTGAGCTGTGCTAGCAGTACCCTTCAAAGGAAGAGCAATGGCTGCAGCAGCAGCTTCTCACCTGAACCTGGATGCCCTCCGGGAAGTGCTAGAATGCCCCATCTGCATGGAGTCCTTCACAGAAGAGCAGCTGCGTCCCAAGCTCCTGCACTGTGGCCATACCATCTGCCGCCAGTGCCTGGAGAAGCTATTGGCCAGTAGCATCAACGGTGTCCGCTGTCCCTTCTGCAGCAAGATTACCCGCATAACCAGCTTGACCCAGCTGACAGACAATCTGACAGTGCTAAAGATCATTGATACAGCTGGGCTCAGTGAGGCTGTGGGGCTGCTCATGTGTCGGTCCTGTGGGCGGCGTCTGCCCCGGCAATTCTGCCAGAGCTGTGGTTTGGTGTTATGTGAGCCCTGCCGGGAGGCAGACCATCAGCCTCCTGGCCACTGTACACTCCCTGTCAAAGAAGCAGCTGAGGAGCGGCGTCGGGACTTTGGAGAGAAGTTAACTCGTCTGCGGGAACTTATGGGGGAGCTGCAGCGGCGGAAGGCAGCCTTGGAAGGTGTCTCCAAGGACCTTCAGGCAAGGTATAAAGCAGTTCTCCAGGAGTATGGGCATGAGGAGCGCAGGGTCCAGGATGAGCTGGCTCGCTCTCGGAAGTTCTTCACAGGCTCTTTGGCTGAAGTTGAGAAGTCCAATAGTCAAGTGGTAGAGGAGCAGAGTTACCTGCTTAACATTGCAGAGGTGCAGGCTGTGTCTCGCTGTGACTACTTCCTGGCCAAGATCAAGCAGGCAGATGTAGCACTACTGGAGGAGACAGCTGATGAGGAGGAGCCAGAGCTCACTGCCAGCTTGCCTCGGGAGCTTACCCTGCAAGATGTGGAGCTCCTTAAGGTAGGTCATGTTGGCCCCCTCCAAATTGGGCAAGCTGTTAAGAAGCCCCGGACAGTTAACATGGAAGATTCCTGGGCCATGGAGGCCGCAGCCTCTGCTGCCTCTACATCTGTTACTTTTAGAGAGATGGACATGAGCCCGGAGGAAGTGGTTGCCAGCCCTAGGGCCTCACCTGCTAAACAGCGGGGTCCTGAGGCAGCCTCCAATATCCAGCAGTGCCTCTTTCTCAAGAAGATGGGGGCCAAAGGCAGCACTCCAGGAATGTTCAATCTTCCAGTCAGTCTCTACGTGACCAGTCAAGGTGAAGTGCTAGTCGCTGACCGTGGTAACTATCGTATACAAGTCTTTACCCGCAAAGGCTTTTTGAAGGAAATCCGCCGCAGCCCCAGTGGCATTGATAGCTTTGTGCTAAGCTTCCTTGGGGCAGATCTACCCAACCTCACTCCTCTCTCAGTGGCAATGAACTGCCAGGGGCTGATTGGTGTGACCGACAGCTATGATAACTCCCTCAAGGTATATACCTTGGATGGCCACTGCGTGGCCTGTCACAGGAGCCAGCTGAGCAAACCATGGGGTATCACAGCCCTGCCATCTGGCCAGTTTGTAGTAACCGATGTGGAAGGTGGAAAGCTTTGGTGTTTCACAGTTGATCGAGGATCAGGGGTGGTCAAATACAGCTGCCTGTGTAGTGCTGTGCGGCCCAAATTTGTCACCTGTGATGCTGAGGGCACCGTCTACTTCACCCAGGGCTTAGGCCTCAATCTGGAGAATCGGCAGAATGAGCACCACCTGGAGGGTGGCTTTTCCATTGGCTCTGTAGGCCCTGATGGGCAGCTGGGTCGCCAGATAAGCCACTTCTTCTCGGAGAATGAGGATTTCCGCTGCATTGCTGGCATGTGTGTGGATGCTCGTGGTGATCTCATCGTGGCTGACAGTAGTCGCAAGGAAATTCTCCATTTTCCTAAGGGTGGGGGCTATAGTGTCCTTATTCGAGAAGGACTTACCTGTCCGGTGGGCATAGCCCTCACTCCTAAGGGGCAGCTGCTGGTCTTGGACTGTTGGGATCATTGCATCAAGATCTACAGCTACCATCTGAGAAGATATTCCACCCCATAGGGGATGAGAAATATCAGTTTCTTCTGCTCCCAAGCCAACTTCCCTTCCCTTAGTTCTTGGTTGTTAGTGGCACATGCAGAATAGACTCGGCCTATGTCCTGATTCCAGCTGGGTAGTTCTAGAACTTTAGAAGTTCCATCTTTTAATGTTTTTATTTGTTATTTTCCCCTCCCCACTTCCCACCTAAATTTAGAGCTTTAAAAGATGCACTGCCCAAATAGGACACACGATGGTGTTAGCTGAAGTTTGATTAGCAATTAGGCACTTCCAAGGCTTTAGTAGAGAGAGCCACTTTAGCCCTTTGTGCCATGTTTGAAATTTGCCCTTGTATTAAATCCTTGATTTTTTTCCTGTTTGGCTTTGATGCCCTTGATCCATTGTTTCCTTCCTATTATAATGTGCTTCATCTGTGACACTTTCTCTTCAACTCTGATTGAATTCACTGTGCATGCTTCAGTGGGATCTGCTCCAGCTTTCAGTGACATTTAAGACATCATATTCCTGTAACATTATGTCTCACTCTGATCGTCTTTACCAGTATGAAAGTCATTCATTTAGTGCTACCAAAGGGGATACACAGGCCCTTTAGGAAGCAGTACCTCTCGCCTGGAGGATCTGTGCCATCTTGGATTGAGAATTGCAGATGTGACAGAATGGATTGACCCTAGTTGGCTGGTATTGACGACTTCAGCCTGGAAATGGCTTGCCTTTTAAAGAAGCATATATGGGTTGGAATTATGCCAAAGCATAGGAAGCTGGAAATAAGCAAACAAATGCTGATATAGTCAGCAAATTTGGATAGTCTCTAGGGCTCATCATTTTTCATACTACCTCTCTCCTCTGGTCTGTGTCTAAGGAATTGTACAACATAGGCCAGGGCCAACAAAGTGGAGAGGTGGACACATTTTCATGTTCATTACTAAAACAAACAGCAAAACTATTGGTTTGTTATTCTGTGTTTTCCTCAAGTGAGTACATACTATTTGGTTTTAGGATTTCTTTCCATTTCTCTATCAAGCATTAAATAATTGAGAACTGTTTCTTCATCACTGGTGTTCATGTCTTTTAATTAAATACGGAATTTTGGAGATGATAAGAGGGATAACCTGCGCTATGCCATTTTGCTTCCTTATCTCACTGTCTTCTTTCAAAGTGTAGGTGTCTACCCAGGTCAAAATTCAGCCAAAAGCACTATTATGTAAAGATAATAATCCAAATCTTTCTTCCAAATACATGTGTACAGAATCATCCCCCAAGGTTTAGAGTCACCAATACCCTATTCTAAATTGAGCTTCTGCTGTATGTTTTATGTTTATAATTACAGCTCACAAAAAGGAAGTTAGTCTTGTTTTTAAGATCAGAAGTGGGTGAGAGACCTGTGATGAGGTTCCTGAGGGTTTGGTGTTTACTAAGTAATATATCTTACTCTAGGTGCAAGGCTGATGGCAAGCCAAAGAACAACTCCCTTACTTTCATGTAAACAAAATTTGCTAAACTGGGCTGCTCAAAATTGTTTTTATGGTAGTAGTGTTTCTTTGGCTTGTATCGTAATAGCTGCCAAAGGATAGGTAAAGAGGTCATTAAAATGATGTTGAACTATTTGTCTTGTTCTTTTCATCTGGAGAAATCCCCATATTCTGATTATGAAATTGCATCCAATTTTCAAAGATTGGGTAATTGAGAGGAAATTCATCCAATTAAAAGTGCATCACAAATGACTCCACTAGTTGTTAGAGCCACTTTATCTGTGGGGGCACCCAGCAGCAGGAGATGTGTCTTTGCTGTCAGTGGGGGACTTGCTGAGGCAATAACAGTGGCTCAGGGCTTTGGCACATGGTTTGCTGTGGAGAGAGAAATATAATATTGTGGGCGGGCTGGAGGTAAATGAGGCCAGGAATCCTCCAGCTGTCTGTGCTTTTGAAAGAGGTGCTATCACTGAGTGACATTCAGCATTTAGATCTCTACCCATCTAAACCAGTCATGCCTTTTCCCTCAAGTAAAGCAGGTATCTGTTGGCTCAAAATGGAAGTGTGATCTGAGTCTTTTTCCTTTTTCCCCTTTGATGTGAATATTTTAGGCTGTGCTTAGTACAGTCAATGTTTAATTATCTGCCGTGTTGACTAAATTGCAGACTAGGGCCCCAAGAAACTAATTTGTTCAATTACAGCAGTTTTTTTTTTTTTTTTTTGCTTTGTTTTTTAAAGCAGCAGTACGCTTGTCCAAATAAAGTCTTATATGGAAGTCTATCATGTAAAATAGATCAAAGAGCAGCTGCTCTGGTTGAAGCAAGTTTGTGCCCCTGAAGAATATGCTGTTTCCTCCCTTTACCTTACCTCCTGTGCTACCATTGCCAAACTTGTGAATCTACAGAATACTTTTCTGAAAACCACTGAACTACAGCATTGCTTACCTTATAGTTCTGTCTTATTAGTCATGTTATTAACTCTTCCCCTTCTGGAAAATAACAAAAATGATCCCTGCCTCCTAGAAGGGTATGAGATAACAGATGTGAAAATAACCTGGTTTCATTCCTGGAATATTCAATAAATGATGGCTGTTATTCTTTTATCTAGTTGCTCAAAAGAGCACCTGATGGTGGGAAGTGGTCCAACCATGCTAAACAGTTCCTTTATTCTTGCTTAACAGGTTTCTATTTGGTGATTAAAACCTTTCTCAGGCATTTCTTTCCCCTCACAAGTCTCCAAATATATCGAGTTCATCTCTTCCTTTCTACTATTTCATATTCCTATTATATAAATCACTGTGTTGCAATTATCTGTCCATATATTTGAGCTTTATTGAGGGCTAACTAATCTAGCTACCAGCATGTAACATGGTGCCTAGTATAGAATGTGTTATCAGTTATTTAATTGGTTCAGGTATTTACCTGACTTAATGGGACTCCAGTAACCCGAGTCTTCCTAGTGTAGCCCCCTTAGATTAGATAAAAAGGGATACTCAGACAAGCCCTTTTATAAGGTGTTTAAAAGCTAGTGGCAAACAATTGACTTAGAGGTTGGTTAAGCCCCTCCTCCCTTTATCATTCTGAGTGGTTACATAGAATTTAAGGTTTTGGAGCAATGATTCATTCAATATTTATTAAGTACCTACTGTGGGCCAGTGTACACTCCAGTCTTGAGTCTGTAGAGGGGCACTCTTACTCCAATCAGTAGAATAAACGTGGCTCGAGCTTTACAGTGTTCCTCTGGGTAAGGCAAGTAATGCTTAAGTAGTTGTACTTTTAATCTAGTGCTAATTAATGGCCTCTTAAAAGTGAAGTGTTACTCTACTCTGTAGGAGGGAAGTGGAAGGAAGAACCTAGTATGAGACTCAGGGACGCCTGGGTGAATTTTACAAGCAGGGCAACAGTGAGGTAGAAGGCTGTGTAGCAAAATATACACTTACTTAGACTCCAGACCTATGGCTTTATCTTGTCGATATCATTAATATTCATGGGACCTAAGCTAAGGCTGAAGTTAGTGAGCCAGCTCTGGGTCTGGCAATGTACTCTAGTGAGAAGATCACTGGACTTGAAGTCAGGCTTGTGTCTGAATCACAGCTCTGCATTTTAACTAGCTGTGTGACCTCAGGTGATCACCATACCTCTGAGCCTCAATTTCCCTATCTGTTAATTTAAATAAGGGTGTTGGTATGTCACCAAAATCCCTTCTAGCTCTATGATTTTAATTAATTTGTTAACCAATGGAATTGTTGAGTTTCCCCCCAATGTTTTTGCATAATCTTTGTTATAATTGTGTTTTGTTTACATTAGAATAGTAGAACAACAACATCAACAAAAAAACCAAATCATCCCCAGTTTGATATAATTGCTTCTCTACCCCAACTGTTGTGACTTTTTGTCACTTAGCTATTGTCACCCTGCTGAGCTAGAGTTTTCCTTGGTAAAAGAAAATGAATGACAGTTTATGTTTTAAAGGGCTGTTGTGAGAATTAAAATATATAAATGGAATAGTATATGTAAAAGTACGTAATTCAGAAAATATGTGACTTCCATTGTAGGGGGCAAAAGCATCCTTCCCTTCATGGTGAGCTGATACACATTCAAGTGAAAGCCAGGGGAGATTTTCAGACCTGTATTGGTGATGCAATAGCATGTTCAGCACTTTTCTTGGCCTCTTAATTGAAAAGCCTATTGGAGGAAGAGTGGGATTGCTGGAGGGGCAGAAGCAATACTCATTCACAGCAATGTATCCCATTAGGAAAGCTGTAAATAAATCCTAAAGTCTAATCATTTGATTAAAGTAATTAAGATGGCATCTTGACTCTTTTGAGGGGTAAATAGAGCCAAGATTTTTTAAAGGATTATATATATATGCACTAATATGTAGTACATACATCTAAGTGTATACACACACGCACAGGTAGAGATGAAAATTTTTTTAAAACCTTAGAAACATGCATGTTTAGCTATTTCTTTAGATGGCTAGCGTCAAAGAATTTTTTCTCTAGGTCAAAATTTATTAACTCAAATAATTATAAAAATAAAAGTAAGCCACAAATATCCCTGTTAAGTGGTTAAAGCTTGAGATTTGTAAGCAGGGAGTCCTGAGTTTAGTCCTGTTTCCCTCAATTATTAGCTCTGTGACCATTAAGTCACTTAACCTCTCAGTCTGCTTTCTCATTAGTAATGACTGTTTGACATTTTATTGCAGTATTGTGAAGAGATGGATATATAAATGCCATTTAGCAGACTAAAAAGCATTTTTGAAATTACAGTAAACCAAATATATCTGAAATTACCTCATTTTTGTGATATAAAGATGATATGAAACTGGTAAGGGAAAGTCTAACCCCTGCAACCCCAAAGGAAAATTATTTACTAACTCACTGAAATATTGATTGAAACCATGAAGAGTTTGTGTGAATGTATATAAGTCAAATGCATGTTTTCCCTATACAGATAAAACCAGGATTTTCTTTTGGTGATTTACCCAGTTTACCTGATTATAATGGCATTGCATATTGTGAAAGAATATCAAAACCTGAGATTCCATTTATTCACTCACTTATTAAACATATATAAGACATCTACCCTTTATTATTATTAGCAATACTTAATATGAGTAATGAATGCAAAGAAAATCAGTCACGAATTTTGTAGTCAAGTAGCTTGTGGTCTGGCTGCAGAGATAAGGTATGTAAACAAATAATAAAAAATACAAGAGAGTAAGATAAATGGTAACAGGATAGAAATGGAGTGCCAAGTGTTTGAGTAAAGACTGCTGAGAAGATCTGGTTGCTGAAGGGCCTTAAAAGTAAAGGGAATATCGTGAACAAAAGTACAAGATTAAGATGAAGAGTGAGAAGTTGGTGCCAGAAGTTAAAACCACCCCAGAATGAGGGGACAGTAAAGAAATTCAAAGGTCTAAAGTGGTTAAGTAATAATTCAAATGGCTCTTTTTTTTTTCTGCCCTAGTTTATATGACTTACTGCCAACAGTACCCATGGCTCAGTGAGGCTTCATACTTATGGAGGTGGTAGGGTATGGATCAGAATCTCCTTAGAGTCCTGAGAGTGGAGGGCAAAGGCATAGTTTGAAAATGCGTACCCTCTTCAGTATTCTAATATCTCTCCTGATGGGGAATCACTGATTGACATTGTCTCAGAAATACATTTTCTGTCCTTTAAAAATTCTGAAATAATATCGAATTTTTCTCCCCTCAGAAGCCTACGCCAAATAAGTGCTGTAATCTTAGTACAACTTTGTAGTACAGTCGGACTCATTTGTTGATGTCTGACTGGCTGAGTTTTTAAAACCTACTCTTCCCCCTTCTGCCCCATATCTGGACATGCCAGTAAGAAAGCTCAAATGCTTCCACCTTTGTGGCTGGTGGAAGTTCAAACCACCTAAGAATCCTCACTGCAGCCCTACCTCCAAGCCACTAGGAAAAGCCAGGCTCCTCTACTTTCCCTGCTCAAGCCATTTCTGGACCTGCTTGAGAACTCGCTGCTCTCTGTAAAAGCCTCATGTGACTGATAAACCTTTTCATATCTATTTCATCCTAATATAACATCAGTCTTAACACCTAAACCAAGTTTTGGGTAAGGGGTTCAACCTTTCCTCTGTGGGATGACTAAACACTTTATGCAACAAGCAGAGGGTCTGGGAGATGACCAGTACCACTGCAGGGCCTCCTCTTGCTTTAGTTTGCTAACTGACTCTTGCTGGCTAGAATTTTTTTTTTTTTTTTTTTTTTTGTCGTCACTGCTGGCAAGCTCGTGCTTTGTGCTGTGCTGCTTTGTACTGCATTCACTGAGCCTTACCAAGCTTCTGTTATAGATGTGCTCAGCTAAGTTGGAATTTTTGATAATTGGCATTTAAGAACAAGAATAAAGTGGCATTTAAGAACAAGAATAAAGTGGCCCTGGGTCATGTGTCTTGGTCGAGACTTACCTGTGTCTCTGAATTGTGTTTCTGGATCCCAGTGTAAGCTGTGACTGTCACGAGGCTCAGAGGAATGACTCTTACCCTGTGACTTTTGGTTGTTTATCTCAATCAGGTGTTGCCCTCATTGTATGGCGTACTCAAAAAAAAAAAACAATGATACCCTATGCAATATGCAGGCTGGTTGGTAGTCACTCACGGAGGAAGACCATGTTGAATGCTATGGTGCACACTCCCAAAAGCAGATGGTTTACTAGGACTTTACAAAATGCCTTTGTTCCTACTTCTGCCTATGCCCTATGCCACTATGCCCCTGACCAAAAAAAAAAAAAAAAATATTCCTGATCCTAAGGGTTATAGGGAAAAGCATCCATGCTATAGCCAAAGAGTTCTTTCAAAGCCAACTTAAGCACTGGGTCCTCAAACCCTATAAATCAGCTGTTGGCATGGGAGAGACCCTAATCCTGATTATATGTATTTGCAACTCTGGAGGAAGAATCTTACACATATGAGCGGATCGAGAGGACCTTCCCTCCTCCCCAAACCCTCCCCACACCACCACCACCACCACCACCAAATGATATACAGTAGCCACCAAAAGGAAAATAAAATAAAATAAACTTGGATACTGGGGGAAAAAAACAAAAAACTAAAACAGAGTTTCACAATTTGACCCAATTGGAAATCCAAAATTAAAGAATTTATGCAACAACAACAAAACAAGATAAAAGATTACTATTTGGCTTTTGTACCTCTACAACCTAGGTTCCGAATTAACTTTTAACATTTGGCTGAAATGCACCAGTTGTCAAACCTTCATGGCCTTAATATTGGGCTTCAAATTATACCTGGAATTCCCCTAAATTTAAACAAAGTACCCCTATAATCTTAGGGTAGTTAACTGAGGATATTTTAGGACATGTTAGGAAGACAAATAGGTACACCTCATCTTAATCAGAACTATTTATTGTCCTGCCTAAATTCCCCCATAGCCATAGCACCCATTAACTTAAAATATCCCTTAGTGGGCATGGATGCTCTAACCCAATGAGTAATAAATTAAAATTGAATTAAGTCTTTGGCACTTACAAATCAGCTTGCCAAAATGGGATGGCATGGACCTTCTCCTCCTCCGTTAGTTAAAATAGTTAATATGGCCCAATTTAAATTAAAACAGGGTCTTCGAGGTTTGAAACCCATATACCAGACCTATTTAGAGAAGAGTGACTATCCCCACTGCTTCACCATTAATGGCCCAATGTAGCCTGTTCAGAAACCTAGAAAGAATGAATGGCATCTCACAGTAGATTATTGCCATGTTAATGCTGAAGTTCTATCCAATAAGGCTCCCATATCAAATATTATCAAAATTACCAACTTTAATCAACAACTGGCAAATACTTTTAATTCATAGATTTGGCTAATATTTTAGCAGCGACTCAGCCACAATTTGCCTTCACCATCAAAGGGATGCAATATCCTTTTACTCAGCTACCCATGGGATAACAACAGCCAGGTCTTCACACAGCCTGCAGACAAGATCTTAACCACATTTAACTTTCTTCAGGAGCACAGTAAACACTGATCATACTGATCACATCATCCTCCAAGAAGATTCATTTGGCACACTCACTGAGGACATACATGTGGTCATAAAAGAGCTCACTAAAAAGGGATGGACCACTACCCCACACATATTACCAAGTCCTTCCACCTTGGTTAAATTCCTGAAAGCTATTTAGCTGAGGGCCATTCTATCCCTGACACTTGCCAGAAACAGCATTTGCAATTTTTGTAAAAGCCCAATATGTTTTAGTCTATTTTGAGTTCTGGAGACGGCATATTTCTCATTTACAAATTTTACTTAAACCCATTTATGCTATGACTTAAGCCCACTTATGAATTACAATACAGGCACTACAATTAGTGACCCCTGAAAGTCCTTTACTTAAAGGCTTTAGCAACTTCCTCCCATGCTTCCTGAAGTCTCTGGCCCACACTTGATGGCCCTAAGTTGCCCACAGGCATCTTGTGCAAGAAAGTGTCCCTTCAGCCCCGTGCTATATGCCATTAGAGTGCAATTGCTGGCTGCATATTGGACTCTCCCGGAAACAGGCTGGTTGTCACAGGCCCTCAGCCTATGACTCTCCATACCAGCTGCCCATTATCCCTTGGGTCTTGAAATCACACCCTAAAAGTTCAGCATAGCCACTGAGGTTTCCTTGCTGTAGCATAGAGCCAAACCTGGCATATTTCACCTATAGGAAAAAGTCTCCCACCACCACCCTCAGCCCCTTGCTAAATACCATGGTGCTGGTAAAAGTCATCCCCCTTCCCAGACCCTTTGGATATCTGTGGAAGCCCTTGCAATCAACAGAATGAAGAGTAAAGGGAGTTTCTCCACTTTATAGATGGTATCACTACCATCGTATATGATGAAGCTTGCTGGAAAGTTCCTGATTTTTAGCCCATAACTGGGACATCCCTGATAATGAAACAGGCCCCAAGTCAGCACAACTGGCCAAACTTTATGTGGTCCTTTTAGCACTGAATACCCTGACCAACATCTGCACAGTTCTATAGACTGTTGAACCATTGCCAGTGATTTGCTCATCTGCTCCAGCCAATAGCAGCAAAAACAGTTCTCTATCCAAGGTTGCCTCTTTGGGTTAAATAACTCTGTGACTCTCTTGCCTCATATATATATACTTATACTCAAAGTATAAGTCAAGGTCATTTCTGCTCACAATAAATCCACAATAAAAGGCCTCATTAACACTTTAACCCCTTCAGTAGTCTAGAATTTATTGATAGTGACTAAGGCATTCATTTCACTTCTCAAAATACATAATACTGGGCTCTTGTACAAGGCATTTAATGGAACTTTCACCTCCCTTACCAGCCTCAGGCTGCAGGCCTCATAGAAAGCCATAATGGTTTATTTTACCTAAACAAGTTCAAGTTCAGTTAAATGAAACATGCCACATTTCAGTCATCAGTCAAATATCAGGGATAACTTGTAATAAAGATTCTTCTGACTCCATTTTTGGTATTTGACTGCTAACAACTTTCAAATTCTTCTACTTACTCCCTCTTGTTCAGCTTCACATCTGGGAAAACTGATAAGGAAGCCTAGGTAGGCCTACCTTTGGTGCCAGAGGGAAGCTCAATCCATGCAAGCCCCAGATAATATATGAGAACCTCCCCAACCTTCCCTCACCTCCCAGTCCAAGCCAGTCTCCTTTCCCTGCTTTCTCAAACCATGTTTGGACCTGCTTGGAAGCTCCGTCTGCTCTCCCTAGAAAGCTTCATTATGTGAGTGATTCATCTTTTCATATCCTCTTGGTGTGTGTGTGTGGTATCATCAGCCTCAACATCTGAAGCAAATGTTGGGTGGGGGTACATCCCACTACTTCAGAGTGACAACAGATGTTTAGAGTTAAATATTGAAAGAAACTTCATATTACGATAAATGACAATTTCAGACCAGGTACAGTAAGCTCACGCCTGTAATCACAGCACTTTGGGAGGCCAAGGCGGGGGGATCACCTGAGGTCGGGGGTTTGCGACCAGCCTGACCAACATGGAGAAACCCTGTCTCTACTAAAAATACAAAATTAGCCATGGTGGTGCATGCCTGTAATCCCAGCTACTTGGGAAGTCTGAGGGAGGAGAATCACTCGAACCCAGGAGGTGCAGGTTGCAGTGAGCTGAGATTACACCATTGCACTCCAGCCTGGGCAACAAGAGTGAAACTCCGTCTCAAAAAAAAAAAAAAAAAAAAAGAAAAGAAAGAAAGAAAAAAGAAAAAGAAAGAAAATTTTGTAATTTCTGAGCAACCACATGAATAAAGCCATGTGTTTTGTGAAATGACGTTTAATATTTAAACTTAAAACTAGTAATAAATCTCTAAGTCTGTCAGACCCCAAGATATGAAACTTGTTTGACACATTTAACGATTCTGTAAAAGTGTAAGAAATGAAGTTAAATGAAGAATGTCATGGCCTGAAAGGATGGAAAGGGATTAGACATGCATATTACCTTGCCTGATCCAAGACTCAGGGACTGGATATAGAAGAATGAAACTTCCATTAATTGATACACTGGAAGAAAGGCCACATACAAATAGGCAAATATACCCTAGACCCTGCATAGAAGGCTAATTAGCTAAATGTAAGGTGCAAATGCTCAAGCAACAACCCTGAAAGTGTGTATTCCTCCTTTCTGCTCTGGTGACTATGCCTATTTATTCTCCTCAATGAAATGGGCATATTAACTCCAGCCTATTTAATATGTACTACAACTACTCTTCAATGCCCCATAACATTTTACACAAATAAAAGCTGCCTAAAAATGAGCAGCATAGTCAGCCTCTCTGAATGAAATAAAATGTCTCTAAATAAAATGTCAGAAATAATACAAGTTATGGCAGCAGGAAAGTAGCTTAAGAAAACAAATTGCAAAAGGGAACATTTATTTTTCTTCTGGAAGATACCGTCTTTTCCTATGACTTCAATCACGTATGCACCTACATACCAACTGTATTTTTCATGTCTTACCTTCTTTTTGATCACCAGATTGGTGTATACCCGGCTGCCCATTTTATATTGCCAGTTGTATATACCTTAGGAATCTTAGACTCAATATATTCAAAACTGAACTTGGCTCTACCACAGCTGCTGCTTTTTTATTTCACCTAAGGAACTCCAGCATTCACTCAGGCCCTTAAGTCAGAAAGCTTGGCACCATGTCTAATCATTTTCCTCACCTTTCACCTTCTACTGTCCCATCATGAAGTTCTCATCATTCTAGCAACTTAATATTTTTCACATACATTAATTTTTTTCTGAATCCTCATGGCTGCTAAATTTTAAGCTATTATTTTTCTCCTTGAAACACTACTACAGCTCCCTAACTGATCCTCCTAACTGTAATCTAGCATCTCACATATACTTCCTCCCATCCCAAGTCAAGCCCTATCCCACACTAGCCAGAGTCAAATTCTAAAATGCAAATGCTAATGATAATATACAAAACCTTTAAATGACCTTTAATTGCTTCTAGTAAAGGTACAACTTTCTTAACATGGTCTATACATCCCAGTGGGATTTGATTCCTGTCCATCTATCTTTCTAGGTTTATCTTACCACCACTTCCATCCCCTCTAGAGCTTTGCTCCATCCACAATTTCTTTTTTCTTATCTCAGGGACATTTTTGTACATGCTTTTCTTGCATCTTGGAACATTTACCCTCTCCATACCTACCTGTGTTGGCCTAAATCTTACCTTCTTCAAGTGTTCTGGAATGCCCTTTTGGATCCACCTTAACTGGTTTGAGCCAGGTGTTCATGCCACACTTTATATTTCTCCTTCTAGCATTTACATATTTCATGGTGACTTTTCTCATTAAATATCTTTTTCCAAGACTAAAATGAGCTCTCTGAAGGCAAGGCAATATTTAATTTACTGCTGCATCCATAGCATCTAGCACAGTACCTGAATCATAGTAGGCATTATAATTGTTGCTGAATAAAACCAGGGGTCAGCTTAGCTCATATGTTGACATATGTGACCACTCTGGGTCACAATTAGCATCAGCTGGTTATGCCACCTCCTGCTTCTCCCAGCACCTGCATCCCTGAATCATTAAGTCTAGCTGCAGTAGAAAGTGGGGTATTGTTGAAAGGTGGGAGGAGTGGTTCCCTCTGATTTGCTTTTCCTTAGAGAATCTTCTCAACTGTAAAATAATTGAAAGTTGTGTTCCTTTCTAGACTCAACCCAAACTTTGTTTTGGTGCAATGTCACCATTGGAAGAGAAGGCTCAAAAATATACCTTTCATTGTGTGGTATATGAAATATATCTCAATAAAGCTGTTACAAACGTAAAAATGTGACCTTGAGCAGGTGAGTTTCCACGTTAGGAAATGGAGATAATAAATGCCCAGCATACCTCCTGGCATGTAATGAATTCTCAGTACATGTCATGTGAACTTGGGAGTCAGACAGTCCTGAGATGGAATCCTGTCTTTGCCTATTAGCAGCCATGTGACCTTTGGACACATGGCCTTTTGAATTGCCACTCAACACACTTCCTTGGATGGGGGAAGAAAGAGAGAGTACTAATCCTGTTTGAGTCCTAATCTTATTATTAACTAATGGTTCTCTTTGGGCAATTATTTTTCTTCTCCATGGCGCTCCATTTCCACCATCTATATTTGTTAAATTAAGGATCTTTCTAGTTGTAAACTTCAATGATTCTGGTGCCCCATACCCTGGAGACTTATTGAGTCAAGATCTCCAAAAGGAGCCTTCTTTCTGGGCATCTGTGGAATAGGAGGGAACAGCAAGGAAGACCCTAAAGACAAAGGACCCTAAGGAGGAAATCCTGGGGCCTAGGGCTGGTATGTCAGATGAAGACAACTAAGGCCAGTTCCTACCCAATGTATCAATGGTCAAGTTGATCTCTGAGGCCCGTCTCAGAGCTGGCACTATGACTCAGAGCCAGCACTCTGACTCAGAGCCAAGGGGTTGCTAGGAAACAAGGATCTGGAGCCTGCTGGTCAGCATCATGCAGGCTTACATCCTGCCGATCAGTCTCCCTTTTTTTTCACTCTTCCTGACTAAGTACTTCTAATTGTTGCAGGGAGAAGAGAACTTTGGGAGTGCCCACTTTGGCTAAGTAATAGTAAAATGTAAATGGTAAGAGAATTGGAGCATGAAAAGACAGAAGAAAGAGAAGGCATGAGAGATTACCATTTGCCAACTCTGTGCCTTTGGGTTGTATATCTTACCCCTCACTCCCAAATCTCAGTTTACTAGCATAAAGATACCAATTTTAGGAAGTTGTAGGGATTAAATGAAATTGTGCATGTGAAATGCCCAGCATATCTCCTGGCATGTAGTGAATTCTCAGTACATGGCATAAGGACTTGGAAGTCAGACAGCCCTAGGATGGAATCCTGGCTCTACCTTTTATTAGCCATGTAACCTTGAGCTGATAAGTTTTCACATTAGGAAGATGGAAATAATAATCTGGACCTCACAGGGTTGTTATGAAGACAATATGAGATCATGTGATTAACTAACTCATAATAGGAACTCAACACATGTAAATCATTGTTGCCCTTTCCTCTGTCCTTCTCTTCCAACACACATATACACAACCTATACATTCTTCTAGAACAATATAAGCTTGGTATTCAGCTGTGCAAACATGCTCCCATGTGCCTTACTGCTGAGCTCCAGGCTGTGCTATCTGACATTCTCACCTTCTATTCCCACCTCCAGGTTTAGGAAGAGCTCAAATTCAAAAGCTGACAGATTAGCCAGGGAGAAACAGCCATGACATAGGAAGTCTGGCAGGAAGAAGACATATATCTTAGGCTGCTGTAGTCAGGACCAGAAAAGGCTGTATCATTATGCCTTTTGCTTGAGAAAACTAACAGTAATAATAATCATTATTGGCTTAATTATGTCTCATGATAATAATGAATGATGATCATAATAGCATTTCCTGAGCATTTGTTATATGCCAGGTGCAGCAATAATCACTTTACAAACATCAGTTCATTTAAATCTCATAACAATACTGCAAGATAAGCATAATTATACCCATGTTAAAGATAAGAGAATTGAGTCCCGGGAACCAAAGAGACCTGACCTAAGTCACACATCTTGAGAATGGAACAGATGACACATAGCTTCTTATGTATGTTGCCATTTGTTGAAACTTACACCTGTCGGGAGGAGAATGCATCAATGACCGACTTGTGCTGAGTTCCTGCTATGAGCCACGTAATCACATGATCTCACATCATCTGCATAAGAATCATGTGAGATCTAAATGTTTTTCCAGCTATTCCCCTGGTATCTCCCAAAGTGGCCAGTTGTTTTCACTTAATTTAAGGCATTGGAGATTCAGTCTTTTCTATTTGTGACAGTTCTCAGCTGTGGACAGAGGCAATGGGAGTGTCTCTAACTACTTGGGAGACTAAGGCCCAGTGACATTCAAAGGTCTAACAAAGAAGCCAATAGCATTCCCTGGGAGCACTGAGGGGATGCAGGTACTATTGCTCCTAACTGGTCCAAGAAGACTCGCCATTCCTAAAGGTGCCAGGCCTTCCTACAAATCTAGCTTTGCATTGTTGTCTCCTTGCATGGAGTCTCCTTCCTCCCCACCTTCCCAGTTGGCAAATGCCTACTCACCCTCAAATTCCTGTTTAGACATCTTTTCCTCCAGGAAGACTTCCCAGCCCACCCTTAGTAGGTTAGGGGCCCATCTCTCAGCCTTGTTCCCTCCATTCCCCACCCTCCATACACATGCACACTTTATGCTTTCCTCTATCACAGCATTTATCAAATTATAAAGCATTTATTTAAAAAATCTGTTCACCTATTAGTCTTTCCCATTTGACTGTGGGATCTTTGAGAGCAGGGACTGTGTCTCACTTGCCTTAGCCTCCTTAGCACCTCATATTAGGGGCTCAAGGAACTATTGTGGAATGATAGAGCGGTGAGAAAGGATAAAGGAAAGAAATGAAAGGCAGACAGGGAAGAACAGGTTCCCCTGGGGTGTGGTATCTGAAAGGACTGTCTGTGAGCAAGGCTCCTCTCAGGTTGGTAGGTTAGACCTGCTGATAATGACCGAGGGAAGGCAAAAACTTCAATGTGTGTATCTGTATTCCCTCCAGACCATTTTGTTCTCATTAAGGGGCTGAAGGCAGAGAGATAGCAAAAGCTCCACATTCATCTCCAGGGAAATTCCACATACTTAGTGCCAGACTGCTGAGAGAAAAGGGTCCTATCTAACAATCCTGCTCCCTCAGGCCCTGCATCTCTGTCTGGGACTGTGACTGTGACAGGGGAATGAGTATGATTTTGCACCTGTTTGAATCAGAGTAACTAGTTTACAACAGTATTAATCTCTTGTCACTTCCCCTAGGAAGATGGAGAGTGGGGATGGTCTCCAGTGCTTTAGGTAATGATGCACACACATGTACCCCAAATAATATAATGAGCAGTCTGCCAAACAAAGACTCTGCCATTTATGAGTATGTGGGAGGCTTTGGCAACAGGTAATCTTTGAATTTGTTCTAAGTTTTCTGGAGAGGGAAGGCCAAACCATGTTTCTACCTGGTTATTAAATTTCTCCCTTCACCACTGCAGTTTCTAATTGATTGCATAAAGCTGACCTCATCTTTCCCATCTGTAGAATGGGAATGGCTAACCGAGATAAGAATGGAAAACACCTTACACAAGTCACTATTTCTTACTGTCACACTCACGGCAGACATTGCTAAGTAATCACTGCATTCTTTTCCACTGAGCAGAGTCCTGGCCCAGAACCTCAATGCAGTATTCCAGACAGTTGATTACAATGGGCACATAAAGAAAACTCAGGCCTGACTATGTGATTGCTAATGCCTCTTCCCACTCTGACTTTGTAAGGTTTGACTTTACTTTATAATGCAGCCCTGAAGCTAAGATTTGGAAGCAAGTTATGCCAGGGGATATTGGTGATAAAGAGAATATTTTCACCCCTGCTCAAGCTGAAGGTCTAAATTCCAAGTCTTAGCTTTCCTCATTTATTTTACCTGTGGATAAGAGAAACAACAGGAGAGCAAATGTTTACCTTTGGGTTTGATACCAACATCTAAAGAGTTCTCTGAGGCTGCTGTGGTATGCCTAAACCAACACCGACTCCGTGACTAAAGCAGCCTGGGTTCAAATCCCTGCTTTGCCAAATTCCCTGGTGTGAATCCTGACAAGTCACTTTCCCCTTCTGAGCCTCAGTTTCCTCAAGCATGAAATGCAGATAACAACGCTTGACTTACAGACTTTTTGTGAGGAGTAAACTGGATGAAATAATGTATGTGAAAGTGCTTTGTGTGATGCACTGCACTGAGCACATGCAGAGGATTATTATTCTTGGTATGTACCAATAGGAAAAAGACTAGGGTGTTCCGTTCCAGATGGACTCAATCTAAACCGGGGAACAAATGCTTTTTTTGGTTAATTTCATCTTGTGGAAACGGCAGTCTCATGGGCCTATTTGTGTTTAATGAACCACATCCTGTATCGTCTTTTTGCATGGTTCTGAGGAGAAATAAGTTGGCTCTGTCTTCTGGCATGCTGTAGACTAGTGAGTGTCCAGCTCGTATTTAACCTCCTCCAGTCTCTCTGCCTTCATCCCTAGAGCTAGACTGATCCTACAAATAACTGCACAGAAGCTAAGGCACAAAGGGAGAAGAAAGGGATAGTTAGCCAACTCTCACCACCATGCTGGGACCCTACAACAGACAAATGCAGCCAGGCTGGGATTTTTCACCTAGGATAAAATTAAGGAGTTTAGATTCAGAAGTGACTGCCCTGGGGTCAAGCAGCTAGGAATCAGAAAAGCCAGGTTTATCTGAGTTCAAAGTCAGTGCTCTCAAATTTTCAACAAATTGCTTTTAATACATCAGTAGTCTTCGTCCTTTCTGGAGTCAGAGAACCCTTTGAGACTGCAAGAAAGCTATGGAGACTTTCATCCCAAATAAAACACAAATGCAGATGAACAACACTTTGCCTATACCACTAAAGCATTTATGACCCTCCCAGGCTCACTCAGTCACTCACTCATTTATTTCAATAAACATTATTGAATGCTATCAATATGCCAGGCACTGGCTAGGTATTAGCCAAGCAGGCATGGTCCCTGCCCTCACAGAGCTTATAGTGCAGCAAGAGAGAAAGATGTAAACTAATAAATGTGAACTTACAAACAGGTTATGTGTAGCAAAGGAACATCATTCTAAGAAAATAAAAATGTAGCAAAGGATCCTGACACAGCCTGAGGCTTCTTGAAAGGTTTCCTGAGAAAGTGACATTTGAGTTGGATGATATGAAGTGATCTCAGCAAAAATGGGGAAAAAAAATCAGCAGAAGGCCAAGTGACAAAAGGATTGCAGCTTGTTCTAGGACTTGAAGGAAGGTCAGTATGACAAAACGGCAGAAAGCACGGAGACACACGGGGCTGAAGAGGTTGGCTGAGGACAGATCAGAACTGTTAGAGCCCTGAGGCCATGGGAAGGAATTTGCAAATTATCCTCACAGCAGTGACAAGGCACCTAGAAGTTTTAATCCAAGGAATAACATGATGGGATCTCTATTTTAGAAACATCCTATAATGGTTAATTTCATGCGTTAACTTGGCTGGGTTATCAAACTATTTGGTCAAATAGTATTCTGGGTATGTATGTGAGGATGATTTTGGAGAGATTAACATTTGAATTGGTAGACTGACTAAGCAGATTGTCCTCCTTAATGTGAGTGGACTTAAACCAGTAAGTTGAAGGCCCCAATAGAACCAAAAGATTGACCATCCTGCCTGAATGTCTTGAGCTAGGACATTGGTCTTTTCCTGCCTCTGGACTCCAATGGAAACATCGTCTTTTCTTGGATCTCAAGCCTACCAGCCTTCAGACTGGAACTTATAGCATTGGCTTTCCCAGTTCTCAGGGCTTTGGATTCAGACTGGAATTACACCATCTGCTCTCCTAGGTCTCCAGCTTGCTGACTGCAGATGTTGGAACTTCTCAGCCTCAATAATTATGTTAGCCAATTCATTATAATAAATCTATATCATCTATATCTATATTTACATATCTATACCTGTATCTGTGTGTGTGTGTGTATATATATATATGTATATATATATGTGTATATATATATGTATATATCTACCTATAAGTCTCCCGCTACATATCCATCCTGTTGGTTCTGTTTCTCTGGTTTTGTTATCCTGGCTAACACACATCCTCAGGGCTGCCACGTGGTTAGGATTCAGGGAGGCAGGGTAGATGCAGGCTGACCAGGCAGGAGAACAAAGCTGGAGTCCACACAAGGTATGATGGTGACTTGGAATAGGGTGGCAACAGTGAGGAAGAAAAAAGTGGGCAAATTTAAGAGTTATTTGAGAATTAAAATTGACAGAACTTGAAATGGTTTGGAAATGGGTGGGGGAAATCAGCAGAAGATCTTCTCAGAAGCTAAGGTACAAAGGGAGAGGGAAGGGATAGTTAGCCAACTCCCACCACCATAGACAAATGCAGCCAGGCTGAGATTTTTCACCTAGGATAAAATTAAGGAGTTAAGATTCAGAGGTGACTGCCCTGGGGTCAAGCAGTTTGAAGTCAGTGCTCTCAGATCTTGAGAGAGGGTGTTGAGAAGGATTCCTAGGTTTCTTGTTCTGCTTCTAAACAGATAATGGTGCTTCTCACTAGAACACTAGAAAAGTATTAGGTTGTGTGGAGTGGAGTTTGGGCAGGCAAGAGAACTAGAATGATAGCAAATATCAGAGGAAAGCTTGAGGTTGGAGGTATAAAGTAGGACTCATCAGTGTGGGGATTACAACAGAGATCATGACCATAGAAACAGTCTAGAAAGAGGGGCCCATAAGACAGGCTCCTGTGAAACCTCACTTACTAATGTTGCAGAAGAGGATGAACCTGCAGAGGAGACAGAGATGCAACAGTCCAGAGGGGAGGTAGAAAACCATGAAGATCTGGTATCACCAAAACAAGCACAGAAAGTGCCTCACACTGGAAGCAGACAACTTTGTCAAAGGCTACTGAAAGGTCAAGCAAGATGGAACCTGAAAACTGTCCACAGGATATTGAATCACTGAGGAAGTGAACCAAGACCTTGCAGGTCTCAGACCCTAAGAACAACTCCATGCATATCTTGTTGCCATCTTAAAAGCAAGTTCCCTCAGGAAACTGAAGGCTCTGGAGAATTATCCAACTCTCATCAGCCCCTTGGCCCACCTGTCCTCAAAAGAAGAGGCGACAGTTGAATAATCATTCCCTTCTCCTCCTCCACCTACAACCCCTGAGATGCCTTTTAAACAGCCAAAAACTCCTTTAAAAAGTAGTCTGGGAATGTTTCAGCTGACATTCAAAAGTGCATTGTAATTCAAATGGAAATGCAGAAATGCAATCCCTTGGACAGTCTAGGAAAATGATAATAGAGATAAGACACCTTTTAAAAGTGGCGACATGTATTTATCTGTGGGGACATTTCTATACCATGGACTCTCCCAATCTAAACTCAGGAGCAGTGCAAACTTCACATAGAGAATGTCCTTCCACAGGGGTCACCTAGGCAGTACACTTGGAAAAGACATGTTAATTGCATAGCATTCTTTCACTTCTAGCCTCTCTTTATTTCCCCATTTCTCTTTGTGGATTTTGGTGTGCATTTGTCTAGCTCTCTTTGTTTTTCTGTCTCCTCCTCCCCTCCCCCCTTTTCTCTCTCTCTCTCTGTCTGCCTTTCTTTTCCTCTCTTTCTTGCTCTAGCTCTCTGTCCCTCCCTCTCTCTCAGACACACACACAGAATGAACAGTTCTTTCACATACACACATCTGTCACCTTCCATAGTCAGTTTCTCTATAAAAAAGAAGCAATTAAAAATTCAGAAAACTTATTATATTTCTAATTCCTGCATCTATCACTATTCTCCCTAAGTAGAGAATGACAGGGGATGATAAAAGTTACAGATTCCTTTTGATATCTCCCCAGTCCAGTTCCACAGCTCCTTCCCTTCACTGGCTCCAAGCCTGTAGCTAAACTCACTGAGGCCCCTCCCATTCCCAGGACAATATACCTCTGCCCTTGATCCTGGGTCACAATGATGACAAGGGATGAGAGCAAATTAGCAAGCCCCACCCCTGCTCACACACGTGTGTGCCTTCACGCACATGCATACACACAAACATACACACCTGGAAACACAGTAATCGAAGTGGATGTGGCAGCCTTGGGTGGAGGGCATGGGTTGGATCAAGATAATTAGGCCCTCAACTCAGAGCTGGATGGGTCCATCCATTGCTCTATTTTCTTATTCAATCTATACAATGACTTTGCATTTTGCATATGGAAAAACTGATCTTAAAGAATGAATCACTTTGCTCAAGATCACACATCTGGGAAGAGGTGGAGCCGGGATTTGAATTGAGATCCATCTGATTGTAAAACCTGTGCTTTATCTCCAAATGAGAAAGTCTTTATCCAAGGTAGCCACAGGAAGGGTGACTTTATACAGTGAACCCTCATCATGATATAAAGCTCATGTATCATGATCACAGCTAGGGAGAATATGTGAATATCAAGTCAAAGGGTGAAATGGAGCCCCAGTGGGAAGAAGGTAGTTTTTTCAAAATACAGGGATATCAAGAGCACAGAAACATGTAGTGAAAGTATTATGCTTGAGCAAGAGACTCAGAAGTTCACACACTGCTTGAGGGAATGGCACAGGAGCAGAGGTGATGGCTAAAGAAACCCGACATGCTAAACAGCTTCCATGCTAATCATGCCTGGAACCTAGAGCTTCCAGGGATGACTTTGGCTACTCTAGTTGTTTCCTAAGGCCCAGTTCTTCCTGCGCTAGATTCTACCTTATTGACCGGTTCGGTGTTCCAATCCCCTACAGACTACTGGAAAGCTCAGAATTCCCACCTGGTGATATAAAACTCTGCCTTCCTGCCTGGAGATCTTACCAGTGGTTATTGGCATGCCCAGTGCCCCCTCTGGAATCAACAGCAAAAACTGGGTCTGTTATTCTAGCTTTTATTTTTGCCCTATTACAGGGAAGAAAATACAGAGGATCTAGACCACCATACTTCCTTTCTGTGTCTAGAATAGACATTACCAACCGATCGTCTCAATGATTCCAATAACTTACACACAGTGTTCTAGACAAGCCATTCCCTAGTTGATCAGAATTGGCACATGAAAGCTAGAGAGCATAATATGATAGTGACTGGGTATTCCAACCAGCCTGGAAATGTCGGCCTCCTCCCTCTTCCCAGCTGTCTACCAGTGGATTTTTAAAAGTCTGTAACAAAAATGGTGAAATATTGGGAGACTAAGGCATGCTGGTAATGAACAACGTAGGAACAGAGCCTATATCTTCTTTATTTGGTGCCACAATATCTGATGCACACACAAAAAAATACAGAGAAAAAGCAGTTGGGAAATGTTCAAATAATTAATGAATAACTATGACTTTATTTTCCTGCACAATGCACCTTTAGAAACACTTAGGGGAATGAGAGTAAAGTAAACTCCTCATGGGAAATATTTTAATCAGGCACATTCACCCCATCTCCCTTGGCTTTCCGGTAATTTCCAGTGGCTTCCCCAGATCATAAAAGTGGCCAGGGTCCCATCATTATGAAACCTGGGAAGGCTAGGGCATTTGTTTCTAATGTCCAGGGACACCAGAGCTAGGGCGAAGGAAGAACTGGGCTCAAGTTTGGATTCAAATACCATCTTCTTGGCCTTTTGCCTCTGTAAGTTAAGGTTTCCCTTCTGGAAAGGGGGAAGTGAGTACCCTTGCCTCCTCTGCTTTCTGGGGTAGATGGGAAGATCACAGGAAGGCCATCTGGAAACTGTAGAGGGCTATACAAATGCTCATGGTTGTTATCCATGCCCTATTTGGTCTATTTTCCCCAACCTACTCTACCAAGTTTGGCCCCTCCACTCCTCCCTTCACTAAGAGTTAAAACAACACTTACAGGGATTGTCTTTATCTAGTGACATCTGTAATTCACAGATGAAAATGAGGGTTGAGCTCACACATTAGCAAGGTATGGAGCTGGGACTAGAATCCTCGGCTGATGCCCATAATTTTTACTTTATTTCAAGCTACTGTTTTCTATGTACCTACTATGTACCAGACATTTTATCTACATCATCTCATTTTATTCTCCCAAAAGCCATGCGAGAGAATTACTATCCCTCATTTAATACATGAGGAAACTGAGACTTAGAAGTTCTTTTACCTGAGGTTACCTGCCAGGTGTGTAGAAAGAGGAGTAAATACATGAAATACCCTCCATCCCACTTCAGCACTGCACTATCTCTCCTCCTCTCACAAGTTCTGCCCACCGAGTTATCAGCCTCCAAGCCCAGATTCATCCTGGCCTGGTTTCCAACGTTTAGCAGATGGCAGTGACACATAACTCATGGCTGGGGAGAAAAGGGGATACTAGCTATCTTTAAGTCCAAAGGCTTCTTTCAACTCTACAGATGCAAATCCCCAGCTTCTCATCTCCCCATTCCCTAGCATCACTCCCAAATATAAAAAATCAAACCAGAGTATTTGATCTACCATCTAGGTGGTCACAGCAGGTGAAGATAGAGGGGAAGAAACACACACAGAATGGTTAATTTGACCTCAATGCATCCCCTATCCTCTTCTTGGGAGCAAGTATGGACAATGGAAGCAAGAAAAGTGCCTTTGCAGACTAGAAGCCCAGGAAGGAAAACACCAAGTTTACCCCGCAAGTTTGCGGCAAAGCCAGGTCTTGAGGGGGACCCCCCAGCTATTATTTCAGCACTCTTTCTTCCCCCCTCCCGTCTTATTTGTAACAGATTCCATGATCCACCATGCAAGGAATGGGATTTTCTGGAATGAGAAAGTCAAGTCTAAAGTCTGAAGACAGTTAAGGATGGAGAAGGGGTGGGATTTAGAATCAGAGTAGTGTCCCAGGCCCCAAACGTGGTATGAAGCAAATTAGTTATTTAGCCACAGTGAGTGAAGGTTTTTATAAACATAACCTAATTGTATTACTTCAAAGTCCTGAAGCTTATTGCCCTGCTTGATGATGTGTCACATTATTTGTAGGGTAGCACAATGAGACTTCTATTGATTTAATGCACTTCCTTAAAGACTGTCATTGTCACAGCCATAAAACGGAGCTATTCCCAGACAACTCAATTATATCCACTGTGCCCATAAACCACCCCGTGCCCCACACAGTTGCACACAGGAAGCAGAAAGGGGTGAGAGCACGACTGGGGATGCAAAGCTCCCAGGGACAAAGGGAAGGGATCTAGAGATTGGGAAGGCAGGTGGACTAGGGTTTTATCCAGTTGGGAATGTGCGGCTGCATAAAAAGCACTAGACAGGAGGTGTAGAGCACCCCACTTGGTCTTGGCCCTGCCAAGCAAAGCTGTGTGAAAGCTCCCTTCTTCTCCCCTATAGACTTAGTTTCCTCGACTGCAAAACTGGAGTGCTATGCTCAATGAGATCTTTCAGATCCCTCCTGGCTCCCACATTTTGTGGTTTTTTGTTATGATTGCTTTCGTTCTTGGAGATAGGGTGGCTGAGCTGTATGAAAAGATGCAAGCATGTTCTTAACATTGCTCTTCACCCTTTCCATCAATTGAGAGACTTTCTTTTACAAATAGTTGATAATAATAGTATTAACTATATCAAGAAGCATTTCAGTATAGTTGAAAGAGGGAAAGAATATGGGCTTTTGCAGCCAGCCAGCCTTGGGTTCCAATCCTGACCCTGCTACTTATTAGCTGTGTGTCTATGAGCACTTGATGTGGCATATCTGAGACTCATTTTCTCACATGTAAAATGGGAGTATGAATACACTGACCTATTAAAACACATGTATACACATGTGCGATATTTCTAACTTTCTCAAAATGCTATTACATAAACCACTTATCTTTAATGTGAGAAGCAGACAAGAATAGCTACTTATGTAGCCATTTCATAGGAAGGGAAAATTGAGGTGGAAAAGGAATAACCTTCACAAGGTCAGTGGGCAGAGACTGGTCTCCTGCACCTGGTCTGAGGAATTCCAATTCTGATAATAGCTGAGAGTCAGAGGGAAATGAAATCTGCTGGCCCTTCCTGAGGATAAAAGCCTCACTACGGGACAGAATGGAAACCGTCCGCTTGGTCATGAGGTGATTGTTTTTCCAGCAGAAGGGAGTTCTTCTTGGGAGAGAAGAACCCAAGATCTTCTTGGGTTCTTCCAAGAAGCCTGGAGAGAAGAAAGTGTCAAGAAGACACCACTTGCCGACCCCCAACCTGATCCCTGGCAGTTGTTTCAAAGAGAGGATGTGGGAAGCAAAGTACCTGCAGGAGAAGGCAAGGGTTCTGGAGTCTAGAACACTAACTTGAGGCCTCAGAAAATGTCTGACTTGACAGAATCCTGCAAAATCATTATACGATCCCTCACTCTGCCCATGGTGAAACTGAAGCTCAGAGAGAGGCAGGGACTTGCCCATGGTCACACAGCTTAGATGTGGCAGAGCTAGGATTTAGATCCAAGGCAGCTCAGTTGTCTCCCCAGACCCCTTGCCTCTACAGCCTGCCTGGCCACCTCCTCCAGTAGGCACTCCGGGCTTACCTTTCTGATACTGGAGCCACAGCTGCTGCTGGACCTTCTTGCTGGGAAAGTGGATGATGCAGGTGAGCTCTGAGCCATAGAGGGCCTCTGCGATGTAGTGGGAGCCATAGTGCTGGATGAAGGACAGCAGCTCCTCCCGACTGCTCTCCTTGGTCAGGATCTTGAGAACATTAGTGAAGCCTGGACAAGAGAGGAGCATGTGGAGGTGGTCAGATGTGGGAGGCTGGCAGCTAGGCAAATTATACAGTAGCAGGGGTTCTTCCTAACCTGGATTTGGTGCCTTACCCCTCAGCACAGTGGCAGCTTGGTGGCTGCACTAGTCCAAACATACACATAATTCCCTCACTTAAATAGCAAAGAATGCCTTCTCTGAGGGGCACATCAGACACAGTGACCAAGAGGGAATCTGGAGGAGAAAAAGGCCTAAACTCAGCAACGTAGACCATGGGAACTTAAACAAGATAAATCAGGAAGTCAAAGCTGATATCTACTCACTGAGCAACCAGTGTGTACTGGGAAAACTGTTAGATGTTTCACCCTCTTTATGTAACTTAACCTTAGCCACAATTGTATATAACTTGACAACAACAACCCCCATTGTATAATGAGCCAGTCAAAGCTGAGAGACTAAAATTGAGTTATCTTGAACTTCCAGCTAGAGAAAGAAGCTGGACTCAAACCCACTTATGTTCTCACTGCAACCTGCATGCATCTTCCACTGCACCAAACAAACCAGGGCTTGAACTGCCCATGGCTGGAATCCTAACGCTGCATTTGCCCAGAGTCAGCATGTATTCTGAGTCCATGAATCTGATTCCTGGTTTAGCTTCCTGTAGCATTGCTTTTCTTTATATCTCTGCTGTTCCCTCTCTTTAACAGTGGTGTGTTCTCTCTCCCTAGATTTCCACAGAGCCTTCTTGCTGCTCTATTTCTTAGTCCTAGGCTAAGTCCTCAGCACTTAGCATGGGGCCTGCACAGCAGTCACTCATTAAAAACTGCTCCCTCTTTCTCTCCTTCGTCAAACAGGCACATGACCAAGCCATTCTTCCAGGGGCATTCCTGAGCTCCTCCCTGCTACTGGACAAAGCCTACTCACCTTCTTTAGAAATTCAAGGTTCCAAGCTCATCTCTCATGAGCCACCCACACTAAGTTTTAGCTCCAGCCAAATTAGTTTTATTATTTATCCTGAATGTGACCTGGAATTTCTATCATTCTATCTTTCCTTGCATTCTCACTACCCTCAACACACACACACACACACACACACACACACACACACACACACACACCTGAAATGGCCTCCCTATGTCCTCCCTAAGTCACACCTATGCTTCAAGGCCCCTGGAAGTCACCTCTTCTCCAAGAAGCCTTTCACATCATCATGGACAGGAGTGCCTTCTGTCTGCACTTTCAACATGCACCATCTTAAAGTCAGAAGCTCTACCTTATTTGTCTCTATATCTGCACATGCATCCTCCCTGCACACCCACCCCAAATGGGTACATGGCCCAGTTCCTGGGACACAGCAAACACACCAACCACAATTATTACAAGAACAACCAACACTGTGCCACATCAAAGTAAAATGTAAAAGAACAAGCTTCTCTCCAACATTAAAAGTGAGCTCCAATTTGCCAACATTTGATTGACAAAAGGGTTTTCCAGGAGCATCATTATTGATTAATTAAAGCAGATGCACTTTTGTACTTCTAATAGGAACATCATAGTCTTATTCACAAATGCAGTGTGGGGTGTGGGGGGCAGAAAACAAAAATAGGGCTCAAAGAATGGGTGTTTGATGAGAACAACCCCTCTCCATCAACCTGTTAAGTAATACAACTGGCTAATTAATACGGTAGTGTTAATAATTAGATGGTTTCTGTTAAGTAATAAAAAACAATACCACAGAGATGCCCTGAGGCTCTTATCCAGGCAGACAAAACTGCAATCAAATCCTTGATTCATTCATTCCCTGCTCTGCCACTTACTAGCTGTGTGACCTTGGGCAAGTTATTTAACCTCCCTAACCCTCAGTATACTTATCTGAAGAAAAATGGGATAAATAATGCCTTCCTCACAGTACTGTTCTGTCATAAGAAATGAAATATTATAAAATGCTTAACAGATGTCAGCAATAATTACTATTTCTACTTCCCAGAGGGTGAAATCTTCCAATTCCCAGGCTATAAGAGCTCCATTTTGCTGATGAACAAAGAAAAGAGAACAAAAGAACTCATAGATAATTAGAGGACACTCAGACAATAAACCAGTGAAAGTGTTATTAGTAAGAGTTAGGGTAGAATATCCTAGGTCAGGCCTCATCTTTCCAGATTCTTTCATTCATTCCTTATTTTTCAGTTTTCATTTATTTTTAAAAATTCCTCCATCATACATGAGCACCAACAACGTGCTAATCTTCGTTAGTTTTGGAGATACTAGAATAAATAAGACCCAAGCCCCACCCACAGTTCTCAGGTCATAGACAAGATTCCAATATAAATCAAGGACTTGTTAGTGTCTTGATATAGATATTCAAGCACCGAGAATCCTGTCAGTTGTTTTGAAGGGAATGGAGAATGGGGGAGGCATCACAGAGTAATATAGTATATGTTCCCAAGACAAAGAGGTCCAGGCAGAGGGAACAGTATGGGCAAAGTCACAGTGGCATGAGAGAACATGCACCATTTTGGGCACTATAAATTGTTGCCATCTGTTGGAGCTTAAAGTTCATGTGGATATAATGTGGGTGGTGCATGAAAAGGGATGGGGGTGTGGGGGTTATATAAGATTTTTGTATCGGAGATGGACAGGAAAAGAAATTAGCCAGGAGAGAAAGAGAAATTGGTGTCTGAGGAGAATTTATAATTCACAAGCTTGAAATACTTCAAAAACATAAATGTGACTTAGATACTGTTTATCCCCACTCTCCTATTCATACTTCCACACCCTACTCAGATACCTTTTCCTCCAGGAAGCTTCTCTAGCTCCCCCAGAATGATTAGCTCCATCTTCTGTGCCACCGCTTCCCCATTATTGCATCGACCCTACTGTCTGTCAGACTCCTGTCCACCCACCCTCCCTAGGACTCCTTGATGGCAGAGAGGATGCATCCTCATTTCCTCAGCATCCCCAGTGCTCTCATATGCCCTGGCACATGCTAGGTCCTTGGCAGCAAGTGCTAAATTATTCCAAGTCCCCTGGCTGCCCAGGCAGTGGTCCTCACCTGCTGAGAGGGTGATGGTGCTGAGCTTCACACGGTAGAGGTTGCTCCGGACCCGCCACTGCTGCACCATGGGGTAACCCATGGCCTCATCATACCTGATATCTCCTGGGAGAGAAAATAAGATGGTCACGTGAGCCCAGAATTAAGACGCTTCACACCACAACGCTCACCCTGCAGCTCTTGGCTCTGGGTAACAGACACCTCTTTGAAGTACAACTTTCATTGGGACTGACAATTTTATGAACCCCACCCTCCAGGCCTCTTCCTGGTCTCTAATCTCAGCCCTACCCCTCATTTTTCTCTACACTCTATAGCTTGCAAGTCCCCTTTACCCTACAAGCAAGAGCAACCTCAGGTCAGATCTATGTCTTACCTAACCCCATTTGCAACTTGCCACCAGGCACTAGACATCTCAGTGCTTCCGTTTCCACATCTGACACTGTAGCTATCTCTAATACTCTTATTTCATAGGCATGTTGTGAGGCTCAGGTAAGGTACTAGAAGTGGGAGCCCTCTGGTAACCTAGAAATGTTGTACACGTAGACCACATGTAAGTAAACTACAGCCTATTTGTTATGTATTGTCTGTAGCTGCTTTCACACTATGACAGCAGAGTTGAGCAGTTGCAATACAAACCACCTGCAAAGCCTAATGCATTTTTTAACTTTCCCTTTATGTTTGCTGACCCCTATGTAGACTATCATTTCTTAACATGGAAACATGGGTGTTCATAAGTATTATGTACAATATATGTATACAGAAATAAACTCTTTCTATTTCAAGTAAGACTGAGAAGCACAGGCAAAACAAAGTTTAACTGTATAATTTCTCAGCATCTTGATTATATTAACAATGCTTGAAAGTAGTGTGCAAACTTCTTTGACCATAAAACCCCTTTTGTATGAAAGGTCCCTTGGAATTCATGTTTTATAGAATAAATTTCAGGAAACACTGGTGTAAACAAGAAATAAAAACAGAAAAGACACAACAAAGTGTTAGCGGTGGTAAATGAAAAATTCTTGTTTTCTGATTTATATTCACAACTATTTTCTAAATTTTCTACCCTAAGCTTTGCAAACTCTCTTTTTTATAAGCTGAACAAAAATACATTAAAAAGATGCTAGTCACATCGCAGTTATTATTACTGTTTTTATGTATCCATGCTTTCTTGTGCCTCTGCAAATGGCAGGCACATTTTCAATTCTTTTCTCTTGTCCCCTGGTGAGTAGGCACTTAAAGAGATATTTGATACCAAGATTAAAATGAGAATCTCATTGGAACAAATGATTTCTTCCTGGACGTTACTGCAGTATTAAAGTTGTCCATTACTGTCAACTTTTTTTTTTCCTCCTTATGCTCCTTAGCCTTTTCAGGAATAAAATAGTTTTTTAGAGGCTTTCATTTTAAAGTGAAATTTTCATGATCCCCAAAGATATGTCCACTGGAGTGAGGTTGTTTGTTATAAATACATCCTCTTTGTTTATCTGCTCTGCGTCTCCTGTCCTTCCTTTGCAGAGGCTAGGGAGAAAAGGAGATTGTGTGGAGGGAGGAAGGGCAGGGCTGTGTTTTTGACTAAGGGCAGAGAAAATGTCTGCACAAGAAGATTCAGACACCAGGGACAGGGCAGTCTCTGCTCCTTCCATTACTGCTCATTCATGTTCAAAGCAGACTTGCTGGGGGCATTGGCAGCCAAGGCCTATCTCCAACAGAGGGAGGCAGAATGATGCAGGCTGTTGAGAGGCAGCTCTTTCACTTGGTGGCATGATGTCCAAACATAAAAACAAAACAAATTTAAAAATTCCTTCTGATTATCAAGTAATTTATAAAACCATCTTCTCACTCCATCTCTCACTTCCTTCCATCCCTGCTCATTCCTGGATTCAAGCCTCAAATAAAAGCTTCTCCACTGGAATGGATGTCAGCTTTTTGAGGTCAAGGTCATGGTCTATATTCCTCCCCTTCTACAGAGTCTAGAAGACAGCCTGGCTTATAGTAGCCTCTCAATAAATGCCTATCCACTGGCTGCCTAACTCTCGCTCTGTTCCTAACCATAAACTCATCCCTGGGTTACTCTATCGCTGACTCTCACCTTGCCCTCCCCATCCCAGATCCCCACCTGGGGATTATGGTTGGAATGAAGCTATGTCATGGAGGGAGGAATTTTTCCTGGTAATAATTAATAATAATAATAATAATAAATCTTTTGAAATGCAATAGTTCCTTTTATTAGGAAATCTCCAAAGATCCTTGAGTCAAAACAAAGAATCATAACAATTTGAACCACTAATGGATACCCATAGTGTCCCAAGCATTTTATATACATGATCTTTATTTCTCATTAGAATCCTAAAAAAATAATTATCATACCCTATTTTTTTGTTATTGTGTTTTGTTTTGTTTTGTTTTTGAGACAGAGTTTCGCTCTTGTTGCCCATGCTGGAGTGCAGTGGCAAGATCTCGGCTCACTGCAACCTCCGTCTCCCGGGTTCAAGTGATTCTCCTGCCTCAGCCTCCTGGGTAGTTGGGATTACAGGTGCCCACCACCACCCCTGGCTAATTTTTTGTATCTTTAGTAGAGACAAGGTTTCATCATGTTGGCCAGGCTGGTCTCAAACTCCTGACCTCAGGTGATCAACCTGCCTCGGACTCCCAAAGTATGGGGATTATAGGCATGAGCCACTGCACCCGGCCCATACCCTATATTTTAGAGGAAGAAACTGAGACTCAGAGAGGGAAACTGTCCAAAGACATACCAGGATCAATGACAGGTTCAGTGGCCTTTCCATTAAAGCACAGCACCTCCTCACAGACCGTGGACATGTCTGCTTTAGGAGGTAGTAAACTCCCCATCACTGGGGGTATCCAAAGAGGGATAACCACTCAGGAAGGATGTTATAGACTTGATTCCTCATTAGGAAGGAAGATTAGACTAGACACATTTTGCAGTCCATGTTAGCTCTGAAATTTTATGATCTTAAAAAAAATGAAAATTAAGGAAGGCATAGAAATTTTTTGTAACATTTTACAAGGTGTCTTTTACATCCATCATTTCATTTGATCTAAATCTGGGTCCCTCTTTGAGATAGCACAGGTCAGGGGTGATGTAAGATAGTGGATATGCCATCAGCTTTGGAGTCAAGACCGACTTTGTTTAAATCTTGACATGACTATAGACTAGCCACGTGGCCTTGGAGGAGTTCATGACCTTGCTGACAAGTTTAAAGGGGACAATAATGGCCTTGCAGGGTTACATGGTTTAACACATAAAAAGTGCCTGGCCCCCAGGACCCCTTAAGCACATGTGGGTTCTCTCCTCCATCTGTGCTCTTTTACAGGAAAGGCTCACAGGGGTTAAATGACTCTTTGGAGGTTTCCCAGAGCTTGCAAGTGATGGGGAGGTCAGACAGAGATTTCAACCTAGGTCTGTGAGATTGTGGGGTCTTCCCTGGGGAACAATTCCCCTCTCAGTGAGAGAGCTCTATTTTCCTTCCCCATGATGATTGCCCCGTGACTATTCTCCCTGGGCAGTGGATAAGGCACGCAACCACAGCATCACAAAGGCAGAGTCGGGAACCTCACATCTTAGGAAATTTGTTAAGAAAAGGGTAGGAGAGGAACTGCGAGCAGAAAAAGAGGAAAGAGCATCCTGGGGTTGGACAGAAAATATGGCGTCTCAGGAAAGCCTGCAAAAGGCAACTTCCCAGTGGAGAAAGAAAGTGGTTGCGGGGTGGGGGAGCGGCAAAGTGGAGTGGAAAGGGCAAAAGACTTGGTGCTACAGCACCCAGGTTTTAGTCCTGGCAGATATGCTGTGTGACTTTGGACTGGTCCCTTCTACCTCTCTAAGTATAGCTTCCTAATCTATCAAATGGTAAAAATAATAATCACCCCACAGATGGCACAGTGCCCACGTACAAAAACGAGCTGTGTAACTCGAGTGCTTTCAAGTAGGAGGGGCTCCTGGTTGGAGAGTCCACTTCTTTTACTTTAGAATGACTTAAAATGAACCAAGAATACAAAATACTAAAAGTGGAAAAATACCAGAAAATTGTCAATGAGAATGAAAAGTGTTTTGAGACTCATTCACAGAGGCAAAACTCTCACTGAGAAAAATCATTCCTGTTCTCACAGAGGAACCTCCTCTCAAAGATGACTGCAGTCCCAAGTCTGGGGTCTCAGGGAAGTCCCTGGTTCTGCACAGCCAATAGGAGCCCAAGAAAGGGTAAGTTCCTTCCCATCCCCTTCTTCGTGAAGGAGGAGGCTTGACAGAGCCCATCTGGGATCTGCTGAAGACGGACATGCACTAGGTGTGTGGTCAGGGAACCTGGGAAGGGTCTGGCACATGTCTTACCAGTGAGCAGTTGGAGGTCCGGAAGGGGCTCGGAGAGGACCCCCCGGCACTGCTCCTCCACCGGCAGCGGGATCACCAACAGCCCGTCGGCCAGCTGGGGAAAGTCCTTGATGAAGTTGTTCTCCCTGTGGAGAGGAGCAGAGAGACTGCCAAATCGAGGAAGTGGAGACTGCTGGGGACTGCAGGGCAAGGAGGCAGGATGCTGTAGACTCATGCTGGGGTGGCTTTGCTGTGATGCCTCTGGTTTCCTGAATCCCAGCTCTGAGAACATGGTGCTAACTACAGGTTCCTGAATCAGTCAGGCTGGGGTTCAAGTTTAGCCCCACTGCTTACTTGGCTGTATGATCTCAAGCATGCTACTGTTCCTCTCAGAACCTCAGTTTCCTTGTCTATAAAGTGAGACTCAGATCTAAGGGCTGTTGTAAGCACTTAGTGGTAAAAACCTACCAATTATTTAAGATACTCTCTGATGCTCTATAAACTGTATATGTGGCTGCTAAATGTCCCCTGGCATAAGCAGTAGCAATGTTGAACCAGGATGTGAGAACTGAGAATAGTATGTAGTGTTTGAAGAACAAGGGGGCAAGACTAGGCTGAAAAAAAAGAAAAAAACAAACAAACAAACCTTGGAAAAATAGATGTTTGTTAAAATGGAAGGGCCCTAAGAGACTTTTTTTTGGCTCAAACTTTTCCTTTTACAGATGGGGAAACTGAGGCCTGGAGAAAGGGAATGACTTGCTGAATCACAACCTGATAGGTTAGACTCAAACCCATGTCTTCTGACTCCAGGTTAGTGCTCTTTCCCTTGCTCTAACTTCTTTAGGTGCCTCTAACCCTTTCCTGCAGGCCAGTCCCAGGGAACAGAAGACAGACCTCTGAATGACCCCAGAGAACTGAACTGTGAACAAAATTCTGAGAGGACGGTAGTAACAGTGCAGCAGAGGGAGGCAGGTTTCATTCTTCTAGACAATAGACCTGCCTAAAAATTAACAGCCTGTCAAGAGAGGTGGTGAGCTTCCTGTTACTGAGGGTGTGCAAGCAGAAAACTTGGCAGCCAATTGGCACGGATGGTATCGAGGGCTTTTCCATATTAAATATGACTTCTGAGGTCCCTTTATATTCAGAAATTCCCAGCATTAAAGACATGAATTATAGTCTAGAGAGGAGGAGGAGAGAAGAGAAGGGGGAGGAGAAGAACGAAAGGAGGAGGATGTTTATTACTTCATTTTGACACATGGAATGGTCAACCTTGAAATGAAAATCAGAAGCACAAAAACAAAAATATGTGATGCCAAAGCAATGCCTTTGAAGCCTGTATCTCAGACAGTTCAAAGCAGCTGTAAAAGTGTTGAGTGGCTTGGGTCACCTTCCTGTCTGCTCAACATCTCTGCACCCCACTCCAGGCACCTTTGAAGCTCATCATCAATTCATCCATTTAATGAACACTTTCTTCATTTCTGAGTCCAGAGGATGTGACATTATCACCATCTTCAATACCACCAGCCTCACCATCATTATCATCATTGTCTTTGTCATCTGTATTATTCATTGAATCTTTATAATTTGCTAGGATCTAGCTAAATACTTTACATACATTTTATCACTTAATCTTCACAGCAATCCCAAAAGGTAGATATTATTATCTTTAAGTTGCAGATAAGTAGCATGAGATTTGGTGTTAACAGGTGGTAGAGCTGGGATACGAACCCAGGTCTGGCTGGGCCTAAGACTGTCTGCCCAGGCATGCATGTGCATGATGGTGAGTTGTAAGGCCCACACTTGCCATTTAAGCATGCTGCTGTGTGTGGGTGTGCCATGGCTGTCTGTGGAGTCATGCTTGTTTATGTCTGTGTGTGCCTGTGATAATGGGTTCTACCTAGACGGTTGGTCTTCGTCTGCAAATCTGGGAGTGTGGAACAGCAATATGAATTTAAAAAGACAGGCTTCTGGTAGATGGAAGTACCACCACATAGCATGTAACCCTAGCCAGGACTAAATGTCCTCATGCCTCCCTTGTGAGGTGGCCTCTGGTGATTGATAGATTTTTCCCTGAAAGATGTAGCAGGATGGAGGGGTAGTCCATGCCCTAGTCAGTCAACCAGCATGCACTGAGCACATACTTGGGTGGAATCCTGTGCTGGGTGGTGCTAAGAACACAGAGACAGATTGATGTTTCCCCTTGTTGTCCTCTAGATCTTCTCAGCCTAGTGGGGAAAACACAAAAATGGCCATGCAGAACAATCAGTGGGGGCTGCTATCAGGAATTCTGCATGTGCTGGGTGCTGCTGCACAAGGTCTCTTCCCTACAAGATCCCCAGCACTTGTTTTCACTCTGGGCAGGAGAGGCTAAGGGTGAGGAGGTAGCTCAGCCTTGGAAGCTGAGAAGAGCCTATGAGGACTGGGCTCCAGTTCTGCCCACACTGCATCCTAGCTGTCTAACCTGGAGCAAACCAACCAAATCTCAAGGTTCTGTTCTGTAAAACGGGGATCATAACAGCTATTCAGCTGGCCTTAGTGGAATGGCTACAATAACAATAGCCTTTTATTGAGCACCTACTATGCACCAGACACAATTGGCTGTACTTACTCTTCACCCAACTCTGTGAAGTAGGTGTCATTTACATTCCCCATTTAGACATTGAAAAGCTGAAGCACAAAGAAGTTATGTAACTACCTAAAGCCACAAGGCTGGGAAGTGGGAGATCCCAGGTGGTTTGGCCCCAGATCAAAATTGAGTAATATATTGCTTTCAACCATGAGTTAAGTTTTAAAGTTGATTCAATCTGGTATTTAATTTTTCCAGAATTCTATGAGGTTTAAAAGCAAACTAAATGCTTAAGTCAAGTATATTTTATACTTTATTATGTACTAAAAAATCACCAGATTGCGGTGTTATTTCTCAGCTTGCCTTTCCCTAAGCATTCACTCAGACAGTTGAATATAGAAGGGTTAATATTTATTGCATGCCTAGCATAGAGTCTTTGTTTGTCTAACAGGTCATGGTAGATGTCTTCAAAAGACATCCTAGCACACTCCTCATCACTGCTTGGGTACAGGGTGCTAAAGGACCTGCCTGTGACACACACAGGCTGTCAAAGCTGGAAGGGCCATAGTGCCTGGGCATGTGCCGAGCCCAGACAGGATGCAGCCAAGAGGAGGACCTTGCTGCTCCTACAAGAGAGGAGAGAGTTAGCTATTCACCACATGCCCCAGGCTCTGTTCTCTATGTGACCTCTTCAAGCCTCACGCAAATGCCACAAGATAGGCATATATTCCCCGTTTAACCGACAAGGAAATGGATTTTCCATGGACTTACACACTGGACGCATTTGGGAAATAAAATCTGAAGGCAAATCTATCATTTTTCACTTTACTACCCAAGGGTCTCCATTTCAAATCTCTAGAAATGTTCTTACAATTGCAGAGGAGGGAAGGTAATGCCACCTTCTCTATCTGCATGTCCCTCTCTTCCAATCCTTCTCCCTTCCCGTCAAGTCACTCTTAGCTCTGCAAGGAAATCTGACGCCAACGGGACAATGCAAGGAAGCAGTGTGCAAACTCAGGAGGCAGGGGCCTGGCTCAGGACACCCCTTCTCAGAGGAAGGTTTTCCTTCCTGAGCTTCCAGAAAGTAGAGGGGGACTTGGAGAAATGCAGAAAGAGAGAGAAGACGGAAGGGTGAGAGTTAGCCAGCCAATATGGAAGGCTGGGAAGGAGGGTGGCAGGTAGGCAAAGATGAAGCCCGAATGAACAACCCAGCAACGGCATGGTCCCTCGGGTACTGGGTCCCTTTGCAACCGCCTGGGCGATGGCCACAAGTCCTGCAAGGCCTCTGCCAGCAGAGGGCGCCCGGGGCCTTTGCATCGATCGGCTGTTTCGGGAGGCAAAACACGGATGAGAGAGTAGCTGCTGGGAAAGTTCCGCTGGGCTGAGAACCTCAGATGTAAGCCTAGACAGCAGCTGCAGAATCCACCCACCTGGGAGAGGCGACAAGGGAGCTGGCAGGGTGCTGGCTTAAACTCGGGTGCTCAGGAATAATTCAGATTCTCAGCGCTCGTGTGTGTGTGTGTGTGTGTGTGTGTGTGTGTGTGTGTGTGTAGTAAAAACTACCACACAATTCGTATAATACAAAGACAAATAATGGACAATATTTATTGATTGATTATATGTGTTGCTCATAAGTTATGCTGTAGTTCATGTGCCAACGTGTGTGTGTGTGTGTGTGTGTGTGTGTGTGTCTGTAGTAAAAGCTGCTAGGTAACTAACCCTAGTAATAATGATAATATTTACTGAGATTTATTGATTGCATTTGTTGACCATCTCCTATACTCAAGGTAGTGTGTCAAGATATAGCAGCATACAGGAATGGAAAACCAAAGGTTGTATGTTCTCACTTATAACTGTGAACTAAGCTATAAGGATTCAAAGGCATAAGAGTGATATAACGAGCTTTGAGGACTTGGCAGGGGAAGGTTGGAAGAGGAGTGATAAAAGACTACATAATGGGGCCAGGAGCAGTGGCTCATGCCTATAATCCCAGCACTTTGGGAGGCTGAGGCAGAAAGATCCCCTGAGGTCAGGAGTTCAAGACCAACTTGGCCAACATGATGAAACCCCATCTCTACTAAAAATATACAAATTAGCTGGGCATGGTGGCACCCACCTGTAATCCCAGCTACTCGGGAGGCTGAGGCATGAGAATCATTTGAACCCGGGAGGCAGAGGTTGCAGTGAGCTGAGATCACGCTGAGACTCCATCTCAGAAGAAAAAAAAAAGACTACGTATTGGGTACAGTGTCTACTGTTCAGATGATGGGTGCCCTAAAATCTCAGAAATCACCACTAAATAACTTATCTAATCAAAAACCACTTGTACCCCCAAAATGATTGAAACTAAAACAGATATAGGAGTGTGTATGCCATTTTAACCTCATAAGAACTCTGTGAGACAAGTACTATCATTATTCCCGTTTTATAGATGAAGAAACATGTTCAGAGAGGTTAAGGAACTTGTCCAACTGAAGTCCACGGTTTGAAAGTGGCAGTGGCCAAGACCACATTCTAACACCCCTAGCTTCCAGCTGAAAGCCCAGCATGCAGTAAGTACATGCTCAGTGAATCGATCCCAAGCCTGTGCTCTTGATCCTGGGCATAGCTTGACTCATTTAGAGATGATACCAGGCAGTTCTGTTATTCATCACCACAGTGGAGTGTGCTTTCAAGAAAGCATTTTTGAGAGATGCTTGTTTAAACAAACAGTGGCTCTGCTGCTGCTTGAAACACAACATTCACTTATACACGCACACACACAAACACACAGACAAGCATCTGCCAAATTTATCTATAAAAAAAGTTCAATCTCAGTCGACATTCTAGGGAAACAATTCATCGATTCTAAAATAGTAGATCTTGGGCCCCGGGGACTCTGGCAGTGAGAGGTCTCCTTCATTTCACAAACACTTATTGGAGCTCTATCCTTTTTCAGGAACTGTTTTGGGTGCTAGGGATACAGCAGTGGAAAATCAGAGGAGATGCCTCCATTCATGAAGACCAGGAGAGAATCAATGTTGCACTGAGGTCTACAAGATCCCTCATTATCTAGACCCTGCCTACTTAACTCCTGCTGCCTTATTGTTTGAGCCACAGCCCCCTGGGCCACTGTTTTCCTCCTGCTCTGACTGTCCTTAAGTTCCTTTTCTGGGGCGTGCTCCCATCCTACACAAGGACCCACCTAGAACTTGCCCTCTCTCTGGAATTTGCCCTCCCTCTGGAATTTGCCCCCCCTCTGCACCTGAACAACTCCTACTCATCATTCAGACCATCCACTATTCCTCTGCCTTTGAGAACTCTCGCTGGAATCAGTTCTTCCATTACACACCCTTATAGTATCTTGTTGTTTTCCTCTATGAAGGGCTTTATCGTTTCTAATGATACATGTGCTCGTGGAAGACCTTGTTGGACACCTGTCTTTCACACTAGACTGTGTGTTCCATGCAGCCCCAAACTATGCCTGTCCAATGTACTTCTGCCTCCTCAGGGCCCAGCAGTGCAAACTAAGTACCTGAGTAAAACTGAGAAAAAGTAGGTGCACCATGAGCATTTGTTGAAGCAGTGAAGGAAGAAAACCCAGAGACAATGGTAATGTGTGCATGACCTACATCTATTGATGAAGCCGTTTCTGATGTTTTGCCAGAGTCTCAGAATGCTTCAGGATCTAAAGCATATTGAGGATTTGAGTCTAATATTCCATAAGAAGCTTCAAAACCCTACTTTCTTACCCTAAATTCCTAAGTGCATACATACTCTGGCTCCCATGGAGCTTGGACAGAGGGGCCAGGGGCCACTGAGTGAGTGGGACCAGATGAGAAAAGATGATCTCCCTAAGAAAGGGGTTGGTTAAACCTCCCATTCTTGGTGTACATATGTGTATTCAGGTAGAGGTAGTGGTGCGGGCACATTCTAGAATGAACAATGCCAGTGGGCAGCAAAAGGCCCCATTCAAAAACCATCATTTCCATAATACCATTCCAGTTTTCCCCAGTTGAAATACATCTTTTCTATCACTTTAATTTCATGCATCTTGTTTGTAAATTGATTCCAGATGTGGTCTTGGGATCTAGTGATAGAAAGAGCATGGGCTTAGAACTCATACACACATGGATACAAATTCTAGCTGTGTGACCTTCAGGAGTATCCCTTCAAATTTTATGATCCTTAGTGACTTCATCTGTAAAATGGGGACAATGAGTTCAGCTTCAATGTGTGAAGAGGAGGATTTATGTAAAGTTATTTTATTTTATTTATTTATTTTTTTGAGACAGAGTCTTGCTCTGTCACCCAGGCTGGAGTGCAGTGGTGCTATCTTGGCTCACTGCAAGCTCCGCCTCCCAGGTTCACGCCATTCACCTGCCTCAGCCTCCCGAGTAGCTGGGACTACAGGCGCCCACCACCATGCTCTGCTAATTTTTTATATATTTTTTAGTAGACATGGGGTTTCACTGTGTTAGCCAGGATGGTCTCGATCTCCTGACCTCGGGATCTGCCCATGTCAGCCTCCCAAAGTGCTGGGATTACAGGTGTGAACCACCGCACCCGGCCGTAAAGTTATTTTTAATGCTAGCTTATTTTCCTGAATCCCATACTAGATTCTGAATCTCTCCAAGGATCTCAGAGGGCCCAGCACAGTGCCTATCTCATTGTATATGCCCCTGAGCATTTGTTGAACCATGTGTAATAGAAGGGGAAGGTCTCTTTATCCTCCCAGGCTACCTGCATATGACCTCTAAATGACAGAAATCCTACAAAGCATTTCCACTGAGATGCACTGTGTCTAGCTTCCTTCTGATCAGCCATGCTGACAGTGAAGACAAACAAGGGAAGCCGGACTCCTCTGACACTCTGTCCTACCCTTCCTCAGGTCTTTGCTGCCTGCCGCCCCTTTTTAAGAATATGTGTGTTTTGGGTACATTAATACACAGCAACCAGCATGCAAGAGCCATTACCCCTCAGTTCTAGGGAAATTAGCATTTCAACTGAGGTATTTCAGGAAGGTAAATCACCTTAGAGCCAGCCAGCATTGTCTGCAGTCTTTTCTTACTTGAGGGAAAGCTAGGAGCCTTGGTTTGGGAGCTATTGAGTTTGCAGGGAGGGGCCTGCTCTCCTTGCCTGGTTCTCTGGCTCTTCCTACACCGTCCAGAAGCCTCAGAAAATGTTGCCTTAAAATCCCAAAGCTGATGAGGACATATTCCCTAGTGTACACTCTGCCCCATCCCCCCTCTCTGACTGAACTGAGCCTTTATGCCAAGTGACAGGATGACTTTGGTTGAGATTTGGTGTCCTCTGAGAACAAGCAGTTGGGAGACCTGTGTTCTCATCTTGGCTCTGTCACTGGCTGGCTGTGTGATATGCAGAAGCCACTGTCCTTCTCTGGAACTGAGAGGAATGGGCTGGTACAAAACGTTTGTCTGAACCTCAAGCTGGGAGGTGCTGGGCTAGATTTTGTAGCTGTTCTGCAGGTGCCGGAGACATCTATAGGGTCTGGTGGTGATAAACTGATGCTAACACTGGTTGGTTGGTACCAGCCCACCCTGAAGCTCTGTCTTCTTAAGCAGCAGTTAGAAACTGTTCTCATATGCTCAACTTCTTAATTATGCATCATAGTTTAAGTTCTCTGGTCAAGCACTCAATATTTAGTGATTCTTTCATTTAACCATTCATTCATTCATTCATTTATTCCTTCGTTCATTCAACAAATATTTACTGTTATTTGTCAGGCATTAGGAATACAACAATAAAAATGACATTCTCTGTCCTCCAGTTACTCACAGGCTGATAGGAGACACACATGTGTACAAATGCCTTCTATGTATGTGTGCACATGTGTGCAAGGTAAATCATTGTTTTGAAAATGTTAAAATGTTTTTCATTCTCCGAAAATCTTATTTGAGCTTTGCCTCTCAAAGTTGACTTTGCAGTGTTTCAAGCTGGACAATAGTTTAAAAACCCAGCCTGTGCTGAGGGTGAAGTTCCCTTCTCTATCAAAAGACAGACCTGCTGACTCAGATCATTATGTTTTATTTTAATATACAGATCGGGCAGGTGATGGCCTCACAGTTGTACCCACCAGATAAGAAAAGGAAATAGTACACTCTTCTTTCTGCCACTGGTGCTGCAAGGAATTGTTGAAGAGGAAAGTCAAGTGGCTGAGAGTTCAGATGGGAGTGCCTCAATGACCCTCCTCCTGGCCTTTTGGAAGTCAAACCACCCCTCATTCATCCCAAGTACAAGAGTAGTGTCAATAAATGCTTAAGATATTTAAGAATCTTGATACAGGTGAGCAGGGGTGATTGGGTTTGCTCCCCTAGACTCAGGATATAGTCTGGGAAGTTTGCAAGCCCCTCGCTCAACAAGCCAACAGGAGCTCCTGGGAGAGGGTAGCAGTAAGTGAAGAAGAGATTTGAATTTGGAGCCACCCACGCCAAGTTCTGCATACACAGGGTAAAGGGAATAAAACTGTCAAGACTTCCTGACCCCATAAATATGTACAATTGTTATATGTCAATTAAAAATATAAAATTAAAAATAAAAAGACTTCTTGGCATAACTCCTTCGCTCCCATGGTGTCAGGGATGGTAGATGAGGCTGAGATTAGAACATTAGAACAAAGGGGGCTTCAGAGTGTTGAGACCTAATGACGTTGGACATTGGCTGTGCATTCCAACACATTGCTTCTTTCAAAAAACTACCCAAGACCATCCATACCTCAATGGATGCCAGTGCTAGCACCCAGAGCCAAGCTCAAACAAAAAATCACATAGCAAATACCAGCAAGGATCCACAAGAACACATTTGTACCAGAGACTTTCCCTCACCAACCTCTGCCTTCTCTGAGGCCAAGTTAAGGGATAGGGGAGACTGGTAAGGGGGAGAGGCAAGGCTGGTGGGGAGAATGCAACTGAGGCAAGACTGGTGGGGAGTTGAACTTTGAGTGGACTAAACGTTTACCCTAGAGAAAATGTTTTGTATCCTTAATCAAAAAATGGAAATACTTGGCCAGGCATGGTGGCTTATGCCTGTAATCCCAGCACTTCGGGAGGCCGAGGCAGGCAGATCTTGAGGTCAGGAGATCGAGACCATCCTAGCTAACATGGTGAAACCCCGCCTCTACTAAAAATGCAAAAAAATTAACCAGGCATGGTGGTGGACGCCTGTAGTCCCCGCTACTCAGGAGGCTGAGGCTGAGGCAGGAGAATGGCGTGAACCCAGGAGGCAGAGCTTGTAGTGAGCCGAGATCATGCCACTGCACTCCAGTGAGACGGGGTCTCACTCTGTCACCTAGGCTGGAGTGCATTGGTGTGATCTCGGCTCACTGGAACCTCCATCTTCCGGGTTCAAGCGATTCTCCTGCCTCATGAGTAGCTGGGATTACAGGGGTGCACCACCACGCTGAGCTAATTGTATTTTTAGTAGAGACAGGGTTTCACCATGTCAGCCAGGCTGGTCTTGAACCCCTGACCTCAAATAATATGCCCACTTCGCCCTCCCAAAGTGCTGGGGTTTCAGGTGTGAGCCACCACACCGGGCAGAAACACGTTTTTGCTATCAGTGGAATGAAAACTTGAGAGAATTATTATGTCAGTTGTAGAAAATTAAGACAACAGTGTTTTTGTATACTGAGTTGCAGCAAAATAATTTTTGAATGCTTGACTGTGAGAATGGATGGTTATAGGTTAGAGGGATAAAGTCTAAGTTTCATTGGGAAAGTTCAGGGACAAAAGAAATGAAGAGAAGGAAAACTTAATGTAGACTGAGGAGGTCAGGAAGGCTCCCTGGAGGAGGTGAGACTTGACAGATTGGGAGGGGTTAACAAGGGAGAGGGCAGAAAAAGGAGGTGAGAGTGGGGCCTAGGCAGAAAGAACAGCATGTGCAAAAGTCCATAGGGGTGTATGTGTGTGTGCACGTGTGTGTGTATGGAAGAGGCACAGATATAACACACGGCATGTTCTGGAAATTGCAATAAGCTAAGTTTGAAGATGCTAAAGCAGTGAGTAAGAAGCAAGGATGGGATAGGGCTAGAGGAGCCCACGTAGGGATCAGATCTCATGGGTTTTCTAAGTGATGCTACAGGAGGTGGGCTTCATTCTAAGGGTAAGGAGACCCACCGTAGGGTTTTCAGCAGGAATGCAAAACCATCAGATAGGAGCTTCAAAAAGACTGCCTGACTACAGGGTAGAGGATGGACTGAAAAAAGGCTGGAAGGAGGGAAGCCAGTTAAGAGGTTTTGCAGTAATCCAGACAAAACATAACCGATTAGGTGGACAACAGAATACAGAGAAGAGGCACAGATTTGAGAGAGAGTCAGGAAGTAGAACCTGCTGATCTCCATTGCCAAGTGCATGTGGTGAGGAGTAAAAGAAGAGTCATGGGATACATTGAGTAGGTTTGAGCCCAAGCAGTCAAGCCCATGCTCCTGTGCTGACTCCAGAGACCTGCCTCCCCAATATTTGCTTATTATTAGTACTAAGAACCAGAGCCCTCCACACATGCCTGAGTTCATTAACCACAGCTAGAAAACAGACCAGTGTGCTTTGTCCCGCCACATATGTCCTCGGCCTCCTTTCTGCCTCTGCTAGCTGTCAGTCCACCTCAGCTTAACTGCTAACTGTGAGACCCACAGGAAGATGGCCAGATCTCAAGCCTAACCCCCAGCACTTCAAGCAGGCCAAGTCACCTCCCAGACGGAGGCTCTCAGAACTGCCACTTGCTCCATAGCAGAATGCAGCTTGTGACCCCTACTGTCCAGGGTGTTTCAAGGACCATGGCTGCAAAGTTGCTTCACTGGCCTATCCAGTGGCCCATACCAATGGGTCCACTGTAATCACATCTGATGCTTCCAGAAATGATAAGCATTACTGTTACCATTTAATAGGAAAAGAAGCAGAGGCAGTATAGAAAAGTGTCTTATTTAAGGCCTTGCAGGTGTTTTCTTGGCAGAATTGGACTGACTACCAATCCCTATTCTTAGTTTCCAATCCAGTCCTGTTTCGACTTGTACATTCTCAAGTGTTAGGCAGAGTGACCTCTCTACCTGCCTGATACCCTCTCTGAACTGTGAACTCCTTCCAGGCTGGGGCTGTATTTGTTTCTTCTTTGCAGCCTCCTCTGCGCTCTCTCATAGACTTCCCAGACAGACCTCGTGGTGTCGTCTTCTTCAGGAAGCTGTCACTGAGTCCCTTCTTTGGAAGCAATATCCTTCTGTTTCCACAGCACTTGACTTTGGCTCTGATCTCAAGATCACCAACTCTGCTAGGTATGATTGTTCTCTGCACGTGTTTCCCATCTAAGATTCAATGGTCAATGCTGCAAGGATCTATATAACTAGTTTTCCTCAGAGCCCTCCTCCTCCCCACAGTCTGATTCCAGGGTTTGGTATAGACACAGTCCCTAATAGCTGTTCTTGAGGCCATCATCCCGTCTCATAGCGACTACTACAATGACCTGTTAACTATGCTTTCTGAATTCAGCCTTGCCCCTTCCAATTCATTGACTGTCTTGCAGCCAGAACAATTTTCTGAAATGATGTTTCTAACACAAATATGTCATTAGCTCCATGTATTAGCATTATATTGCAGCTGTAAAACATCATCACAAAGTTAGTGGCTCAAAACAACATTCATTTATTTTATAGTTTTGTAGGTCAGAAGTCTGACATGGGATTCTGGGCTAACATCTTAGTGTCAGCAGAGATGATTCTTTCTGGAGGTTCTAGGGGAGAGTTGACTTCCTTGCCTTTCCCCTGCTTCTTAAGCCTGTCCATATGGCTCATGGCCCCTTTCCTCAATCCTGAAAGCCAGCCAAGGCAAATTGAGTCCTTTTTTTTTTTTTTTGAGACAGAATCTCATTCTGTCACCCAGGCTGGAGTGTAGTGGCGCCATCTCAGCTCACCGCAACTTCTGACTCCTGGGTTCAAGCGATTCTCCTGCCTCACCCTCCTGAGTAGCTGGGATTACAGACATAAACCACCATGCCCGGCTAATGCTTGTATTTTTTAGTGGAGATGGGGTTTCACTGTGTTGGTCAGGCTGGTCTCAAACTCCTGACCTCGTGATCTGCCCGCCTCAGCCTCCTAAAATGTTGGGATTACAGGCGTGAGCCACCACGCCCGGCCAATTGAGTCCTTTTCACATCACGCACTCTTACTTCATCCTGTCCTCTGCCTCCCTCTTCCTCTTTAAAGATCCTTTTGATTTCATTGGGGCCACCTGGTTAATCCAGAGACTCTCTTCATCTCAAGATGAGCTGATTGGCAACCCTATTCTACCTGCACTCTGAATGTTTTCTTTTCTATGTAAGGTAACTGATAACTTATTCATGGGTTCCAGGGATTGAGACATGGGCATCTTGCATTATTCTGCCTGTCACCTTCTAGGTTTTTTTTCTTTTTTTTTTCAGTTTTCTTTTTCCCTAGGAGGACTTTGTCAATGCCCCTCCTTTCATTTGGGAGTTAGATGTTCCTTCTTTGTGTTTGTGCAGCCCCTGTTCTGCTGCTATGCTAGCATTTTCACACTGGACTGTTGTTCCCAGTCACCCTCTGTCTCCCTCATTGGACCATGAGCACTCGAGAGCAAGAACTACGTCTGTCTTATTCACTGCTGTGCACCCAGCCCTAACGCAGTGTCTGATGCATGCACTAGGGGCTCAAGAAGTGCTTATTCAATAAATTGCTGAAGTCTCTTAGCTGAATGGCAATGTAGGGGAGACAATCCATTCAGCTGTGGTACCGCAATCTCCCTCTCATGGGGCCTAGTCACTGCCTTATTCATCTCTGCCTCTCTTGCCATCCTTCCTTCCTTTCCCTACATATCTAGCACACAGAATAACAAGTATCATTTTTAAAGCTAATATCTATTCATTGTTTACAATCTGCTAGACATTATTCTAAGGGCTTTGCATATACAATCTCATTTCACATGCACAACAACCATGCAAGGTAAGCACTCTTCTTCTACTTTTTTAGTGAGGGAGCAGAGACATAAAAGAGGAAACATGCACAGAACTTATAAGGTGAGGTTTGAATAATCTAACTTCATGTTCTTCAACACTATGCAAAAATATGCTGGTAAATGTTTAATTTTTCCCCAAATGAAATCCTGAAAAGTAAAGGTTGACTTGTTGCAAATGCCGATGCTGGTTGAATGTCTTAGATGGATGCCCTTTGTTAAACGTATATCATGTGTTAGGTTCTCGGCAGGCTTTGTTTCCAACCCTCTCAACAACCTTGTGAGTTAGATATTATTATCTCCCTGCCAGAGGTGAGGGAACTGGGGCTCAGAGGGGTGAGAATCACTTTCCTGGAGTCATGTACAATTGAATCAGGGCCATCTGCCTCCACTCTACCACCTATCTCTCCAACCACAGTCACACTTGTCTTCTTCCCTCTTTCCTGCCCACCCTCATTTATACACAGGTGTGCATGAGCACACACACACACACACACACACATCACATACCCCCATACATACACAGAGTCAGAGTGAAGCCTGGGTTACACAAAGCACATGTCTTCCCTCTCTAAATGCAAAACGATTTCCACCAGTGGCACCAAACTCACTTAAGCATTCCAGGCATGGCTGTTACTAACGCCTGCCCTGGTAATTGCAATCCCTGAAATTGAAAGAAATTGCAGGCTAGAGCAACATTATCTTCTCCTCGGCCACTTCGCCCTCCATCTCCTTTGCCTGTGTGTATTAGCACTGGGATTCCTTGTCCTGTCATAACACTGAGAACAAGCTGAGCTGCTGTCACCAGGGCCTCTTCCAGAACTTTCCCCTCCACTACTCAAGGAAGAGAGTGAAAGGCCCTCACACCTTGACATAAAATTTAGAGATGTCGCTGGAGAAAAGTCAACATTACTAGGCATTTTTCTGACAAAGTGTTATCATTCTGTCTGTTTTCCAGATGCTATAAATGAGATTCAGAGAGGAAGATTAGCCCTGCCCCAGAAGCTAAACACAAATTGAAACCTAAAGATGGCTTCCTTAACAGATCTGTAGGGCCAGAGTGAATAATTCCCTGGTTCAAAGTGGCAGCTGAGCTCCTTGATGAGGGGGCACCTCTTAGTCCAGCCCTCCTGCTCCAGCTCCAGCCTTAATCCCAGGACTGCAGGATGCAGACTGCCTCCCTCAATCCCTGAGGGGTCTAGCTGCTTACTTTATCACAGCTAAGGGCAGAAGCCCATATCCCTGTAACTTTCAGTATGTTTCCAGCTCAATTAGGATCTTCATATTCCAGTGTTCAGAGTATTTTCTAATCTTAGGAATCCTCTATCTCACACCACCATTTCACTACACACTCCTCAAGGGCAAGGCCTGGACTCCATTCATATCATTGGTATCTCATGGGTCTAGAATAAAAGCAGACACACAGTAGGTACACAAAAAACACTTGCCAGATGAGTCCAAGGGTGAAGGCGACTGACTCTCCCTGAATCCTAGTGCATGTTATCATCATTCCTTACGCACCCAGTCCTGCCCTGGACAGGGAGCCAGGATGTCCAAGTTTCATGAAGCTGTGCCAATAACTTGCTGTGTGATTTTGAGCAAGTCATTTCCCATCTCTAGGGAGTGTTTAAGCCCTGAGGTCATTTATTTGAATAATGCAAGTGTCCCCAAATGGCTCCAGTATGAAGGGCTAAGAGAAAGTTCTCAAGATGAGAAGACCTATTCTCATGGGCACCTTGTGTCTTCTCTCTCACCTTTTTGGAAGTAGTCTTTGCAGTCACACACCTGGATTTGCATCCTGGTCCACCTCCCATCCCCTGTGTAGCTCTAGTTGGACAAAACATTGAACCTTTCCTGGACCTTTGTTTCCTCATCAGAAAAATGGAAATAATAATCATCCTTGCCTCACATACTTGCTGTAAAGATGAAAAGAGCCCATAAAATGAATTGCTTAGCAGGAGACCTGAAAATAGCAGGCTCTCAATAAATGGTAGCTATTGCTGCTGTAAAATGCACCACTCTAGCACATTTTAACACACTCAAAAAGCTTGTTGTGATTAGGCATAAGAAGGATGCAAATGGACCTGAAACCCTTTTCTTCTCCTCCTGCCCTGACAGCATGCACAATTTGTCCAAGCCACATGAGAGAGCTATAATGAGAATACTGGACATATGGTCACTAATTTGGGGTTATTTTCTTTACATCATGGGAATCCTTCCCGCCCGTCCCTGGTAAATTTGATTCTTTCCTAACTACAGAACTTACCCACAACCTCTGGTGGAGCTGGTAAAGCTAAAAGCGATGCACCCAGCACCATAAGTTGAATATCTCTCTTCCTATCACAGCATGCACTGAAATTGCCATGGTGTGTCTATTTCCCTACTTTTGGGGGGCAGGAACTAACTGATATGGTTTGGATGTTTATCCCCCTCAATCACATGTCGAAACATAATCCCCAGTGTTGGAGGTGGAGCCTGTTGGAGGTGATTGGATCATGGGGGTGGATCCCCATGGATGGTTTAGCACTATCCCCTTGGTGACAAGTGAGTTCTCTTTCAGTTAGTTCACACAAGACCTGGTTGTTTAACAGAGTGTGGCACCTCCCTTTCTCTCTCTTGCTCTTACTCTCATTATGTGATATGCCCAGCTCCCCCTACCTTCCAACATACTTGTAAGCTTCCTGAGGCCCTTCCCAAAAGCAGATGCTGGAGCCATGTTTGTACAGCCTGCAGAACGATGAGCTAATTATTCTTCCTTTCTTTAGAAATTACCCAGCCTCAGGTATTTCTTTATAGCAATGCAAATAGTCTAACACACTAACTGTTTTTTCTCTCTCCTGCAGCTCCTAACAAAGTACTGGGTGCATACTTGGTATCCAATTCGAAAATGTTTGTAGAATTGAGCCTTCAGTAGACTGGACAGCAAATTAAAGAAAAATAATGTTTAAAAACTCTTAAAGCAAAAGATAGAAAATAATCAAAGCCACATTTTAACTGACCACACAACATCAATTCATTTGTTACTTCATTCCTTGTAGTAGTTAGAAAGAAAGAACTTTTTTGAATGTTAACATTTAAAACCAAGCCATAACATGGACTTTGGAATCAGAACATATCGCATAAATACAGCTGGTTCTGGTGTGAATTTGTGGTTGGGGTCACATTTGTGAAAGTTTCTTCTTCCCTTTTGTCTTTCCCGCTCTCCCTGGGGCACCTTGGAAGTCTTTCCATATAGCCACCTCTAATGAGCTTTGCAAAATGAGAAACCTGCTACAGTAGAAGAAAATCTAATAGCAATTGTTTCCTTGTTCACTCTTTCTCTCTCTCTCTTTCTTCTCTTTCCCTCTTTCTTTTTTTATTAGTCATTAGCAATGGAGAAAGAAAACACCCAAAGGCAATAGAAAGGCAGTAATATTCTCACGTGCTTTCTGCAACACTGCACTCATGAGGAGCCCTGACCATCTCGCATATTCCTTCGTGTTCAATTCCAACAGTCCTGTCATAAGTTGGAGCCACAAGCAGAACCTAGCTAGTGTGGACATTAGCCAGTTCGCTTCATAACAAAGGTGAAGTGTACTTGCTGTTACAGGACAGTTGGAAATTGTTGTTAAGTGCTCCTTAACACTAAGGGATATCAAGACTTTAAAAGGGCCTAGAAAAATACAAATCCAATTAATGAACAGAAATTTTGTTCTTTTCAAAATTTGACATAGAAATGTAATTGAATCCAGTTTGTAAGACCCTGGATCCAGCTTCCCACCTTCTTAGATACTGGTTATGTTGCCATATGCAATCATACAATCATGCTGAGCCTCAGGTTTGTCTATAATACCCTACTCCACTCATAGAGAGAGGGCCTTAAATCATACCTCTTACTAGATGTGCTATCCTAAGCAGGTTGTTAAATTTCAGGAGCCTCAGTTACCTCACTCATAAAATGAGGACCAAAATAGTACCTACTTTTATAAATTCAATTATGAGAATTAAAAGAGACTATGCATATAAATAGCCTGTGTGCTTCATGGGGTGGTAAAAGGAACAATAACTATAAACAGCCTATGTATATATTTGCCTGTGTGGTAGTTACTGTTACTGTGGTTATTTATTTCCTAGTAAGAAGTTCAAAGTTAAAGTTCTGCTTCCACTCTTGCAAGTTCGGACAAGTTAGCATTTCTTACTAAGTTTCAGTCTCCTGATATGTAATGGGGACAAAATAACAGTACCAGTGTCGCTGAATTGTTGTGGAATTAACAAGATAATGCATGGGGCATAGCACCTGGCACATTATACTGTGTGCTCCATAAATGTTAACTATTGTTATTGTTATTATTATTATTATTAGAAATGTGATTTAGGTTTTAAAAAATAATATGCAGCAGAAAATCCCAGAGAATCCACAACAAAATACTGCTGGAATTAATAAGTGATTATGACAAGCTTGCAGGATACAGATTTACATACAAAAGTCTATTGCTTTCCTATATGCTGGCAGTAAACAATTATAATTTGAAATTAAAAACAAAACATCATTTACATTAGTACCAAAAAATAAAATACTTGGTTATAAATCTAACAAAATACATAGAAGATCTATGTAAGGAAGACTGCAAAACTCTGATGAAGGAAATAAAAGATCAAAATAAATAAAAGGAGATTCCATGTTCATCTTCAATATTGTTAATATGTCAGTTCTTTCCAGCTTGATCTATAGATTCAGTGCAGTCTCTATCAAAATCCTAGTAAGTTTTTTTGTAGGCTTGGCAAATTGATTTTAAAGTTTATATGAAAAGGCAAAAGACCCAGAATAGTCAAGACAATATTGAAGAAGTAAAACAAAGTCAGAGGACAGACACTACCTGACTTTAAGACTTACTATAAAGCTAGAGTAATCAAGATGGTGTGATACTGGTGAAATGACAGAAAAAGAGATCAATGGAACAGAATAGAAAGCACATAAATAGACCCACGCAAATCTAGTCAACTGATCTTTAACACAGAAGCAAAGGCAGTTCAGTGGAGAAAAGGTAGTCTTTTTGACAAATGGTGCTGAAACAAACAGATATCCATGTGCCAAGTAAAAAGAAAGGATGAAGAAAAGAAGAAGAAAGACAGACAAAAATCTAGATATAGATTCTACACTTTTCCAAAAATAAAAATAACTCAAAATTATTGTAAGTCTAAGTGTAAAAACCTACAAAACTTCTAGAAGATAATATAGGAGAAAAATTTTAGTAACCTTGGATTTGATTATGTGTTTTTAGATACAACACCAAATATATGATCCATGAGAAAAAATTGTGAAGTTGGACTTTATTAAAATGAAAACTGCTGCTCTGTGAAAGATACTGTTAAGAGAATGAAAAGACACACTATAGACTGGGAATATTTACAAAACATACATCTGCTAAAGGATATCCAAAATATACAAAGAATACTTAAAATTCAACAAGAAAACAAACAGTACCATTAAAAATGAGCAAAAGAGCTGAACAGACACCTCACCAAAGAAAATATACAGATGGCAAATGAGCATATGAATGTACACGCATCATCCCATGTCATTCTAGAATTGCAAATTAAATGACAATGAAACACCACTATATAACTATTGGAATAGCTAAAATCCAAAACATTAACAACAACAAATGCTGGCAAAGATGTGGAGAAACAGAAAGAGTTAATTGCTGGTGGGAATGCAAAATGGTACAGCCACTTTGGAGAATCGTTTGGCAGTTTCTTAAAAAGCTAAACAGTCTTACTACGAAATTCAGCAATTGCATGCATTCCTTAATGTTTACCCAAATGAGTTTAAAACATGTCATGCATTCCTTAATGTTTACCCAAATGAGTTTAAAACATGTCCACACAAAACTCTGCACATGTTTATGTGATCGTATTCATACTTGCCAAAACTTGGAAGCAACCTAGATGTCCCTTAATAGGTGGTTGAATAAACAAACAGCCATATAATGAAATATTATTATGCAATTTTAAAAAATGAGCTATCTAGCCACCAGAAGGAATGGAGGAATCTTAAATGCACATTCCTACAGGAGAGGAGCCAGTCTGAAAGGGCTTCACACTGCATGGTTCCAACTATATAACATTGTGGAAAAGGCAAAGCTATAGAGACAGTGAAAAGATCAGTGATTGCCAGGAGTTCAGGGAGAGAGGCAGAGAGAGGAACAAGTGGAGCACAGGGGATTTTTAGGGCAGTGAAAGTATTCTGTATATTCTGTATGATACTGTCATGGTGGCTACATGATATTATGCATTTGTTCAAACCCATAGAACTATACAACACGAAAAGGTAAACTGGGGACGTTAGCAACTAATATTGAATCAACATTGGCTCATCAATGGAATAGATTTCACAACACTAATGCATGGTGAATAATAAGAGGAGAAACTGGAAGGAAAAGTGGAGATAACATATGAGAGCTCTGTACTTCCTGCTTAATTTTTCTATAAACATAAAACTGCCTTAAAAATAAAATCTATTAATTTAATAATAACATGCATAGTCTAGGTATTTTTTGTAGTCAATTCTATTGTTACAAAGTGGGAGTCGACAAACTAGACATCTCTAGGCAATCTGATGTCCACCTTTTTTTTTATTATTATTAAAACTTCAAGTTCTGGGGTACGTGTGCAGAAAGTGCAGGTTTGTTACACAGGTATACATGTGCCATAGTGGTTTGCTGCACCCATTAACCTCAACCCGTCATCTACATTACGTATTTCTCCTAACTCTATCCCTCCCCGAGCCCCACACCCTGCAACAGGCCCTGCTGTGTGATGCCCGCCGCCCCCACCCCTGCCCCTGTGTTCTCATTGTTCACCTCCCACTTATGAGCGAGAACATGCGGTGTTTGGTTTTCTATTCTTGTGTTAATTTGCCGAGAATAATGGTTTCCAGCTTCATCCGTGTCCCTGCAAAGGACATAACTCATCTTTTTTTATGGCTACATAGTATTCCATGGTGTATATGTGCCACATTTTCTTTATCCAGTCTGTCATTGATGGGCCTTTGGGTTGGTTCCAAGTCTTTGCTATTGTGAATAGTGCCGCCATAAACATACGTGTGCATGTGTCTTTATAGTAGAATGATTTATAATCCTCTGGGTATATACCCAGTAATGGGATTGCTGGGTCAAATGGTATTTCTAGTTCTAGATTTTTGAGGAATCGCCACACTGTCTTCCACAATGGTTGAACTAATTTACACTCGCACCAACAGTGTAAAAGCATTCTTATTTCTCCACATCCTCTCCAGCATCTGCTGTTTCCTGTCTTTTTAATGATTGCCATTCTAACTGGTGTGATGTCCACCTATTTTTGTAAATAATGTTGTATTGGAATGCAGCCACATCCATTTGTTTTTGCATTGTTTATGGTTCCTTGGGTATTACACTGGCAGAGTTGAGTAGTTGTGGGAGAGCCCACGTGTCCTAGAGTTTAAAGTGTTACTATTTGGCCTTTTACAGAAAAAGCTTGGCAATCCCTGTTGTATAGACTCTCAAGCTGAAAAGTGTGGTTAGGAGCTGTTTAGTTCAATTACCTAAAAAAAATAAAATAAAAGTGCTGGAATCCTCGCAACCACATCATTCTGGGAGGAACAATTTTATAGTCTAACCTCTCCAACAAGTGTGAACTTCGACACAATAATCTCAAGATTATTGTAGGAGAAATCAACTTCTCTTCCCTTGCTATTCCTGTAACCCACCAGGCCCACACCTTCTGATCTAGAAATAGCATGTCAGAGTAGAACCTGGACATGGACTCATCACTTACAGCCTTCATTCTGAACCAGTTTTTGTCACTCAGACCCACCCTGCTTCCGAACTTTTTGGTACTGACTTTCTGCTCATGCCCCTGCCACCAACTCCTGCTTCTAATTTTCAGTTTCAATACCAGATCTGGGTGCCCCAGCTATGGCCTAAGCTCCTTTGGATCCATTTAAATGAAAAATACAATGATAGGGTAAATAATGACCTTCAAAGATATTCAGGTTCTAATTCCTGGAAACTGAATGACACCTTATGTTATGGGCTGAATTATCCCCCCTCCCCTGCAAGAAGAAAATCCTCATATACTGAAATTTTCAGAGTCACTCCCTCCCTGAGAATCGCAGAATGTGTCTGTATTCAGACATAGGGCCCTTAAAGAGGTAACTGAGTTAAAATAAGGTCATTAAGATGGGTCTTAATCCAACCTGACTGGTGTCCTTTTAAGAAGAGGAAAACTGGACACATTGACAGCAGGAATATGCACACACAGAGGAAAGACCAGGTGATCACACAGAGAAAAGGCAGCCATCTGCAAGCCAAGGAGTGAGGCCTCAGAAGAAACCAGCCCTGCTAATGTCTTAATCTTGGACTTTCAGCCTCCAAAACTGTGAAAAATAAATTTCTTTTTCTTAACCCATCCAGTTGTTGGCATTTTGTTGTGACAGCCCTAGCAAGCTAATGTATCTTATGTGGCAAAGGGGACTTTGCAGAGGAACACTCTACCAGTCTAACTTTCCATCTGCATTAAATCAAAGATTTAAAAATGGGGAGAGTATCTGGATTATCTGGGTTGGCCCTAAGAGCCATCACGTATATCCCTGTAAGTGGGAAACAGAGGAATAACTGAGTACAGAAGAGACAGAAGGTGATGTAAACATGGAAGGAGAGACTGGAATGATGTGGCCACAAGCCAAGGAATGCTGACAGCTGAGCGAGACAAGTAACAGCTTTTCCCTGGGAGCCTCCAGAAGAAAGCCCTCCTAACACCTTGATGGTAACCCTACAAGACTCAATTTGGTTGTGGCCTCCAGAACTGTGAGTGAATACATGTGTGTTCTTTTAATCACTAAGTCTGTGGTAATTTGTTACAGTAGCCATGTAAAACTAATGGATGTGCTTTTTCAGATAAATATTGTTTGGGGCTTAGTTTGATTTCCAGGCCCTCCTCCTCCACAGCCACCCAACTTTTAAGCAGGCATCAGACAGCCACTTAATCACTGTTCTGTCCAAATGAGAGCAGCATGCTGATTTAAGCTACATTTCTAGGAACTCTGCAGAGCACAAGCTCTAGGGGCTCAAATTTAGTCTTAACAGATGCCAGAGCTCATGGTCCCAGGCCTATTATAGAACCTATCTAAACCTCAATTTCCTAATCAGTAAATGTGGATCAAATTATCAACCTTCTAAGGTTGTTGTGACAATTTGAAATGATATAAGTAACACAAAGAACACATTTTCTGGAATACAGTTATTAACATTCTCAATAAGTAATATTAATGATTTCTGTCATTAATTGTTTGTGGCTCTCCAGTAATTCCGAGTCTAACAGATTTCCATTTCCCAAAGCCACTGCGAGAACTTGCAAACCCATGGCTTGGGGCTTAGCTCTGGCACCTATTCAGTGAATTTCTACCAATAAATATTTATTCTAAACCCTACCCCCAACTCCCTTCCACTAGTCAGCTTTCTTCTAGCAGCAGCTGGAAAGTTTGCTCAATTCGGCCTCCATCCCTGTTACTTCCCTCTCTCATTCCTTGGTATCTCCAGTTATCTATAAGATGCTCAGAATAAAACACACACACACACACACACATATACATACACACACACATGGTCATCGGTGACTTCAATCCTGCTATTTTGCACTAAAGGAAACTGAGTGGCTTAAATTCAGAAAGGCAAAGTGATGTACCCAAGGTCACAGAGCCAATAAGTGACAACTTTGTGAGGCTTCCAGGGTGCTGTCTATTATGCCACACTGTGTCTCACTTGCTAGGCCTGTCTCTCCAAATCCTTCACCCCGAAATAGAGTGCTTCCGCCTACAGCTCCTGCTGAAATGGGAAAAGCGTTTCCTGTCCATAGGCCAGTCCCCTCTCCTTCCCTTTTTTGAGGACTCCTTTCCTCAGGGCAGCTCCTAGTGAGGAAACAGATAAGAGGACTCCAAACAGGTGGTGCGAAGTTGTGAGTCGCCATGCCCTTGTGTTGGAGAATGTGGCAACACACCTACTAGTCCTCCCTCCCTTCAGGAAACCAGGAAACCAGCACTTACCCGGAGTGCCTTCCCGCTCTGTCAGCAATCCAGACCATATGGTTAATTAGCTAAAATTTGCGACTGCATCTGTGAAGCTATTTTTCTTTTTGGCATGCGTGAACTTAATTACCGAAGACATGAGAAGTTCCTGGCCCACTGGGATCACGGTGGGCATGGGTGTCACAGAACATGCCCATGGCTCAGGGTGTGAGATATGTGGGTGGTTGAGAGTTTGAGAAATGAAGGATAGAGAGAGTTGCTTGACCAGAGGAGGATGGGGTCTTTCTTCTGGTGTTCATGCAGACATATTAGTAAAGAATTTCATTGTGAGACACAATGTCACAAGGGCCCCCATCTGTGTATGTGGACAAGCATCCTCAAAAAATGGCCAACCCCCTTGCATGGTAGAATGTAGGGCTCATTGTCTTATTACCCACTGCCCTGCAAATTCTATCATTAGTTTCTCCACAGAATATTTATCTTCCCAGAACATATCACTGTCTCCCTCACACATAGGACAGGGCCTGTAACGTAGAAGGTGTCCAGTAAAGATGGCTGATTGGCCCAATGGATGAGACCAATCATCTTCTGAGCCTTCAGTTTCTCGTCGGTAGAAGGAAGATCATAAAAGGGTTATATGCTACCATTTGTTAAGAATTAAATGAGATATAGTACATAGAATGCCTATCACAGGCCCTGATATAATGACAGGTGTTTGATAAGAATTTGTTGAATGAATGAATGAATGAATGAGCAGCCAATTCAAACAGAAACTGAATGCCATTACTAGAAGAAGCCTGAGAGATCAAAATCTAGTCCAGTCCCTCCACTGTGCCTCAGTTTCCTCCCCTGCAAAATGAGGCCAATAAAATAACTTCTTTATTGGATTGTTTGGGAATCAAAATAGCATGTAGAACTTTTAGAAAAGTGCCTGGAATGTAGTAAGAAGTCAATTAATATTGCTGCTATTGTTGTGAATAATAGAAAATGAGAAAACTTATTGCTAGCAAAGAAAAAGGCCTTGCACAAAGAATAGCAGTTTGTGATGTGTCCTGCATTGTAACTTGGAGCTCCTTCTCTCAGTTCATACTGCTATTTCCTGAGCAGTATGGGCTTGCCATGCCAGGAGAGTGTCAGGGCTCACAGGACAGACACGTGCCAGCTCTCAGGGGTCACTGGTATGACGGAGGAGACAAATTCCCCTTTACCTCTTTGGAGGACACCCAGGCTAAGAAGTAAGGTCCAGGGTTATTTTGGACATTATTGACAGAAGAAACTTATCTATCAGGAGCTCTCTGATGCTCCCAAACATAGTTTTGCAGATTGTGCCACAGCTGAGAGGGCAAATGGAGACTGAAATTCATCCCTGTTCTGCAAGCCAAGCTTAGCGCCTATGCAAGGATGTGTCTTCTTTTTTCAATTCACACATTGGCACTATATTGGCAGCTGTGGCCTCAGAGCTTTCTCTGGGATCAAGGGACAGCTTGAGGGCAGGAGAACTTGAAGCCCAAGAACACTGGGGCAGGTGTTTCATGGGACCTGGGCCATTGTCTGTCATACTAATCTCTGTATTCCCAGGGCTGCCTAGTATAGTGCTTGGCTTAGTGGACACAAACACATGTTGGATAAATAAGCCACTGTGTTCCTTTTATTTTATTTTTTCTTTTAGAGACAAAGTCTTGCTCTGTCACCCAGGCTAGAGCACAGTGTTTCTATCATAGCTCACTGTAACCTCAAACTTCTGGGCCCAAGCATTCCTCCTGCTTGGGACTACAGAAGCGTACCGCCATGCCCTGCTAATTTTTTAATTGCTTTGTAGAGACAAGGTCTCCCCATGTTGCCCAGGCTGGTCTTGAACTCCCTGGGCTCTAACTATCATCCCCACTTCAGCCTCTCAAAGGGCTGAGATTCTAGGCCTGAGCCACGACGCTTGGCCCATGGCATTCTTAATATCTATCATAGACTCTACCACTTGGTATGGGCCCAGTTTGTGCTGGATAAATGGATGACTGAAGCATTTGGAAGAAAAGTATGTGTGAGAAATGATTTCCTAGACCTTTAGCCCTATAGAGTAAAAGCAAATAATTTATTGAGGGGCAATGAGCTGTAAACATTTTCTACCTTAAGTCTCAAAACATACATAAACGATTGTTCGCAATTTACCTATGAGGGCTCTGAGGCTTAATAAGGTGGAGGGATTTGCCTGTGGTCATACAGCTCCTAAGGAGCAATAACAATATCAGAACCTGTGTTTTGCTGCTACCAGTGCCTATTCTCACAACCATGCTCTTCTCTTCTGGGTCACTGACTTGGCTAGTGAGAAATATACCATTCCCTCTGTCTGCTATGCTATTTCTTTCTGCTTGTATACTGATGACCCTTTTACTTCATTCAGGCCTCTGCTTAATTGTCACCTCCTCCAAGAAGTCTGACGTGATCACTGTGTATAAAGCAAAACTTTCCAATTCCTTATCCTTTTTTATTTTTCTTTATATCACTTACAACCACTGGAAATACATATTTATTTTCTCTCTGCTGCTGCCCCATCCCATCTCTTCCCAGAATGTTATTTCTTTGAGGACAAGGACCTTAATCTCTCTTGTTAACTGCTATTTTACCAACATCCAGAATGGTACCTGACACATAAACCTGCTCAGCACGTATTTATGAAATGACTGAGAGGATGACTGAATAACCTTGGGTCAGATAGTTAAATATCTGTTTAATGTCAGATATGCTCTTTCTCTTGCAGGACCCTGGTTTCTTTATCAGTCAGAAAAGATACAAAGTGCCAGACCTGAGGCTTCCCTATAAATACAGGAAGGGCTATCAGGATGGGTTTAGGAGCTTACCAAAAAAATAAGATATCATTATTATCATTGTTAAGCACGTGTGCACACACTCCATGGACACAGATCTTTCAACCTCTCCAGAAAATCCCAGGTGACTGCCAAAACTTCCCTGGGCTGGGATGCACAGGCTAACCTCAAAGTGCCAGCTTTTGCCACACCCAGGAGAAAGGCCTCCACTAAGCCAAATCAGTGTCTCAGTGTTAAGACTATTTTTTGAACAGAGAAGTATGGGGCAGCTTTTGTGGCACCAACACTTGGTGGCCACATAATATTGGGCAAGTCACTTGCAGAAAACCAAAGTAATGATAACACCCATCTTTGAGGGCACTTGCTAGAATCAAATGAACTGATGATTTTACAAACACTTCGTGACATACAAAGCTTAACACTGATGTAAGTCCCTAACCTTAGATGTGAAAGCCAGGCTGAGCAATTCAGACCTGATTGTGACTTGGGAACAATGGGAGGATTCCGAGCAAGGAAGAGACACATTAAGGCACATCTTTGGGAAGCAAACCTGGTAGTGTGTGCAGGCTGGGCCTCTGCTGTTGGTTCCTTTTTTTCCTTCTAGATTGTGCCTGGGGAAGGGAGAGGGGAGAGAGGTAGCATCTGCAGTGTGGGAAATCCCACTTTGACTCTACTACTTGCAGAAGGGAGTGGGGGTGGCAGGGAACAGACTTGGGTGACAGGCACCACTTGTGCCACCCTGATTAACTGGGAAAATGCAAATCTGCACTTCCTTCCCCGCCGCAGCTAACAAGATAATGAATATTTTCATCAGCTGCAGAGAATACAAACATCTGTAGGAACACCAAACCTACTCTCAAGGGTTGGGGGAGGAGGGGAGGATGCGGAGGTGGGGAAATGCAGCTTCTCTGCAGATTTAGGGAAGAGGAAATGTGCTCAGATGCTGGAAGCATGGCTGGGAGCTGGAAATGGGCAGCTCTGGCTGACACCTCCCGTGCATGGTACAACGGGGAATAGCTAACTGTCCTCCACCCCTCATATCTGCTGTTCATTCGTGGTTGTGCATGTTGTCACTTTGTCCAGCAACCTTCAATTTATTCACCTGCACCTGCATCGATCCCTCTGCCCTTCCACTTATCAAGTCACTAAACATTTGCTGATTGCTATTGTGTCCCAGGCATGAA